>NW_022196904.1:104982946-105026981 GCF_008632895.1 Mastomys coucha | reverse complement strand
GAGGAGGAGGAAGAGGAGGAGGAGGAGGAGGAGGAGGAGGAGGAGAAGGAGGAGTTGAAGGAGAAGGAGGAGGCAGCAGTGGCAGCTGCAGCAGCAGAAGCACCTAAGCTTGTGAAAGGAAACTGCAATGTAGAGAGTAGGAACACACTCTCCAGAGTGATTCATTCTTATAGAAACAATAATGCACAGCACAAATATAAGAAGATATAACAAAACAATGAAGAATCAGTGTCAGCTGAAAGAACAGAGAATTTAAAATTTTTTATTTATTTATTTTTTTAAAGATTTCTTTTTCCTACATATATCTGTGTGCCTGGTGCCCACTAGGCCAGAAGAGAACATCGGATCCCTGGAACTGGAGTTACATATGGTGGTTAGCCACCATATGGGTGCTAGGAATTGAACCTGAATCCTCTTAAAGGGCAAACAGCGCTCTTAACCTCTGAGGCATCTCTCCAGCTTCTGATCATCACACAATGCAGACTGGAATGCTAGACACTGCTTGAATGACAAGAGGAAGGAATGACAGGAATGACAGAAATGGAAATGGCATGGAGACAGCAGAGGCAGTTGGCATTTCTAAGGGGAAGGCTTGCATTTATTGAGCAGTGTATTGTAGGTTTAAGAAACCAGACTTAATCCTCTGAATTCTTTGGAAGTTCACCAAATTTGTTTTTTTTTTTTTTTTTTTTTTTTTTTTTTTTTTTTGAGACAGGGTTTCTCTGTGTAGCCCTGGCTGTCCTGGAACTCACTCTGTAGACCAGGCTGGCCTCAAACTCAGAAATCTACCTGCCTCTGCTTCCCAAGTGCTGGGATTAAAGGCAAGCACCACCACTGTCTGGCTCCAAGTTTGTTTTTTCACCAAATTTATTTTGAATAAACCAGTCAGCTGACAGTTCTCTAGCAATTTTTAAAATTTTAAATTTACTCTTATTTTGCCTGCATGCATGTATTGGCATCATGTATGTGCCTGATGCCCAGAGAGGTCGGAAGAGGGCATCAAATCTCCTAGAACTAGAGTTAGAAATGGTTGTGAACCACTGTGTGTGTGTGCTAGGAATGCAACCTTGGTCCTCTGCAAGAACAGCCAGGGCTTTAAGTGCTGATTCATCTCTCCAGCCCTATGTTCTCTACCAGTTTCACTGAGTTACATGTAACTGGAGATTGTCTGTTATCCTTTTTTATATCACCATGACAGGATACCAGACTGGTTAATTTATAAAGATTGGCATGCAGCTTAGTGGTAGAGTGCTTGCGCTTGCCTAGTGACCACACACACACACACACACACACACACACACACACAGCTTTTAGTAGAGCATTATGGGGCATGCTTATAGTTACTTTAGCCCAGGAGTTCAAGATCAGCCTGGGCAATACAGTAAGACTCCACCTTAAAAATAAAATTAGAGGCTGGGTTATATATATCTCAGTGGTGATATGCATACTTAGTGTACTGAAGTCCTGGGTTCTACCAGCTGGAATTCAAAAGAATTTTTTTTTTCTTCTAGTTCTGAGGTTGGGACACTCAAGAACACTGTCCCAACAAATGTCGAGGGTTCTGTGTGATGTAATCCATAGTGAAAGAGCAGAGAGCAAGACAGGTTTGTGGACAAGCTCTTGATGCTCTCCTGGCTTTATAGCCATCTGCCATTACACTAACTAGCTCACCAGGACAATGCTCCTGGGACCTGATCCACCTCAGCACATGTGGGTCTAGGCGTGGTTAAGGGATAGAAAGTTGCTTTACCTCGGAAGGGCATAGAATACATCTCCAGCACCAGACCATTCTCACCATCTGTTCCAGAGGGGACATTTCAAGTGTATACCATCTGAATTGCAGAGTCAACAAATCTTCCAATTTAACTTTTGTTAGGAGCCTCAAACGATTGTATTCCCCAGGACTATTGTACAAGTGGTTATAGGATGGCTAGAAGGCACTGTGTTTTCCTCCAATGAGATCTTCTAAGGTGATGAAGCTAGGAAGAAGTACCTCCAGGTACTCAGGAATGGGAGGTTTTCAGCAGAACCTCTTTCAACACTGGGGTGTGCACATCCTAGAGTGATGTTCAGAGTCACAATGACAGACACTGCTAATAAGCCAAAGGAAGAAACAAGACAAGGTTTAGAAAAAGAAGATTCTGGTGTAATCAAACTTTTGCACTGTGGTGTCAAGGGGCTGTAGAAGTCATGTTGGGGTAGACTGTAGAAAGGAATGAAGTAGGTGATAATAGAAATGGTTATTAAATTCACTGTAGGAAAGGCTGCAGAGTTCGTTCAACAGTTGAGAGCACTTGTTCTTACAGAGGACCTCTGTTCAATCCTTAGCACCCACATGGAGGCTCAGCATCATCTAGCAGCACTCAGGTCTCAGGTGGTTGTGATCACCATGTGGGAGCTAGGAATAAAACCTGCTCCCTCTACAAGAGCAACACTTTTTTTTTATTAGATATTTTCTTTATTTACATGTAAATTTCTCCATTCCCAGTTTCCCCCCTGAAAAACAAAGAAACAAAAACAACAAAAACAAGCCCCTGTTGCCTCCCCCCTCCCCATGCCTGCCACCCCACCCTCTCCCACTTATTGGCCATGGCATTCCCCTACACTGGGACACAGAACCTTTACAGGGCCGAGATCTTCTCCTCCTATTGATGATCGAATTTGCAATCCTCTTCTATACACTTGCTGCCAGAACAGTCAGACCCACCATGTGCAGTCCTTGGTTGGTGGTTGAGACCCCGGGAGCTCTGAGGGGCCATCTCTCCACCCCCACACTTGTTCTTACAGTGCTGGTGTTTTCTAGCCGCTCACCTGTAGTCTCACAGTGACTAACCAAGGCGATCAGTCTGCTGCCCTTTTATCGAGGCAAGGAAAGGCCACTCAGCACACTGTGCTCAAGTTCTTAGTTTATCATTAACAATGGAGAGAGCTGGGCTGTGTGACACCTGTCCATGCTATGACTTTAATAGGCACAAGTTCACGGAATTACAAATATATTCATTTAGGGGAGAGGGGGATGTATACCACAGTGCATGATACCTGGAGGTCACGGGCAACTTGTGGGAATTCTCAACTTCCACTACATCAGATCTGGGGCTTGAACTCAGGTTGTCTGGCTTAGGGTAAAACGTTTGTACTTGGGGAGCCAGCTAGCCAGCCCAGTTCAGAAGACAGAAGGAAAAGACATTACAGAGATAGAAAGATAAAAGAGGCTCATAACTTGTAGATTGTTTTTTAATATAAGAATAAGACATCAAGTGTAGAGCTGGGCGTGGTGACACACACCTTTAATCCCAGCACTTGGGAGGCAGAGGCAGGAGGATTTCTGAGTTCGAGGCTAGCCTGGTCTACAGAGTGAGCTCCAGGACAGCCAGGGCTACACAGAGAAACCCTGTCTCGAAAAACCAAAAAAAAAAAAAAAAAAAAAAAAAAAAAAAAAAAACATCAGGTGTAGCATCACCTACATGCCCTTAATCAACACTCAAAAGTCAGAAGCAGGAGGACCCTTTAATTCCAGGACAGCCAGAGATAATTTGTCTACAAAATACAAAACACCCTACAGATGAACAAAAAGAATTGAAGTTGACAGAGTCACAGGCACTGTGAGGTCTTCCAGTGTTTCTCACTGGCCTGTTGATCTTTTTCCAGAATAACCTGCAGGCCATCTAAAGGTGGTAGGACCTTAGCAGGAAGGTGTGACCTTGAAGCCAGTGGCTGACCTTGAACCGAGAGCAACTGAGACCTGCATTTCAGTAGTGACAGAGCAGCAAGGGACATCCCTGTGTGCTTACTTGGTAGCAGAAAATTACCTTCCCCATTTGAAGGGCGATCCAACTTTGTTTTCTTTCTTTAAAAAAAAAAAAAAAAAGATTTTATATATGTGAGTACGCTGTCACTGTCTTCAGACACACCAGAAGAGAGCATCAGCCCCCATTACAGATGGTTGTGAGCCAACATGTGGTTGCTGGGATTTGAACTCAGGACCTCTGGAAGAGCAGTTGGTACTTTTTTTTTTGGTTTGGATTTTCTTTCTTTTTTTTTGGCTTTTCGAGATAGGGTTTCTCTGTGCAGTTCTGGCTGTCCTGGAACTCACTCTGTAGACCAGGCTGGCCTCGAACTCAGAAATCTGCCTGCCTCTGCCTCCCAAGTGCTGGGATTAAAGACGTGCGCCACCACGCCCGGCTAGTTGGTGCTCTTAACCACTTAGCCATCTCTCCAGTCCCAACTTTGTTTTCAAACTTTTGTTTTCACTGGACATTTCTACTTCTTCCATTCACCCACGTGTTAAGTATCTAGAAGGCTTTTAGTTACTACAAATGACATGAATTTTAGTCACTAAGGGGCAGCCATTCTTTTATCGATGCAAGAAAAGGCCCTGTTAGGAGCGAACCTCTGGGTGCAAACTTGGGACAAGGACAGTTCTGGATGAAGTCACTAGTATGGAAAATCATAACCTTTCCACTGTGTCCAATTGTTCAAAAGCAATTTGTATTCTTTTTCATTTAGTGTGTGCTCAGCTGCCATAGCATGTGTCTAAGTTTAGAGGACAATTCAAAGAGGTTGGTTCTTGACTTCTACCACATGGGTACTAGAGAGCAAACTCAGGTCAAGGGCAGGACTGCCAGCCAGTGCCTCTACCCACTGGGCTGACTTCCTGAATTTTTAAAAACTAGGTACAAGATGGCATATCAGGTCTTTTGTTTTCATGTTGTTAAAGTTCCTTGCTATTCATTCATATAAGATAGGCAAGGTGGTTAATGTGGTGTAGGGACTACAGGCTGCAGGGCCTCATGGACCAATACTCCAGATCCTATTCTCTGAGTTTTGTGTTCAGTGGTTAGACATGGATTAATTAAAATAGAAAACATTGTAAATAGCCCTGCACGTTTAACAGTGAGTTGGTGGAAATGCTTTAAAACCTCCCTGATCTTCCTTCCATTCTTTTGTGGTACTGAGGACGTGGCCTTTACAAATGCTAGTGAAGCGCCTGCCCAGGCAGCTGGTTTTTCCAGCTTCCCTTATTATTTTTGAGATAGTCCTTCTATGCAGCTTCCTATGACCTCAGGGCAATCAGCTCAGCCTCCCTAGCACTAGGATATCTGGCCAGCATCCTTAAGGTATTGCTCTTAAGTGGTGTTTTGCCTCCTCTGATGTTTGTTTGTGCACCATGTATGCCTGGTGCCTGTGGAGGTAGGAAGGGCACATTGGATTCCTTGGAACTGGAATTAGCTGTAAGTTGCCATGTAGGTGAACCCAGATTCTCTGGAAGGACAGCCAGTGCTCTTAATCACTGAGCCATCTCTCTAGCTTCTCATCTATTCTTAAACATAAATTAGTTTTTAGTTTCTACTTAAATTAACTATAATGTGCAATCCCAGAGGCTGGATTTGAAAAGTCAGTGTTTAAGCTAAAGCCAAACTTCTTCAAGGTATTTTACACACACTGCTGATCATCCAGACAATACTTATATGGGAAGTACCTACTTGTAAAATGTGAGGAATTAAAAAACAAAACAAAAAGGCCCTTTGGGTGAAAATGCAAAACGTAGTCTGTAAATCAGAAACCAGTTGCTGTGTCACCATATTTCAACTTTCAAAAGAGCAGCTTTACAGAGTGCAGCTCATCAGGCACACACTGCAGTCTGATATGTAACAGATCAATTCTAATACAGGCTGCATTCTCATCTTTAAGCCCATTAAAAATGTGACAATTATTCAAACCTCCATCTGCTACCTCACAATGCACCCATGTAAACTGCTGTACAAACCAAGAAGAGAACAGATGAGTCCCGCCTCACCTTCTGGCAGCAGCAGTCACCTGGTGATGCTTCCTCGTAGCCGTCAGTCTAGAGAAGATGGTAAGATGAACATGGTTTCCTACTTCTTACTCAATAAGCCTGCTCCCCATTTACAGACAATGAGGATAAAGGCATCACAATCAAATATGGGAAACTGCTTTCTCTTTATTTAGACCTTAGGAGGAAAAAATGAACTTTGGTCACATAGTACCTTAAAAAAAAATCCAGTTTTACATATTTCTAAATACACAGGACTAAATGAGCAGAGAAATAATTTCTTCTGTAAAAACTGGCCAAATTTTATCAAAACTTTACTATACAGTGAAATCAAATTATATAGACATTTCTGGGTTTGCAACCTTTGAATGATGTGACAGAGCACTTTCACAATCAGTGTCCCATGCTTGCTGTAGTCCAAGAGCAGAGACTAACACAAGCATGGACTGTCAACAATGGTCTGCAGCATGGCTGGTGGCAGCCAATCCATGGTGGACAGGTCTACTTTAACAAAATATAGTCAAGGGAACACATCACAGTATCAAATGAATTATGTAAGAGAAAGAGAGGAATAACCCAAAAGATGAAGATGAAAGAGCTACCACAGACAAAGCAAGTGTCCCCCATAATGCACCTACAGGGGAAACGGTGGGAAGAGGGCAGACAATGCTAATATGAAAGGAAGCTGAGTACAGTATTTATTTCTCATTTTATACAACTCTGACTCTTTACAAAAATGGTTATCATCATGCCTGGAGAAATGTAACCCACGGCATTTGAAAGCAAACACTCTTTGTAGTTATTTAAAAGGGCCTTTTTAAAAATTATAATACAAAGGTCTGTGCTCTATAAGCAGTCCTCCACTGTGCATTATAACAATAAGGCTTACTTTTAATACAAAGACTAAGTGTTTGGTAGTTAGGAGCCACTGGACTTGACAAACATCATCTTATAATTGCTCTTCACATCTTTTTTGCTCTTCGGGTCTTCTGTGTCATCAGGATGCTCAGCAGCATGGAGCTCTTCTGCAGACTCCTCCTTCTCAGACTCAGAATCACTGTCCGAGTCATCTGGACTCTCAGCATCAGGGGAGTCTTCCTCATCATCATCTCCAGCCACATCACCTTCTCCATCATGATCTTCTACCTAAAACATCAACCAAAGGCCTATGAAGGAAAAACAAGCACCACTGGCCAGTACAGAAACTGGGAACTGGGACTGGTCTTAATTTTTGTCTATCTTAAAAACAGCTCACTTAACTCAGGAGGCAGAGGCAGGTGGATCTCTATGAGTTCAAGTTCCAGTAGGGGTTACACAGTGAGACCCTGTTTCAAAATACACTCCCAAAGAAAACCCCTCAAAGCAGTCCACTTAATAGTACTAGATCAATATTTCATAGACAAATTAAACCCCTGGCTGCTGAGGGAAAGCCTGAGGATAGCCACTCCAGGCTTTAAAGAAACCTTCTCAGGAACATGCTGTTGTTTCCCTCTTCTAGCTTGAAATTTTCTGCTTTTCTCTTCCTGAAACTGCATCTGTTAGTAATTTACACCACACCAGTCATTATTACACATTGGTACTTATTACAGAGACCAGTCAAGAAACAGCTAAGAAATAAACCTAAGTCAGAATTTTAAACTTACATGAAAGATTTTATCTTATAAGCATTTATTCATATCTATTAAAGGTTTGCCTAGGTTAAGTAAAATTTACCCTAAACCAACATTAGAAAACTCTTTTTTTAGCCTTTTTTAAAAAAAGATTTATTTATGTATTTTATGTATGAGTACATTATTGCTCTCTTCAGACACACCAGAAGAGGGCATCAGATCCCATTACAGATGGTTGTGAGCCACCATGTGGTTGCTGGGAATTGAACTCAGGACCTCTGGAAGAACAGTCAGTGCAAAGTCAGTGCTCTTAATCGTTGAGCCATCTCTCCCGCCCCTAGAAGACTCATTTTAACTCCTTAAGAACATTTGCTGCCGGGCAGTGGTGGCGCACGTTTTTTAATCCCAGCACTTGGGAGGCAGAGGGAGGTGGATTTTTGAGTTCGAAGCCAGCCTGGTCTACAGAATGAGTTCCAGGACAGCCAGGGCTACAGAAAGAAACCCTGTCTTGGAGAAAAAGAAAAAAGGAAAAAAAAAAAAGATTATTTCCTGACTCTCTAGTGACAGAGTCATGCTGAAAGACTGTTTTAAGTAGCTGACAAGAAAGTACTCTCTCTATTAGGGTTCTCGGCTGCTCTGGCAGCCCAAATATCAAATGGAAAGGGATCATGTCCTAGTCGTGCACAGTCATACCTCACTGAAGCCGAGCCCGCAGTGCCGCCGGTACCGTCCTGACAGTTTGCTGTCCATGCTCTGCTGATACTGAGACTCCAGCTCTTCGTTAATTTTCTTGTCTTCTTCCCCTGCGTGTCCATTGTACTTTGGTTATGATTCAGTCAAATCAACAAAAACATTTGATTACACAAAAAGACCCACAAAACAGAGGCTATTCTATTCAGGGCTGAGTTCTCTAACTGGGACTGACTTCACAATGCATTCTGAGGAGAGTTTCTGTAGCACAATTGTCATGTACTAAACAACATAGTAGCCAACAGACATATTTATGACTACTTAGGAGCCAACCTTCTAAATTAAGTGTCTAATGATCACTCTGAAGGTTCTCTCCAAGTGATCTAAAAACCTCCAGGAAACAAGAGCATCTGTTTCTGAACAGAGAGAACAAAACTGAGCAATTCTGCTCAGAGCATGCAAGGTCATCTCAGGGTGGCCTGGTCACACTTCTTGGTGCCTGTCTTTGCTTCTCAGTGAATAGAAACAAATAAACTAAAAACCCAAGTTATTTAATATGCAACATTTGTATGTTTGCACTTACTCTGCACTAACGGCCCTGTGAACCCCACTTAAAATGGATCATCCCCAGCAGTCTGTACTCAAGACTAGGCACAGTGCTTTAGTGTATAAACACAAAAGCAATTTTAGGTTCCAATCACAAATTTCTGTGCTTCAGATTATTTTCTTCATAGAGCTTGCAATGTCTTTGGCATCATTATCTAGTGAGCACAGCAAGGACTGTCACGGTCTTTCATGCATTGATGTCATTTTACTTTGCTACAATTCCCAATTTTAAAAGAGGAAGTATTAAATGCCCAAATGCCTTTCCATTTTGCAAAGCTGATGATGTTCTGCCTTATGGAACAATGCTAATCATTCTGAAATAACTAATGTCAGAAAAATGAGAGATCAAATGATTTCTGAAATATACTACATAAGATAGGTCACATGAAGTTAAATGATTTAGTTAAAATTTTTGTTACATTTAGTTTAGATTATGCTGTTAATAACAATCAAGATTTTGTTTACTTTCCAGCAGACTGAATTAAAATCCAATTCATTTGCAGTTTTTATTAAAAATTTTTCCCCATATATTTTTTTTTCCTTTTCTGGTGCTGCAAAGCCAGGGCTATTAACTATGCTAGGCAACTGTTTTACTAATAGAATTTATTTCCCTTGAAATGCTTTAATTAACAGAACTATGCACAGAAAAGCCCAAAATAATATAGATCTAGCACTTCTATTTTAATTATGTTTTTCCTCACCTGTTCGGAAGTGAGATGTTGATTTGTGATCTCCTATAACAAGGCGGCCAGTGTGTTCTTTCTGTAGGAAGGTAGAAAATATATTAAAACTTGGAATTGCTCATTCAATATAATTACTGGGTGTTCACTATAATGCAGTGGAAACTATTGCAGGCTTCTGGAATATTCTGAAGACTAAGGCATAAATCAAGATCTCTGTCTTTATGGAATTACATACTAGCAAGAGGAAAGATTAGAAAGAGATAGACAAATGTAAACAGTGAATTATACGATGCCGGAAGGTAGTGCCATTGAAACAAAGCAGAGAATACGGTGACAGAAAACTCAAAGGGGTAGAGATCAGGTTCCAATATTTTGAGACAAGGTCTCACTATGTAGACCAGGCTGGCCTTGAACTCATAAGAGATCTACCTGCATCTGTCTCCCAAGTGGTAGGATTAAAGGCAAGCACCACATGCCTGTCCCAGGCTGGAATTTTAAATGATACATAATGAGAAAATTAAGTGAGCCCAAGGATTTTCTTTCCTGCTGAGTGTGTGTTGTCATTTTGTCATGGTCCCTTGCCCCCATCTCAACACTGGTTTCTCTATGTGGCTCTGACTGTCCTGGAAATTATTCTGTAAACCAGGCTGGCCTGCAACTTAAGAGATCTGCCTGCCTCTGCCTCCTGAGTGCTGGGATTAAAGGCATGTGCTACCATCATGCCTACACCCTCTGAATTTCTTAAAACTTTTTTTTTCTTAAAACTTTTTCTACACCGGGCTGTGGTGGCATGCACATGCCTTTAATCCCAGCACTTGGGAGGCAGAAGCACTCGGATTTCTGAGTTTGAGGCCAGCCTGGTCTACAGAGAGAGTTCCAGGACAGCCAGGTCTACACAGAGAAACCCTGTCTCAAAACAAAAAAATTTTTTTTTCCAACAATCTCTTTCTGCCTCAAGAATATTTTAGAAAGCAAGCAAGCAAACAAACAAAATAAAAACAAGAAAATCCTCCCCAAGACCCCCCAAAACTTATGTAGATCGAAAGCAAAATAACAGACCTATCATGTACCAAGTAATAGAAAATGAAAATGAACATTACTATTTACAATATACCACAATTAACTAGCTAGTTCTTCATTAGATTACAATAAACCCTCAATTTCAACCTGTCAAAGGTAGACTTTAAAACAATGTAATACAAAACATAAAAATACTTTGATTCAAAGACACTACATAATTAGTTTCTTTATGTTAGTTCAGTCCACTCTTTATAGTTCCCATTTCATTTCCTAAAGTAAAGAAAGGATCCATGAAGAAGGAAAGATTAAATCTACTTCCAAAGCAACATTAAAAAGCACCTGTGGAGACACATATATGTCTTCCTGTTTCTCCCACATAAGGACACATTTAAGCTCCATCTCCATCCCTTTAGGCAAAGATTTACATGATGATGGTAGAAAGCCCATTAACTGGTTACCAAATTTTACAGATTCTGTTAGGATGTTTTTGGTACCATCAGAATTTTCATCCTAGTACTTGATTATGTCCCCTAAATTATTACTTCATATACCTTTAACAAATCTTCTATTTGTAGATGCCAAGAGAAAGTTGTGTACTATGAAAAACTACAAATCATCAGGAAGCAAGGATCATTGATTCACTACAGAAATGCTTCCTGACAATTCTGTGAGGGTCTGCACTCCTCAGCCCCTCTCTACTCAGAACCCTCTACTGGGAGCTGAGCTTGCAGATCTGCCCACTACTATTTCTAGAAGCTTTCTTACAAAGTCAGAGATAACTGGCCAGCCACCTCTGTATGACCCCTCACACTAATGACTCTGTTAGTTTCAGTTTCTTTCAATGCATAACAGTCACCATGTCACCGCACAGAACAGTGCTGGCATGTATAAGATAATCAGTAACTGCTGGTGAAATGCACCAGGGCTTCCAGTGTACAACAAAGACAAAGGGTTGAGGTTTATCTTGGGGTGCTGAAAAGAAGAAAATGCTCTCCTAATGCTTTCAAATGTAGTTTGTAAAACAAAACTGCTAGGAAAAGACAGGATTTTAAAGAGTGCTTTCTGGCTTTCTTTTTTTTTTCTTAAAGATTTATTTATTATTATATGTAAGTACACTGTAGCTGTCTTCAGACACACCAGAAGAGGGCATCAGATCTCATTACAGATGGTTGTGAGCCACCATGTGGTTGCTGGGATTTGAACTCAGGACCTTCGGAAGAGCAGTCGGTGCTCTTAAGCGCTGAGCCATCTTACCAGCCCAAGTGCTTTCTTAGCACCTATAACTACACATATAATTAAACTCGGGTGTATTACAAGATACAGGCAGCATTCCTAAAATTAGGCCTCTGATAAGGAATATTCCCTTGGCTGCTACTTTAAGGGCTATGAAATACAGACTTGTGACTTTGGGCAGCAGCTATAACTGCTTAGAAATAAATGCCTTCTATGAAAGCCATCAGGCAGCAAGCAATCAGCAGAGTTTACACAAATCCAATTTTCTTCTATACAGTCCCTTACCACATTGCCAAAGGTGCAGAAAAGCCCAGACTGGTTCAGAAATAGTATAAACTGAAATGTTTGGTTACGCTAGGAGTATTTCCCAAAGCCAAAAATAAGTCAAGTCCCAAGGTGCCCCATCCTCCTCACTTAGCCATATAAACACAGTACTGTTTTAAAAAGATAAAAACAAACACACAATGCTTACCTTTCCTGCACCCATAAGTCTCAAGAACTTCTGTTTTCTTTCTTCATTGCCCAAGTCTGCTGCCTCCCAATTGCTAGATCCAAGCTGCAAGACATTAGTTATCTTGGTTTTTGTTTCTGCATTTACAAATACTAAATATTTACAGTCAATCTCTAACTCCAAGTTTTCTTCTGCCAGTTTAACTGGGACTCGTGGTTTTTAGAAGTTAATCAACGTATCACACCTGAGTTCTGCTAGGCTTCCTTCCCTCACCTCATGGCAGAACCCTTCATTTTGTTACAGCCACAGCTCTGTCACTAAAGCCTGAAAATGCCAGCCATCACACAGGGTGCTCATATATTACTGTGTACACACTCCTGTGGGTCCCGAGCTCCAAGATGCAAATCTGTGACACCTACTGCCCTACATCAAGCTATAAAGGGGACTAGAGCACTCAATACCAGAAGGCTGCCAGGACTGTTAAACAAAGCTTTAAAAATTCTGGGTTTGGCCGGGCAGTGGTGGCACATGCCTTTAATCCCAGCACTTAGGAGGCAGAGACAGGCGGATTTCTGAGTTTGAGGCCAGCCTGGCCTACAGAGTGAGTTCCAGGAAAGCCAGGGCTATACAGAGAAACCCTGTCTCAAAAAACAAAAAACAAAAAAAACCAACAAAAAAAAAGTTCTGGGTTTGGGCCAGTGAGATGGCTCAATGGGAGAAGGTGCTTGTTGCCTAGCCTGACAATCTAAGTGTGACCCTTGGGATTCCCAAGGTGGAAGGAAGGAACTGACTCCCATGTAGTGTGACATGGATTTATGCTGAGTGTACATGTATATACACGTGTATACATACACAAAAAATGTAATAAGTCATTCAAAAATATACTTTGCTGATATTCTAAGGAATAGCACGTCATCATAATCTTTCAGGTTTTTTGTTTGTTTGAGAAATTCCAACTATTTATTAGACCCAAAATGTTATAAATTTTATTGTTAGAAATATTCCAAAGAACAAAAATAAAGTTTACTCAAAAAAAAAAAAAGACTAAAATTCATTGTATCTTTAAGTAACAATGGGTCACTGAACCCTTTTGTCAATTTAAGTACTATAGGGTCATAATAACTATATTTTCCTCTACATTTTGAAACAAATGTAAGATTTCATTATAAACTGTTAACCACTTGCAGTCATACTAAGAATGACTAAAAGTAAGGAAACAGAAAAAAGAAAACTCTTTGCACTATATTGTGTCAAATACTTTACTGTCAAAATGTCCAGTCATCTGTTGTGTACAATTTTCAATTTTTACCCAAAAGAAGAAAACGGACAAAAGGCATTTTAGAACTAAGATTTTTAAAAAAGAAGAGGGCCAGAGAGTTGTCTCAGTGGTTAAAAGTAGTAAGTACTCTTTAGAGAACCTGGGTTTGATTCCCAGCATTGATACGGCAGTTTACAACTGTCTGTAACTCCCGTTTTGGTAAATCCTCTTCTGGCCTCCATGGGTACAATGCATACACTTGGTGCACAGACATATTTGTAAGCAACATGCTTATACACGCAAAAATTAATAATAAAAAAAGCAAAATAGCAGGTAGTATAGAATTATAGGCTAAAAATGAGGACGAAGTTCTATGCAAATAACTCAGGCTGATTCTTTGTATAATAAACGACTAGATGAGTTTTTCTAACCCACCAATCAAGGGAGACAAAACAGGAATAAAGAACATGGTACCCTCATCCAGAAAGCCACTCAACGGGAAAGGCTCCGTTTTGCAGAAAGAGTTTCATTTTGCAAGAAGAGCTGGGGCCATCTCATTTTCCTAAAAGGATGCTTGCCTTTTACTTCATCTTTAATTATATGTATACAACAGTTACTTGATTTGTAATGGGCAAAGGCTGAAGACAGGTGTGCATACAAAGGTGACTAAAAGAAAAAGATGATAAAGAAATGAAGACATTCATTGGATTGACCATTCTAACTAAAATATAATAAAAAATGTTTTATAATTATGGAGCAAAAGTGAAAAACCTCCAACACAAAATGGTAAGTCCTCAGTTTTCAAAGAATCCAAGTATTACATTTTGACTACAAAAATACAAGAAATAGAAGTGATGAGAAAGCTAAAACCTATTAGAAATAGATGAGCAATCTTTAACCAGATGTTCTAGTTGATACATGACACCAATGAGCAATCAGCTATATCCATAGGATGCCAACTCTTTGGGTTTAAGACTGTTAAAAATCAGAAACTGATAGATTTGCTATTGTTAAATTTAGATTAAAATTCCGAGTAGTCATTGATAGTCTCCTTTTATTTTTCTGAAAATTATGAATAAAATATACAAAATTTTTAAAACAAGGAGAACAATTTCTGGGCATACGAGGGTTAAAGCACTTGTTCTTCTAAATTACATTTGGTGATGAGATTATATGTTCTTGTAATTTTGGCTGCCTAAGTTACAAATCTCTATTCCTTTCCATGACTGCAGATCTTTTTATAGATCAATTAGTTCTATTTCTAGCTCATTATAATAAAGTACCACTATTACCAGTTCTTATTCTCACTAAACCACTTGTTCTATGAGCCAAGACTGACATTTAACTTAGTTTTGATTCCTTATTGACTAAGACTTTTCAGAAGTCTATTTTATGACTGGTGTGGTTGCCCATCTATAATCATGAGATGAAGGCAGCAGTGTTCTGAGTCTTGGAGCTACCCAGAAAATTCAATACTAGCCTCAGATATACAGTAGCCTTGAATCGAAATCCCAATGGCTGGGGACACAGTTCAGTAGTAGAGAACTTGCTTAGCATGTATGAGGTCGTGGGTTTGACTCCCCACACCTAAAACCAAACTAAACTACCACTACCAACAAAAGAAACCATCTCAACAATGCACAAAGAGCTATATACAGGTTAAAAATCTAATATGAAAACTTGAAAAGCTGTGACTCCAAAAATTCTTTTGAATGTTAACATGGCACAAACTATTCAACCTGACCTTACAAGGAACTCAGTAGTGGTAGGTGCACTCACAATATTGTGTATAGTTACCTTCAGGCACATTTGTGAATGCATGAAATAGGTCAATCTTTTACCTATATTCAGACCTTATCCTCAAGATAGTTCATTATAAATATGCAAATATTCCCAAATCCAATAAATTCTGAAACCTGAAACACTCTGGTTCTCAGCCTATGGGGCACTCAATATGTAGCCTTCTTTAACTTACAAATAACCTTCCATTCACATTCCCTCTAGAGCAATGGTTCTCAACCTGTGAGACTCCTTTGGGGGTGGCATATCAGATGTTTACACTATGGTTCATAACAGTAGCAAAATTACAGTTGTGAAGTAGCAATGAAAAAAAATTTTTTAAAAGAGTTATTTATTTTATTTACATGAGTATATTATAGCTGTCTTCAGACATACTAGAAAAGTGCACCGGACCCCATTACAGATGGTTGTGAGACATCATGTAGTTGCTGGGAATTGAACTCAGGACCTCTGAGAAGAGCAGGCCGTGCTCTTAATCATTTAGCCATCTCTCCAGCCCTCAATGAAAAATTTTATGACTGGGGACCACCACAACATGAGGAACAGATTTAAAGGGCTCAGCATTAGGAAGAACCACTGCTCTAGAGCTGCTCACAGTCCAGGCAAGCAAACCAATGGGCAGGTAATAAAGGGCACTAAGGCTCAGGAACTGCATCAGCTGCTCCCATGCTCTGGCCACAACTTCTGCTTCTTTTACACATACTGCACGGGGCTAAATTAGCTCGTGTTCCACGAACCACAGTTGTAGAACTGCAAAAAGCTAAAAACACAATTATCTAAAATCCAACTTTTCCAACATCCCCTTCTATTACAAGAATGTACTCAGGCTGGGGTTGTAGCTTACACATAAGGCCCAGGTTTCAATGACCAGCACACACATACCCAACAAGAACATAGCAGCAAACATCTTAACAACATTTTTACCTAAGTAACTCTATTTTTACAATCTCTAATTTTATTTTTTTTAATGCATTGTTGTTCTTTTTTGGTTCTTCCTTTCCAAGAACAGCAAGCACATTTCCAAAATATTACATTCTGAAACACAGTGCCTAACGAGTATTTGTAATTCTCCCACTCTGATAAAACAGCTTTCATTATCTATTTCAACCAAACCAATGAAACCTTAAGCTCTTTTCACTATTCCTCATATACATATCCCACTTAAAATTACTTCTATGTCACCCTTCCCTAGTAGTGAATTCTGAAATACCTATTTCTAGTATCTTCTGGTTTTGTTGCCCTCAATTATGCATCAAATCACTGATCCAAAAAACCTTGCAGCAGATACTAACACATAACTGATAGTTGATTTTCTAAAATTACCAGGTGTATCTTGAAAATATAGATGAGCTAAACAAACAAACAAAAATATCAAGCAAGGTAATATCCAATTAGCAGTAAAAATAATAAACATATACAACAGAAACTGAGTTAAGAAAACCACTGTTAAGGGACAAGTTACTGTATATAGGATAACATTAACAATACAATCATCTTTATGATAGTATAGGCAAAAACTCAGGTCCCAATCTTGAAATGCAACTATAATCACCTATAAATCGACTATAAAGACAACAGTTATAGGATTCGAAATATATCAAAGTTCACCTGGCTCAAAAGTTGTTTTATTTCTGAATCTATCAAAGCAAGCATGTGTGACATTCTAGTAATCAATTCACAGTTGATATTGGGAGGAAAACAATGTAACAGCTCCTTTAGATCTAAAGTTTAGATCACTAAAAAACTAGACAAATTCCTAACAATGTAGAATGACTGTATTAACAATGTAAGATCTAAATTCCAGTAGCAGGGAAGACAAGGGACATGAATTAATCTCACAGACAACCAGCCATTTCTCCACTCTTTTTTAATTGATTACTAATATTCCTTACAAGACTAAAATTTATTCTATTAATTACTATTCTGGTCCTCACCCATCTTCCAACCAAAGGAGTGTGGTTCTTAGTATTCTCTCATTAACTACAAAATAATTCAGGGAACCTTTTATGGCTCACAAAGGACTTATGAAAAACATCAAATTGCACTAAAAATTACAATTTTGAAGCTGACAGTGTATGAGTAAGCGAGACCAGCTTTCATCCGTCTCAAAGATGACTTCCTCACGTTCCCTTCCCACTAATTTCCCCATCAATGTTTCCAAAGGATTTCATTATAGAGGAACCTAATTTTACAAGTTACCTGCAGTTTCCACGACACTATGCTAGAGCTAAGACAAATATAAACATCCTCTTTATTAACCTTTCAATTTCAGATGCTGGAATTGCAGTCAGTATTTAACAGGTTATAAGGGACAATTTATTAGTTAAACTGAAAAGCTGAAGGCATGAGAGGACAGGAAAAAGGTATTTGACATCAAAGTGAGTTTCTAGGTCTCACTCTCTGACCTCGACATTATTCCATTACCAAACTGTCTACCACAATCTTCGGCTTAATATTGGTCTCTGTATATTATGAATGGTGTAGTAAAGGGCAGCAATTATCAGTACATAGCAAAAATTGATTCGGGCTGGAAAATTTGTCCAAATGTGACTGAACATTTCGCCATTGTCAGCGGATTTATTTAGGTTTTAAATCAGGGGTATGACATATCTATCCTGAAATGACTAAGAAATGGGCTTCACCGGTCCCTCAAAATGCAAAGACATCTGGATTAAGCTCTTTTTCCTTCTCGACCCTTCTCAGAATTTTTCCTTCCTCAACCCCCCTTCCTACGCAGGTCTGGATCTCAGCTCAGGGCCTCTTCAAACCTTCAGATTCTAGTAAGAAAAGGAAGACATCCCTCGTTGCGCCCCCTTCCTTCGGGCGCTTCTGCCTCCATCCACCCTTCCCGGCCTACCCCAGCCTTCACTAGGCCTCAAACCCTCATCCATTGTTATTTACATCGTCGTCGGGGGAGGCTGAACGTTTCACCCCGTGCGGGTGAGACTCCCGGGCAGCACTCATCGTAGCTGGGATCCCGACGGGGATATGCCAAACAGACTCGCAGTTCTCCTTAAACGCGACACCAGCAGCCCTCACCCAGCCGCCGAGACCAAGCAGCGCCACTCCAGAACGCAGAGCCCCTCCGGGCCTTCTCCGCCACAGGCGTCACTGCTGCGGCCGCTCGCCACCCTGGAGCACACCGGGAGTTGTAGTTTTTTGAACTCACACTTTACTGGCCTGACTAAGGCGTCTTCAGTGACTTAAACTACAATTCCCAGGAGGCCGAGCGAAGCATCTCGCGCGGCGTGGCGGGAGTGCCCTCGGAGGCTACGCTTTCTTCGGCGTGTAGAGGGAGCTTTCCCGCGGATGGGTATGACGGTGGTCGTTGGTGGAGAACTTCGTTGCCACAGACAGGCCTAGAGTGGGTTTTCGCCTTTTTTGTGTGTGAGGTTTTGCCCTGTTAGCAAACACATTCATCATAGTTACACACGTAGATTTAAATGTAATGTTTGAGGCTTTTTGAATACGAGTTCTCTGCCCAAAACAAAAACCTTTTAAAACATGGCTTCTTTCCCCACCCTAATGTGGTCTCTATTGCTCGCACGGGATATTCTGACTAACTTCTCTCCTGTCCTCTCCTCTCCTGTCCTCTCTTCTCCCCTCCCTTTCCCTCCCCTCCCCTCTTCTCTTCTCTCCTGTGTCTCTCCCCCGCCCCTCTTCTCTCCTATGTCTCTCCCCCGCCCCTCTTCTCTCCTATGTCTCTCCCCCCCTCCTCTCTACCCCCCTCTCCTCTGTCTCTACCCCTCTCCTCCTTCCTTCTCACTGAAAAGAGTTCAGTATGATACTGAAGGCTTGTTAATTGTTTGTTTTTTTAAACAGGCCCACCCCTCAGGAATTGTGGACTGGTTTCCACAGGGCTTAGTGTATTCTAGGTAGGAATGACCCCTTTCCTAAGGTAGATGTTATTTGGAACTTCATCGACTTAAGTCTCTCTGCTAGAAAATCCTGTATCTTTTTTATTTTTCTTGGGGGAGGGGTGTGAGTTTCCTATATAATAAACCCCTTTAAAGTTATAATACAGTAGCACTCTCAACCTTTTTCAGCTGTCCCCTCAATCTAGTTCCAAGAGACCACCACCCTTAGGATAGATAACTTCTCTGCTCTTCCCATTTGCAATCCTGTTTTTGTTTCCTTTTCCCCCAATTTCCCTGTCCCTTTCCCAGCCACAACAATGACTAAGCTTCCTGCAAGATCTTGTAGCCCAGTGTTCAGATATTGAAGATAAATGTCTGTACATATAGCTGAATTTTCATCCACAGTTGAACCTGACACTGTCAAGATGACTTTCCTTTACTTATTCTGAAGCTTTCCAGCCTTGATTTAAAAAGATTTTTAAAGTATAAACAAATGCTATGACAGTACATGTCTAAGTCTCCACACTGAGTGGTCTATGAAACTCCTATCGGCTTCTGTGGTCAGCAGTTACTCTAGTTGAACTGCTTGTACTGAAGCATCACTTTCCTAATTTCAGATGAGGATGAACCATTGATAGAACTGTGCCCAAGGTGAGGCCTGGCTATGCCTGTAAACCTAGTATCTGGGAGATGATGAAGGAAGATCAGAAGTTTAAGATCTTCTTCTCCTATATAATGTGTTGTCGGTCAGCCTAGGCTATGGTGAGAGCTCCTCTCAAAAATAAAACAAAACAAAACACAAAACTAAATAAAAGCAGCACCCCCCAACATCAGAGCTTAGAACTATGTACACTGAGAAGACAGTTTTTTAATTTATGCAGTCATAGATCCATTCCTTTATTTTTGAAGCAGAGAACAGCTTTTTATTTTTTGTTTTTTTGTTTTTGTTTTTGTTTTTTTGAGACAGGGTTTCTCTGTGTAGTCCTGGCTGTCCTGGAACTCACTCTGTAGACCAGGCTAGACTCAAACTCAGAAATCTGCCTGCCTCTGCCTCCCAAGGACTGGGATTAAAGGCGTGTGCCACCACTGCCTGGCTAGTAAAATATTTTAAGTCTAGTGACTAAGCAACTACTTCTAAAAATATTTTCCTCATAGGTTTGTTCCTTTATTGTGGTTTAACACAGAAATAACAGATTAGTTTGTGTTTTGCTTGGTTAGACTTACTAAATATGGTTCCAACTGTATTTTTATATAATTTATTTAAAAGCTATTCTCAAGCCAGGCAGTGGTGGCACATGACTTTAATCCCAGTGCTTGGGAGGCAGAGACAGGCAGATTTCTGAGTTCGAGACCAACCTGGACTACAGAGCGAGTTCCAGGACAGCCAGAGCTACACAGACAAACTCTGACTCAAAAAACAAAACAAAAAACAAACAAAAAAACCCAAAAAATATTTTACTACTAATTTCACAAACCTACTTAGTTTTTATAAATACAACTACAATGGAGTTCCATCTAACAAAGTAGGATGATTATAATTCACTTCAAATAGATTTGAAAAATTATAATAAACACAATTTAGAACTCTTAGCCATGTTACTGACAAAATAATATGGCCCAGTAGCTACTTAAAGATAGCTAAGTGACTCTAAGATAAAGAGGATTATCATTAATAGTAACTACTAAATAATTTTAACTTTAGTAGTAGATAGAAGTCCAGAAACACTTAATGGGTTAATAACATGCTTTTTATTCACCAGATTTGTGGTACACCTGGATAGCAATACCTTCAAATTATCATAAAACATCATTGAGCAAATTAAACCTCAGAATGACACACTATCATTTGAACAAATTTGACTCAGTTCATGTTCAGAAAGCTAGATGTGAAGATGAAACTGTATAGTAGTAGCAATATATGACACAGAGACTTGGCAATACTCTCCCTTGTTAACAAGAAGTCATCAACAGAGCTGGTAAACACCTTCTCTAGTACCAATACCATTCCAGCTCCACTTTTTGTTTCTTTGTTTTCTAGCATAATGCCACAGGGTGGTTAGTGAATGTCTTTTTTTTTTTTAAGATTTATTTTATTTATTTTATGTGTATGAGTACACTGTAGCTGTACAGATGGCCATGAGCTATCATATGTGTGGCTGCTGGGAATTGAACTCAGGACCTCTGCCGGCCCTGCTTGCTCCAGCCTCTCTCGCTCTGGCCCTGCTAGCTCTGGCGTAATTCACTGTAGCTGTCTTCATTGTAGCTGTCTTCAGACGAACCAGAAGAGGGCGTCCAATCTCATTATGGGTGGTTGTGAGCCACCATGTAGTTGCTGGGATCCGAACTCAGGATCTTCGGGAGAGCAGTCAGTGCTCTTACCCGCTGAGCCATCTCGCCAGCCCAGTGAATGTCTTAAGTTTGTACTACCTTAGATATTCTCTGCTAATCCTTAAATTTTACCAAACACTTTCATTGGGTACATAAGGGACATATTTTCCGCATTCAAGGAATTTAAATTTTAATTGTAACAGTTTAAGTTCAGTTTACCAATTAACCATATACATCAAGACAATTTGCCAAAGATAGAAATGAGCAAAAGTGATTACTGAATTACAGTCTTGGGAGTGCTGAATGTCTAGGGACTGAACCTCTAAGGAATATTTTATTCTAGATGAGTGTGCACTTCTATTCTTAAGAAATACCTAACTCTTCAGGTACATTTTTTAATTATGAAAACATTCAAAATTCTTTCTCCTATCTTTTTTTCCCCTGATTTTTGGAAACAAAGTCTCACTAACCCAGCTTGGCCTGGAATTCTATGTAGTGCACTGTGTCGTTGAACTCATGGTTTTCCTGTCTCAGCAACCCCCCCTCCCCCCCAAGTGCTGGGATTACAGATGTGTGTAGTCTCACCTGGCTTTTACCAACAACAGAACTTCTTACCCGCATTTAATTTTAAACTTGCCCCCCATTCATTTTTCTCAGTTTTTTCCTTATCCTCTGGTAAACACTCTCCACTACCATGAGGTCAACTTTTAAATAATCTCTGTGTGAATGAATGAATCGCTCAGGACTTGTCTTTCTGTTTCTCATTTATTCCACTTGGTACTCTCCAGTTCTGTGCATAATGGCACACATGACAGGATTCCGTTCCTTTGTGAGGCTGAATGTTGTGTATATATACTATATCATCTGTTCATCATTGATTGATGCTTAGCTTGCTTCCATTTCTTGGCTATTATATAAATAATGCTGTGATAAAAATGGGAGCACAGATGTCTCTTCAACACAGTGCCTTCATTTCCTTTGTATACATACCAGTTGGATGATTGCTGTGTACCATATGATAGTTCTATTTTTAATTTTCTAAGAAACCTTCATGCTGTTTGCTATAATGGCTGTACCAATACTCATCCATTAGTAGTGTGTGAACTTCATCTTTCCTCGGCATCCTCGATAGTAATATATATATTCAGTACTAGTTTTTTCTGGATTGAGGCAATCCACTCTGATTTTTTGGTTGTTGTTGTTTTTCTCTAATGGTTAGTGATGATGAGCATTTTCTCATCTATCTGTTAGCTGTGTGTCTTCTTTTGAGAAATGTTTATAAGCTCTGCTAGAGTTTGATACCCCCTGACACCCCCTAAAGACCAAGTTCAAATTTTAAAATTAATAATTTATATGTTTTGAGACATGGTCTAGAGCTCAGGCAGTCCTCAAATGCTTCATCCTCTTGTTTCAGACTTATTAAGTTTGAGGTTACAGGTGTATAACCCTGTGCCTGATTCAAGTTCAATTTTAGATTAAAACTCTCAGAAAAATATTCCAGCTATTCCATCATCCCCCACCATTCCTCTCCTCCCAGTTCCAGATGGCTATTGTGCCTCTGGATTAAAAAAAAAAATCCTCCTCCTCCTCTTCCTCCTCATCTATGTGGGAGTATGTGCATGTCAGTGCAGTTACTGGAAGAGGCTAAAGGTTTGAGGTTTCCCTAGAACTGGAGTTATAGTCAGTAATGATGCAGACGCTACGAGTTAAACTTGCATCCTTGCAATAGTAGTGTGTACTCTTAGCAGCTGAGCCACCTCCCCAGCCTCATCTGACTTCTAGTACTGTACAGTTAGGAAGCCAGGGGTCATAATGTGCTTTATTTCTTTTTAGTTTTCAAAGATCAACA
The DNA here is from genome assembly GCF_008632895.1 of Mastomys coucha. NCBI lineage: Eukaryota > Metazoa > Chordata > Mammalia > Rodentia > Muridae > Mastomys > Mastomys coucha. Next base: position 105,003,802 of record NW_022196904.1, on the reverse strand, counting down.
CACATGCTGGACATAGTGGCACACAGCTTTAATCCCAACACCTGGAAGACAGAGGCAAGTGAATTTCTGTGAGTTTGAGGCAAGGTCTAAACAGTTCCAGGACAGTCCAAACTTCCAGAGCTATGTAGTGAGACCCCGTCTCAAAACAAAACCAAACCAGCAATAACACCCGCCAAGCCCCACATATACTAATGAGTTTCACTGTGACACTTTTGCACACACTTTGTTTTCGTTGATATTCTCACACCTCCATTCTTGCTCTCTACCCACTTCAGCTGGTCCCCTTCCTTTCCCTGGTAGATGCCTTGTACATTTAAAACAGGTTTTAAACATCTATTTTACTTGTTCATCATGTATTTCTCTGTCTGTCTGTCTGTCTGTCTGTCTGTCTGTCTGAGTTTATGTATGTGAGTTCAGGTCCCTCAGGCTACAGGTGGTTGAGCCATCAGGGGTAGGGTGGGGAGGACAACCAAACCTTGGGTCCTCTGCTAAGTAGCATGTCTTCTTAATTGCTGAGCCAGCTCTTCAGTCCCTCCCTTCTCTTCCATCATAGATATTTTCTTGCCTTCTTTTTTTTTTTTCTTTCGGTTTTTCGAGACAGGTTTTCTCTGTATATCCCTGGATGTCCTGGAACTCACTCTGTAGACCAGGCTGGCCTTGAACTCAGAAATCCACCTGCCTCTGCCTCCCAAGTGCTGGGCTTAATGGCATGCGCCACCTCTTGCTCGGTTTTGCTCTGCTTGCTCCAGCCCTGCTTGCTCTGGCCCTGGTGTAATTCACTGTAGCTGTCTGAAGAGGGCGTCAGATCTCATTATGGGTGGTTGTGAGCCACCATGTGGTTGCTGGCATTTGAACTCAGGACCTTCAGAAGAGCAGTCAGCGCTCTTACTCGCTGAGCCATCTCGCCAGGCCCAAATTAAACTTCCTAATGCTTTTTAACTTTTTTTGTTTGTTTTTTTCAAGACAGGGTTTCTCTGTGTAGTCCTGGATGTCCTGGAACTCACTCTGTAGACCTGCCTCTGCCTCCCAAGTGCTGGGATTAAAGGCGTGTGCCACCACCACTCGGCTTCTTGCCTTCTTTAGTAAAAGTTTTCCTACCCTTCAAGATCTCTTCTCTCATGATATCTGAAAAAAAAAAAAAAATAAAACAGTTTCGTGTTGTTTGTTCATGTGTATATATGCATGAGCAAATACTTTAAAAATTATTTTTCCCTTGTCACACATGTGCTTTGAGTTTTTTTGTTTTTGTTTTTTGTTTGTTTGTTTTTGTTTTTGTTTTTGTTTTTGAGACAGGGTTTCTCAGTGTAGCCCAGGCTGTCCTGGAATTCACTCTGTAGACCAGGCTGGACTCAAACCAGGCTGGCCAAAAGGGAGAGACTGAAGAACTGCCTCTGCCTCCTAAGTGTCAGAATTAAAAACATATGCTTTGAAAATAAGTTAAAATATTTAAAAAATAAAAATTAAAAGCATGATCTAGGTGTGGTGGCACATGCCTTTAGTCCTATCACTCAGGAGGCTGAAGCAAGAGGATTATGAGTTGGAGATCAGTCTGGGCTCACTAGCAAAATAAATCAAGAAATCACAAAATGCATTTTTAATTTCAACCTTTCAGACTTTGTATTTTGCACACAAGTAATTCTCTTGTAAGCTAGGCTAACACAGCACATATTGATTGACATTCTTTCTGAAATTTAAGAGTATAGAAATGAACATGCTTTTGATGATTTTTATTTCAGTATTTCTGAGGAGAAAAGACCAAAAAACGTTTAGCTGTAATAACTTTCCATTTAGAAATGAAGCATGTTAAAACTGACATCCTAAATCCCCAAGCATAGAATTAGAGTATCTTAATTTTATAGAAAACACACACTTCATACACACACTTCATATGGGCTCTTAGAAATTGCTCCTGCAAGTTTATTGAATGAATTCCTTTTTTGTTGTTGCTGTTAAACTGTTGTTTTGTTTTGTTTGTTTTAAAGACTGGGGAGGTTATTGGGGGCTGAGGGTAGGAAGAACTCAATACTACAAAGGAAGTAAAGCAGGAATGTCAGTACTGGTGGGCAGGCAGCCCTATCTGGGCTGTTAACATTTAAAAAGCCCTTTCAGGGACTAAGGAAAGAAAGGCTACAAATGTCTGGAGCTTGAAATGGCTTTTATACGTTTGAACCTGTTATAAAAGCTTTCCTTAGAACTCTGTTTCATCCACCCACCCCCAAACAAAATAGTTGGAAGGAAGTGGGGGAGAAAATTCAACTGAAAAAAAGCCAGACATAAAGAATGCTGCTCATAGCTTATTTTAGATTTCTGAACTACTATAAATGGGGGAAATGGAACAAAAGAGGGAGCATGGCCATATTCAAAAGTAAGGGAAAAGAGAAAGGATTATGTCCTTGGTACAATGCTGTCAGGAGCTAGTGATACCAACAGACACATGGATTTCCTCCAGGAACCACACCTCTTGGTTCTGCTGCTCCTAACTTGTTTGTAAACAAGCTGCAAAACCAGGCTGAATAGTCACACTCCTTCCTGATGCCCTATTTAACTAAACAGTGCCCTGTGCCTTTCAACAGCAAGTTTTTAGAAATTGATCAAAGGGCATGGAATTGTGGTTCTAAGTTCTTTACAGACTATAGGACTTTCCTTCTTTGTTTTATGATTTGTTTATTATTTTTAAATTTTTATTTATTATTTTAGGAGTACTGATGTTTTGCCTGCATATATGCTGTGTACCATATTCGTGAGTTAGACAGTTGTGAGATATCATGTGTGTGCTGAGAACTGAACCTGGGTCCTCTGGAAAAATATAGTCAGTACTCTCAACTACTAAGTTATCTCTCCAGCCCCTATTCTTTTTTTTTTTTTTTTTTTTTAACACTAAGAAGAACTGGTAATTGAGGCAGAGATAAACTTCAGTGACAGGTCCTTTCCCAGAAGGTTTAAAGTCCTGGATTCAATTTCCATTGTGTGAAAAACAAACAAGCAAAATGAAGACAACACAAGCCTAGTGACAGTGAGCACACCTTTAATTCCAGCATTGGGGAAGAGACAGATGGATCTCTGAGTTCTAGTCTACTCTAGTCTTCAGAGTAAGAAGACTCTTTTGTTTGTTCTTTTCTTTCTTTTTTTCCCCTTCTCTTTTTTAGCATTGTAAACCATCAAGATTTCAGAGAATATCCAAGTCTATCAATGGACTCTAGCAGTACTTAAATTATAAGCTTTAAAAATCCTGCAGTGTGCCACCACTGAATCCCAGCACTTGGGAGGCAGACAGGCAGATTTCTGAGTTCCAGGACAGCCTGGTCTATAGAATGAGTTGCAGGACAGCCTGGGCTACACAGAGAAACCCTGTCTTGAACAAAACAAAACAAAACAAAAAACTCAAACAAACAAACAACCTCACCAAACCAAAAAACAAAAACTATAATTTTGAAATTTCTAAATTTCAAATTATTTTGAATTAGCAATATAAACATATTTGTATTTTGTGATTTTTTTTCCTGAAGTGGTAGCATACAGAGATGAGCATAAGTCACAGGTGGTCCTTTGTCATCAAGTGAACATGTCCATATTGCTGTTCTTGGTCAAAGAATAAAATATTTTCAGTTCCCTGAAGCCTTCTCTCCTGGTTGTTACCTTCTGTGAAGGTCATCAATTAACTTTCTCTTTATTTGAGTTTCATTTAGTTAGTACAGCATGTATGGTTTTCTACAAAGAGTCTTCTCTAACAGTATCCTTTATGAGGACCATTCCTGTTCATATATGGTAGCATCTGCCTCATCCTGTTTCTGAGTCATCGTCTGCTGTATGACTTTACTGCAACCATACAGTATAAGATGAGTTATTTCCAGTTTGTCACTGTCATAAACTATCCAACTGCAGAGGCTTGTATATTTTACATACATGCACTGGGATTACGCTTAGGAATAGAGAATAATCCTAATTGGTTTTCCAAAGCATCTGAATCTCTTTATACTCTTTCTCTTTTGCATAGATTGTAAAATTGGATCAGATTCTTTATGTCTGTTATAGTAAAGCATTTGAAAAAACAATGAATATATAGATATGTTAGCTTGATAATGTCTATTTTTAAATATATGTATATATTTTTAAAATTCTTTACAACTAATGTGATAGGAACTGATTTTTGCTAATTTTTGTTTTCTCAGAGAACTGAGTAGTTAGAAAAAAAGTAAGACTTCAAAATCAAACTATTGTTTTCATATTATTTACTTTCTTAGCAGAATAATTTTTGTTTTTTGAGACAGGGTTTTTCTGTATAGCCCTGGCTGTCCTGGAACTCTGTGTATACCAGGCTGGCCTTGAACTCACAGAGATCATCCTGGGTGTGTGTCACCACAACCTGGCTCAGAATAATATTTTATTTCTTTTAACTGTTAGAGTTTTCTCAAATGTATAGTGTTTTCTATTTTGAGCAGAGAGATAACGTTTATTGTATATTCTTTTTACTCCTAATTCTTACTGAAACTGTTTGTTGTGTATTCTTTTTACTACTAATTCTTACTGAAACTGTAAGGGGAGGAGAAGAGAGAGAGAAGAGAGAGAGAGGGAGAGAAAGAGAGAGACAAGTAAAAAATTGAGTCTTTTTAAACATTAAGAGAAACAGGTAAATTAATGTTAATGTAAGTTTTAGAAGACCCAATATTCCCAAAATAGTAGAAACATAATAATCATAATTAGATGTAATCATAATCAATACAACTAGTGAGATACCATCTTTTCTTCAGCAGTCTGGTATTATTTTAATATGACAGCACATCTCAGTCAAAGTAGTCAAAGTTGTAACCCAAAAGTTACAGGTGGCCTTTGGGCACCATGTTAGACAGCAGAGGTTTGGTTCCTTGTGATAGGAGAAGAGTGCTCTGTGCTGTGACTGCTGGGCATGCCTTTAGCAGCATGCCATCCAAATGGGTGCTAACAATAGACAGGTAGGTTTACATAAGATTTTGAGTTTCTAAAATGAGCAGGAAAGTGCTCTGGACTCCAGTACTAAATGTCACTTTTTGAAACTTTTCTAACAGGGCTATCTTGACAGATTCTGAACAACAATTTTCAACTTAGAGCTTTGAAGATGATAGAAGTTCAGAATATTCTAAAGTAATCTGTATATTAGAATGAGCAATAGGAAGATCCATGTCTGATGGCAAAATGATCCAAAGAAAATTAAAGAATACAACATGCAGAGCTGCTGGTAGGTAACCATGGGGGCATATAGAAAACCATCAGGCTTTTATGGGGGAAAACAATGAACTTGACAAAAGGAACTTGGAAAATTTAGTAATTGTAGGATAAATGGGAAATCAGTCAAATAAAAACATTCATGGAAGCAATATTTTTTCTAGGGTAACTGTATACTATTAAATTTCTTGTTCTATAAGAAAACATACATACACTTAGAACAAAAGTATAGCTGAAATATTTACCATTTTTAGAAATGAATACTTTTACAATGCTAAAAGTAAAAAAATTCATATTTTATTATTGCTTTTTAAAATTTACTTTACTCTTAGAAAACCAAAAAATATTGCTTCATTATTTTATGTGTATGAGTGTTTTACTTGTATGTATGTCTTCTGAGATCTGAAGAGGGTATCAGACCCCTAGGAATAGAATTACAGATAGTTGTGAGCTGCCATGTAGGTGCTGGGAATCAATTCTGAGTTCTCTGCAAGAGCAACTCTTCAATTCCTATTTTATCCTTTTTTTCCACCCTCCCTCTCTCCCTCTCTCCACCCTTCCATACCTCCTTTACCTCTTTCTTTCCCCTCCTTCCTCTCTTTTCCTTTACTTCCTCCCTCTGTGCTCTATATGGCATAGCCTGGTCTGAAACTCTGGATGATCCTTGTGCCTCAGGCTCTTATGTACTGAAATTACACACATCAGTTATCATACAAGTTTATTGCTTACTTTAACAGTTGTATACATTTTACATTTTGTTTCAATTTTAAAGAGTTAAGCTGCCTATCAGGAAAATGTAAGTACATTTTTAGGGACAAAATATTATTTCTCCAAGAAAGTTTATTTTAAAGGATATTGAAGATGATGGAAATGAAGCAATGGCTGGCTCCTGAGTTTCTGCTTTGAATAACAGATGACAGAGTAGACAATAGTCAAATCTGAGTTCATATTAGTTAACACAGGGAATAGATTATCAACAAACCAGGACTTCAATCAGATAGCAGTACTGTATCTTATAGTATATTTATTTTTGTGTTTTTCCTCAACATGTTGTTATTCTTAGGGGTAAGAGAGTTATGTATTCTAAATAGAGGTGTATTAAAGCCAAGATAGTGGATGAAGTTATGTGGGAAACAAAAGAAGTCACAGCAGGCTCTGGCCTGCACCTCAGGAACAATATAACTTACAGAGAGAAGAGACAGATTGAGTGGTGGAGCTAAGAGATAGCTGGCTCTAGGTGAAGGTGGAATGAACAAGAGAGTATAGTCCTTGGAGGCTAAGAGAGGTGAGCAGATGTGAAGCAAGTGGTTGTTAGTGGCATTGAGTGCTGATAGGTAGTTAGATAGCAGAGATGGATTTGGCGGCATCTGGTTTGAATTCTAGCTCTCTGATACTAGTTGTATAGCAGGTAACACTTCATTTTAAGTCACCATGTCCTGGTTTTATCATCTTCAGAAAAAGGAATAACCCCCTCCCACATATACTTGTGAGGATTAGTGAGCTGTTTGCTGGCATTGTCTGACAAATGGAGGATGCTTGGTTCATACTCGTTCCTTTCTGTTCTAGCTTTGTGATGCCTTTGAAACTGAACTGATTGTGCATAGCCACCAGTTAATGAGATTTTCTGCAAATTCTGCTGTTTTATGAAAAGCCAGAAGATAGATAGGGTTGGGGCTGAGGATTTAGCTCACTGAAATACTTGCTGAGCATGCTCAGGATTCTATGTTGAATCCCTAGAACTACAACAAAAAACACACAAAAACTCCAGAACTAAATTATATTTAACTATATTTTAAAATTAATTTTCAAGTTAGCATAAAATGATGGTTATATACACAACAGAGTATTCAAAGTATTTTATAATATATATATTACAAATATGTATAAATAAATAAATACATAAATAAATTGAACTGAATGTGGTTGCATTTGCTTGTGATCCTAGCACTCAGGAGTTGGAGTTAGGAGGATCATGAGTTAAAGGTCAGTCCAATTACATAGAGAGACACTACCTCAAAAAATAAAGCAAGACACATGAAAAATTGCTGAACAAGCAAGATGGCTCACCTTATGGTGCCACTAAGTCTGACAACTTGAGTTTGATCCCTGGGACTTGCAAGGTAGAAGGAGAGAACTGACTCTTGAAAATTGTTCTCTGACTTCTGTACATGCACTGTAGCACATGTGTCTGGGCATGAATACACACATGTTTACACACACTTGATGAATAATGACAACAAAGTTATATAAGTAAAATATCATTTGTAAATGAATTAAATGTAGATTATAAGTGAACCATGTATCAATCAAGGTTTTTTATTTTTTTTTATTTTTTATTTTTAAAAAGATTTATTTTATTTTATTTTATGTGTATGAGTACACTGTAGCTGTACAGATGGCCGTGAGCTATCATGTCTGTGGCTGCTGGGAATTGAACTCAGGACCTCTGTTGGCCCCACTCACTCCGGCTTAATTCACTGTAGCTGTCTTCAGACACACCAGAAGAGGGCATCAGATCTCATTACAGATGGTTATGATCCACCATGTGGTTGCTGGGATCTGAACTCAGGACCTTTGGAAGAGCAGTCAGTGCTCTTACCCGCTGAGCCGTCTCGCCAGTCCAAGGTTTTTTTACTGTGCTTACCAGCTTAGCAGACAGCTGACAGCTGACATGGGAAGGAGGGTGAGTGTGATGTGTTTTAGTTTTGGAAGGTACAAGAAGGCACAATCTTCTTTCTGTACTATTTTCTTCCGACTCTCTTCCCCTTTTGGAGACCCATTATTGTCTTGCCTTCAATTGAACTTAAAGTTATAGCCAGAAAACTACTTTTAAAGTTGGTTACAGTGCTGCCCTTCATTTCATATCAACAATGGAAAGCATGGGGTGGAGCATACATCTTAAACATGGATCATGACATGCGTGCTTTTCAGATGAGAGGCTCTGACTGGAAACTATGTTAAGTATAATGCTGTGTGCTTTGGCTGAAAGTAATGTCAAAACATCAGGCTTTATATTTATTAATATTGTGTTATTTGTTAGCAAAATAGCTTATTTCTCTCATTCTGGGAGGAATGAGATCTTCTGAATAGTGATAAAAACTTCTCCAGAGCCATTTTAAGTTACTAATTTTAAGTTATCTAATCTAAGGTCTAATGTACTGATAATCTGCTCCATGCATAACTATGCTAGACTCTTATAAATTAAATTATAATTTAATACATATTATCTAGCAGGCAATATTTAATAATTTAGAAAATTATTGCACTCTTTGATAAGTGGCTATTAGCCCAGAAGTTTGGAATACAGGAAGAACTACCCACAAGCCACAAGAAACTCAAGAAGTAGGAAGACCAAAAGGTGGACATTTCATTCCTTCTTAAAAAGGGGAACCAAATACCCACAGAAGGAGTTGCAGAGATTAACTATGGAGCAGAGACTGAAGGAAGGACAAGCCAGTCTAAATATAGCTATCTTCTGAGAGGCTCTGATAGTACCTGACTAACACAGATGTATAGAGGCTCACAGCCATCCATTGAACTGAGTACAGGGTCCCCAATGAAGGAGTTAGAGAAAGGACCAATGGAGCTGAGGGGTTTGCAGCCCCTTAGGATGAACAACAATATGAACTAACTAGTACCCTCAGAGCTCCCAGGGACTCAAACAACAACCAAGGACTGCACATGGTGGGTCTGATTGTTCTGGCAGCATGTGTAGAGGATTGCAAATTTGGTCTTCAATAAGAGGAGAGGACCTCAGCCCTGTGAAGGTTCTGTGCCCCAGTGTAGGGGAATGCCAGGGCCAATAAGTGGGAGAGGGTGGGGTGGCAGGCATGGGGAGGGGAGAGGCAACAGGGGTTTGTTCTTGTTGTTTTTGTTTGTTTGTTTTTTGGAGGGGAAACTGGGAAAGGAGAAATTTATGTGTAAATAAAGAAAATAACAAAAACATTTAGAAAATTATTTTATTCTATTATCTAAATTATCTATATCTATCTATCTATTTTTGTCTTATATAATAAAAAATGCCATTTATTAGTTCTCTTTCATTCAACTGAACAAAAGCACAATATATCTTTCTAGACAGGAAAGAATCCCATTAAAAATGTAGTTTTTTTAAAAATTTACTTTTAGTTTTTAGCTGTGTATGTGTCTGTTTCTGTGTAAGTATGCGCATGTGAGTGTAGGTGACCTTGGAGAGTAGAAGGTATCAAATTTCCTGGAGTTGGAATTAGAGGCATTTGTGAGTTGATAGCTATGTGTGCTGGTAATCAACTTGGGTCCTAGAATCACAATGCTACTGTGGCCTATAGGTAGGAATATGGATGCACCAGGAGCTACTCTTCATATACTGTTATATTTAAGGTATATATATTTGCTAGCAAAACTACGAATTTCTTACACAAAGACTTGGCTTAGACAAGCAGACTGATGAGCTACTAAAGTCTTTCTGTGTCTAAATAGTCTTAGGTGTCTGTGTCTTTTTTTTTTGTTGTTTTTCGAGACAGGGTTTCTCTGTGTAGCTCTGGCTGTCCTGGATTGCACTCTGTGTAGACCAGGCTGGCCTTGAATTCAGAAATCCTCCTGCCTCTGCCTCCCAAGTGCTGGGATTAAAGGCGTGCACCACCACTGTCTGGCTTGTGTCTAACTTTTATTGGCATGAGACTTTTAAAGCAAATGTATCTGGTAAATTACTTATCTCCTCTTTCAAAACTAAGAAGTTTCTATCTGGCACGCGGTTGTCCTTCCTAGTTGCTTCTGGGTAGACTTTGGTCCCAGAACAGCAGTCTGTGCATATTGAAAACCAGCCCAGAAGACTTCCAGGTAACTATCACTGAGGTTTATTCTAATTCTGATCATTTTCTTTTTTGTCTTAATATTAAATTCACTCCCCAGTTTAGCTGCCACCCAGTGATGGGATTGTAGGCATCTCCTAAACCTGAAAAGGTACATTAAGATTAACGCAGGGGCATTCTGTACTTTGCTGAAAGTAATTCTGTGTGTCTTACTTCAGTTTATTTACTTTTTTCTGCAGAATTACTGTAAAGGTTTTCTATTTCACTCATTACAGCACAGTGTTTTTCACATTTGAATAGGCTGCATCAACATGAATTCTTTATAAGGACCTTAAAACAAACTTTGCCAAGTCCCAGAATACAGAAGTGAATTCACATCCCAATACTCAGCTGCCTCATGAATAAAGGAGTGCTTGTGCCTGACACTTTGAAGCCGTAGCTGTTAAACCATACAGAATATTTACCTCAATAAATCATTATAAGAAAATAAGGTACAATTATACCCACAGAGAAAGAGAATTCAAAACACTGATTTCTGTATTTCAGTGCCTACTCCCTCTCCCACTGTGTTTTGAATTTCAGACATGTTTGTCATCTTTGGCTGCTCCTTGTATCTTTAAACTAATGGGTTCTCCTTGTTCTTTATTTTATTTTTTACATTCCTCATTAAGTTTGTTATTTTTCTTTGACACACAGACATGATTTGAATCATATACCAAGTTTCACATTTAAAATGACCTATATCTCTTTTCTTAGCTAAACAAAAAAATTAGAAAGAATTGCTAATTTATTTTAAATAAAATAAGGTATATTTGCTTAAATTTTCCCAATCTGTTGGTTGCCATTTTGTCCTATTGACAGTGTCCTTTGCTTTACAGAAGCTTTGCAATTTTATGAGGTCCCATTTGTCTATTGTTGACCTTAGAGTACAGCCATTGGTGTTCTGTTCAGGAAATTTTCTCCTGTGCCCATGTGCTCTAGGCTCTTTTCCACTTTCTCTTCTATTAGTTTCAGTGTATCTGGTTTTATGTGGAGGTCCCTGATCCACTTAGGTTTGAGCTTTGTACAAGGAGATAAGAATGGATCTATTTGCATTGTTCTACATGCTGACCGACAGTTGAACCAGCACCAGTTGTTGAAAATGCTGTCTTTTTTCCACTGGATGGTTTTAACTCCTTTGTCAAAGATCAAGTAACCATAGGTGTGTGGGTTCATTTCTGTGTCTTCAATTCTATTCCATTGATCTACCTGCTTATCTCTGTACTAATACCATGCAGTTTTTATCACTATTGCTCTGTAGTACAGCTTAAGGTTCGGGATGGTGATTCCCCCAGAAGTTCTTTTTATTTTGTTTTGTTTGTTTTTTTTTGAGACAGAGTTTCTCTGTATAGCCCTGACTGTCCTGAAACTCACTTTGTAGACCAGGCTGGCCTTGAACTCAGAACTCCGCCTGCCTCTGCCTCCCAAGTGCTGGGATTAAAGGTGTATGCCACCACTGCTCAGCCCCACAGAAGTTCTTTTATTGTTGAGAATAGTTTTTGTTATCCTGAGTTTTTTGTTATTTCAAATGAATTTGCAAATTGCTCTTTCTAACTCCATGAAGAATTGAGTTGGAATTTTGATGGGGATTGCATTGAATCTGTAGATTGCTTTCAGCAAGATGACCATTTTTACTATATTAATCCTGTCAATCCATGGCCATGGGGGAATCTTTCCATCTTCTGAGATCTTCTTTGATTTCTGTCTTCAGAGATTTGAAATTCTTGTCATATAGATCTTTCACTTGCTTGGTTAGAGTCATACCAAGGTTTTTTTTATATTAATTGTGACTATTATGAAGGGTGTCATTTCCCTAATTGTCAATTTCCTAATTTCTCCGCCTGTTTATCCTTTGAGTAGAGGAAGGCTACTGATTTGTTTGAGTTAATTTTATATACAGCCACTTGGCTGAACTTGTTTATCAGGTTTAGGAGTTCTCTGGTGGAATTTTTGGGGTCAACTTAAGTATACTATTATATCATCTGCAAATAGTGATAATTTGATTTCTTCCTTTCCAATTTGTATCCTTTTGACCTCCTTTTCTTGTCTAATTTCTCTAGCTAGGACTTCAAGTACTATATTGAAAAGGTAAGGAGAGAGTGGGCAGCCTTATCTAGTCCCTTATTTTAGTGGAATTGCTTCAAGTTTCTCTCCATTCAGTTTGGTGTTGGCTACTGGTTTGCTGTATATTGCTTTTATTATGTTTAGGTAAATTCCTACTATGTTTGGGCCTTGAATTCCTGACCTTTTCAAGACTTTTACCATGAAGGGATGTTGGATTTTGTCAAATGCTTTCTCAGCATCTAATGAGATGGTCATGTGGTTTTTTCCTTTGAGTTTGTTTATATAGTGGATTACATTGATGGATTTCCATATATTGAACCATCCCTGCATTCCTTGGATAAAGCCTACTTTATCATGATGGATGATTGTTTTGATGTGTTTTTGGATTCGGTTTGCAAGAATTTTATTGAGTATTTTTGCATCGATATTCATGAGGGAAATTGGTCTGAAGTTCTCTTTCTTTGTTGGGTCTTTGTGTGGTTTAGGTATCAGAGTAATTGTGGCTTCATAGAATGAATTGGGTAGTGTTCCTTCTGTTTCTATTTTGTGGAATAGTTTAAAGAGTATTGGTATTAGGTCTTCTTTGAAGGTCTGAGAGAAGTCTCCACTAAACCCATCTGGTCCTGGACTTTTTTTTTTTCTTTCTTTTTTTCTCTTTTTTTTTTTGGCTAGGAGACTATTAATGACTGCTGCTATTTCTATATTGTTATAGGACTGTTTAGATCATTTATCTGATCCTGATTTAACTTTGATACCTGGTATCTGTCTAGAAAATTGTCCATTTCACCCAGATTTTCCAGTTTTGTTGAGTATAGGCTTTTGTAGTAGGATCTAATGATTTTTTGAATTTCTTCAGTTTCTGTTGTTATGTCTCCCTTTTCATTTCTGATTTTGTTAATTTGGATACTGTCTCTGTGCCCTCTGGTCAGTCTGGCTAAGGTTTATTGTTGACTTTGTCAAAGAACCAGCTCCTGGTTTTGTTGATTCTTTGTATAGTTCTTTTTGTTTCTTCTTCGTTGATTTCAGCCCTGAGTTTGATTATTTCCTGCCGTCATCTACTCCTTTTGGGTGTATTTGCTTCTTTTTGTTCTAGAGCTTTCAGGTGTGCTAGTAAGCTGCTAATGTATGTTCTCTCCAGTTTCTTTTTGGAGGCACTCAGTTCAGAGCTGTGAGGACTCCTCCTAGCATTGTTTTCATTGTGTCTCATAAGTTTGGGTATGTTGCACCTTCATTGTTATTAAATTCTAAAAGCCTTTAATTTCTTTCTTTCTTTCTTCCTTGACCAAGTTATCATTGAGTAGAAAGTTGTTCAACTTCCATGTGTATGTGGGCTTTCTGTTGCTTTTGTTGTTATTGAAGACTAGCCTTAGTCTGTGGTGATCTGAAAGGATGGATGGGATTATTTCAATCTTCTTGTATCTGTTGAAGCCTGGTTTGTGACTGATTATATGATCAATTTTGGAGAAGGTACCATGAGGTACTGAGAAGAAGGTATATTCTTTTGTTTTAGGATGAAATGTTCTATAGATTTCCATTAAATCCATTTGTTTCATAACCTGTTAGTTTCACTGTGTCTCTGTTTAGCTTCTTTTTCCATGGCCTGTCCATTGCTGAGAGTGGGATGTTGAAGTCTCCCATTATTATTGTGTGAGGTGCAATGTGTGCTTTGAGCTTTAGTAAAGTTTCTTTTATGCATGTGAGTGCCCTTGCATTTGGAGCATAAATGTTCAGAATTGAGAATTCATCTTGGTAGACTTTTCCTTTGACCAGTATGAAATATTCTTCCTTATCTTTTCTAATAACTTTTGGTTGAAAGTCAATTTATTTGATATTAGAATGGCTACTCTAGATTGTTTCTTTTTCTTTTTATTTATTTTTATTTTTTATTTCTGGTTTTTCGGGACAGGGTTTCTCTGTGTAGCTCTGGCTGTCCTGGTACTCACTCTGTAGACCAGGCTGGCCTCGAACTCAAAAATCCACCTGCTTCTGCCTCCCAAGTGCTGGGATTAAAGGTGTGTGCCACCACTGCCTGGCTCTAGATTGTTTCTTGTGACCATTTGCTTGGAAAAAATTTTTCCAGCCTTTTACCCTGAAGTAGTGTCTGTCTTTGTCACTGAGGTGCATTTCCTGTATGTGGCAAAATGCTGGGTCCTGTTTACATATCCATTCTGTTAGTCTATATCTTTTTATTGGGGAATTGAGTCCATTGATGTTAAGAGATATTAAGGAAAAGTGATTGTTGCTTCCTGTTATTTTTAATGTTAGAGGTTGAATTATGTTTGTGTGACTATCTTACTTTGGGTTTGTTGAAAGAAGATTACTTTCTTGCTTTTTCTAGGGTGTAGTTTCCCTCCTGTTTAAATTTTCCATCTATTATTCTTTGTATGGCTGGATTTGTGGAAAGATATTGTGTAAACTTGGTTTTGACATGGAATATCTTGGTTTCCCCATCTATGGTAATTGATAATAGCCTGGGCTGGCATTTGTGTTCTCTTAGGGCCTGTATGACATCTGCCCAGGATCTTCTGGCTTTTATAGTCTCTGTTGAGAAGTGTGGTATAATTCTGATAGGTCTGCCTTTATATGTTACTTGACCTTTTTCCCTTACTGCTTTTAATATTCTTTCTTTGTTTTGTGAATTTGGTGTTTTGATTATTATGTGATGAGAAGAATTTCTTTTCTGGTCCAATCTATTTGGAGTTCTATAGACTTCTTGTATGTTTATGGGCATCTCTTTCTTTAAGGTAGGGAAGTTTTCTTCTATAATTTTGTTGAAGATATTTACTGGCTCATTACCTTGGGAGTCTTCACTCTCTTCTATACCTATTATCCTTAGGTTTGGTCTTCTCATTGTGTCCTGGATTTCCTGGATGTTTTGGGTTAGGAGCTTTTTGCTTTTTGCATTTTCTTTGACTGTTGTGTTGTGAATGTTTTCTATGGTGTCTTCTGCCCTTGAGATTCTCTCTTCTATGTCTTGTATTCTGTTGGTGATGCTTGCATCTATGACTCCTGATCTCTTTCCTAGGTTTTCTATCTCCAGGGTTGTCTCCTTTGTGATTTCTTTATTGTTTCTCTTTCCATTTTTATATCCTGGATGATTTTGTTCAATTCCTTTACCTGTTTGGTTGTGTTTTATTGTAATTCTTTTTTTTTTTAAAGATTTAATTATTATTATATGTAAGTACACTGCTGCTGTTTTCAGATACACCAGAAGAGGGCGTGAAATCTCATTATGGATGATTGTGAGCCACCATGTGGTTGCTGGAATTTGAACTCAGGACCTTCAGAAGAGCAGTCAGTGCTCTTAACTGCTGAGCCATCTCACCAGCCCCTTTATTGTAATTCTTTAAGGGATTTTTCTGTTTCCTCTTTGAGGGCTTCTACCTGTTTACTTGTGTTCTCCCATATTTCTTTAAGGGAGTTATTTATGTCCTTCTTAAATCCTCTATCATCATCATGAGATGTGATTTTAAATCCAAATCTTACTTTTCTGGTGTGATGGGGTATTGAGGACTTGCCATAGTGGGAGAACTCAGTTCTGATGATGCCAAGTAGCCTTGGTTTCTGTTCCTTATGTTCTTGCCCTTGCCTCTCATCATCTGGTTATCTTTAGTGCTACCTGCCCTGGCTATATCTGACTGGATCCTGTACCTCCTGTGATCCTGGTTGTATCAAAACTCCTTAGAGTCCAGCTGTCTCTGTGATCCTGTGATACTGAAATCCTGGGTGTGTCAGAACTCCTGGGAGTCAAGCTTTCTCTGGGTATTGCAGGCATGGGTGAGGAACCAGAGCCCTGGGTTTGCTCTGGGCATAAGTGCAAGCTAGAAGGAATCCATGCCTCTGGCTGGGCAGGGGCTTGTGCTTCCCTGGTTCCTGTGGGGGTCCCAGTTATGTTGGTTGTTGGGAAAGATGTTGTGGCCTCAGCTGTGATCTTGAGCATGTCAGAACTCCAGTGCTCCTGGGTTTGTCCGCTTTCCTGAGAGTCGAGCTTCCTCTGTGATCCTGTGATCCTGGGCATTTCAGAGCACCTCCATTTGGGTGTTTTAAGAGTGGGTGCAGAGCCAGCACCCCAGGGCTGCCCCAGGTGCAGGTTCAGAGTGGCAGGAACCCATGCCACTGGCTGCCAGGGGTTCCTGTGTCCCTGGATCCTGGGGTTCCCAGTTACTCCTGGTGTTGGGGCAGATGTTGTGTCCTCCTCACCTGAAATCCTGGGCGTATTGGAGCATCTGGGAGTAGAGCTTCTTCTGGGTGTTGTGGGACTCGGTAGGGAGCCAGCACCCAAGGTCTCACATAGTATATTCTTAATAAATATTTATAGGGTAAAGGGATGAACATTATCATTTTAAATAAGTAAAGTAGCTTAATTTTTAAGAGTCTCTCCTTTTTGTCTACCCTAGCTATGAGAACAGGCTGAGAAAGGTAAAGTAAAAGCAGGTCTAAAGTTGAATTAGTAAGCCAAAGAAGGGACCAATCTAAGACAAGAGAAGTCAACTAGATGGTTAAGGTCACCAGCCCAATGACCTAAGTTCTACACTCTAGATTCACATGGTAGAGGGAGAACCAACTCTTTCACGTTATCCTGTGACCTCCACATTCTCCCAGCCACATGATAACTGTTAAAACAACAACAGCAACAGCAACAACAACAGAAGGAGCAGAGACATTCTCTGTCAGTCTTCCCCAATATCCCTTTGGTTTTTTGAGACAATTTCTCTGTGTAACCCTGGCTGTCCTGGAACTTGCTCTGTAGAACAGGCTTGCCTCTGCCTCCCAAGTGCTGGGATTAAAGGTGCTGGGATACCATTGTCCTGGTATTCTGTCAGTCTTTTATCTAAAATTTTGAAAATTATCTGAAAGTTTTACACACACACACACACACACACACACACACACACACACACACACACACACGAGACACAGTCTCTTTCTCTCTTTCTCTCAAATATTGTACTTGGTTACTTTCACCCCAGTTACTCTCTTACCCTTCCCACTTCTGTTCTTCTTCCCAGCAACTTCCCCTTTATTTTCATGTGTTTTGATCTGTTTTTGTTTTGATTGTGTGACCCACTGAATTTAATGAAGTTGCTTGCGTGAGCTGCTTAAGTGGCTGCTATTTGCTGTAGCATTGGCAACCTAACAGTGGCTTTACCACTGAAAAAATGGCTCTCCCTCCCCAGCAATGACTAAATACCAATAGTTTCTGAAAAATACATCCTCCTGAACCCTTTCACCATCCATGGTGGAGTGTTCACAGACCCCATCTTGTACAGGTAATTATGTCTGCCATGAGTCCATGAGTTTGTAACAGGCATGTCCAGAAGATGGAGTTTTATAACACCTTTTCTCAGTCTCTTGCTCTTAAAGTTCTTTCTCCCTGTTTCTTGATGGAGGGTTATTAACTTTCTATATAGAAAAAAATTAGTTCATAGTAAAAAGTAATATGTCAATATTCAGGGAGTAATATCAATGAGATTAAAAAGTAAAAAATAACTATAGTGAAAGAAATCTATTTATTCATTTTCAATAGTTGCTTTTCAAGTACTTTATGAAGGGTATTGAAGTTGGTCCTAAATACTCGTTTTCTTTCATGAAAAAGAACTTAAATCTAGAGGGCAAATAAGTTATATACATTAGTAACATGAGGTTTATTGATCCACGTACATGGGGTTGTCCACCCTCATGATGGGCGGGTCAACCTCAAACACAGAAAGCACACATACTTTATAGAGGGCAGATTCCTGCAACAAGGCTAGCTGGCTTATTCTGGTTGGTGGAACACAGGACAAAGGATCTCATCAGGCATTAGTTGGCTTGCTCAGGGGGCTATTCCTGGCTTAGTCAGCCAACTTCCCTATCCAGCTCTGCACCTGTCCTTGAAAAGTCTCTGGGAAAGGGACTGAGTAACTAGGTGGTAGGGGGATTGTCGTCACCAAGGTCAGGGTGACAGTTTGTGGTCTTTTTCGAAATTAACAATAATAGGGATTGGGGGGTTCTTCTGAGAATTGATAATCTTGTTTTCGTGGACCTTAACATCATTGCGACCACCAGATATTTTTGTTTTGGCCTTACTTAGCTTAGCCAGAATGGCCTGATGATCATTGTGTCTCAACATTCTGACCACCAGAACTTTGTTTTTTACAACATATCCTTGGGTATCCCTGGAACACAGCTTCTCAGTGTTTGAAGCTGCTGCTTACAGGAGCTGGAATATGGCTCTCTTATTCTACTGTGAAACTTTATTTCTACATTCCCAGAACTCTGTTTTTCACTTTATTACTTCATTCTCCCCTTTTCCTATTGCATGATTTTAATCTTAAAATCACAAATATGTCTCATCACTGGTGACAATGATGGGCTTAAATTGCTGTCTTAACATCATTATCTGCACTGCATCAATAGTTCCTTAATAAAAGCAACCAAGTGATTTAAAATGCAGGGGTCAAAGATAAACAATAATAAGAGTATAACCAGTGGTCTTAAAAGAGTAGAGACCAAAGTTGTGAACCAAGGGGAAGATTTGAACTAAGTTTTACACCAACTTTTTCTTTGAGCTCTTTCTCTTTTCTTAGCTAAATTGTCCTTAACTCTTCCTGAGTGGTCTATGTAAAAACAACATTCTTCTCTAATGCAGCACACAGACCTCCTTCTTTAAGGAATATCAGGTCTAATCTTTTCCTGTTTTGAAGAACTACCTCTGAGAGGAAGATCAGGGATTCTTGGAGGTCAGGTAAAGTCTTTTCTATTTTTTTCTATATTTAAACCAATGGCAGTTCTCAGTTCTCCATAAGCCTTATGCTGTAAGGCAATAGCAGATGATCCTCTATAACTGCCAAGGTAACCTCTAACTCCCTCTTTTGTGCCTTACTAAATTTCTAGCATCAGGATTCCAACAATCTAGTACATCTTCATAAGGGTGATATAACAACCTGGGCTGGCTAGGAGATTATATGGTTTTTCAACTCTTATCAGAAATCCAAGAATAACTGAATAATAGAGAATATATGGGAAGCCTAACACGGCTTCCAAAAATATTGCCAATTGATAGAGACTGATGGATACCTGGACAGTCCTTTACTTTAAAACGTTGGAGCATCAGTCTTCAGCCTTCTGGCCTGTGAATGACTGACAGACAAGAGAAACAGGAATATTAAGGACTCACCTACTCTGTCTCAGCAGATATAAGCTGTCCCAGGCCTGTGTGTCCTTTGTGGACAGTATTGTCTGCAGATGAAGAGGCAGCTTTTGCCTAGTGGCTGTCTCACCACAGCTGGAGCAGCTCCAGTGATGCTCAATTTCTTTTTTGAGTCTGAGAAAGAGGTGCTATCAGGAACAGACAAGTCTCTAGCCAAATAATAAATAATAATATTAAATGTTACATTCTGTGGGTTTCTGATGTTTTTGAAAACCAACTATTTATGTAAAATAATCTGGACTATTCTTTGTTAGCTACTCTCAGCTATTTTTAATTAAAATCTTGAAGTTACCCTAACAATAAACTCAGAGCCATGAATTTGTGAATTTGGCCCTAAACCCACAGGTCTAAACATCTCAGATCTGTCTATAATAACAATAACAGAAGGATTGGGTCTAAGCCCTGTCTACTAGGGGAAATAAAAGCTAGCAAGAGCTTTTAACTGCTGCATCACTCCTCCAGCTCCCGGATTTCTCTCTTAAAAAATTGTGGGTTCTAGGGATCAAATTCAGGTCCTCATGCTTGCTAGGAATGTAGTTACAGACTGAGCTCCTTCCCAGCCTCTCATTGTGTTTGTTGTACAGTACTTTTACTTCCTTAGTAGAATTTATTCCTAGCTTTTTTATTTACTAACTAGTTATTTTGAGTAAGATTGCTTTCCTAATTTCAAAAAATTACTAGTTTATAAAAACACTACTTATTTTTGTTTACTGAGTTTTGTGTCCCTCAACATCATGACTTTTATTAGTTTGACAGGTGTTTGTTAGGCCCCTATGGTTTTCCATCTCATGTTTTCTGAACAGAGGCAGTTTGACACCCTCTTTCTGGTTTTGATGCCCTCTATTTACTTCTGTTGTTTGATAGTGTTGGTGAAGACTTCAGGAATACATTGAATGAAAGTTGGGGAAAGCAGTGGATTGTGCTCTGGTGACTGGGGATGTAGCATGTACACGGCTCTGGAGTTCTATTCAGCAACATAGAAGAAAAAGGTGGTAGAAGTGTACATCTTTGTCATGTCCAGAGTTTAGAGAGAAAGTATTCATCATTTTCACATTTAGTTCTGTGCTACACATGGACTTCTAAATGACCCTTATTATGTTGAAGTACCTAAATTGTCTAGTTTTCTTTTCATGACTGGATGGTGAGTTTTAAGGAATACCTTTTTTGAATCTATGGAGATGGTCATATGGTAGTTATTCCTTGGTTCTGTTGGGTGATGGATTTTGCATGTGTTGAATCTTCCCTATGGAGGCATGCAAGAATGCACTGACCCTCAGAGCCCCTGAAACAACATGTGAGCTGGATTTTTGACAAATGTGGGCTTGGAGATCCCTCTAGTGCTGAAATAGTAGCAGTACACTGATTGTAGCCACAGGAAACCTTGCCAGTGGATGCATCAAATACTGAGATAGTGGCAATGACTTACTGTGACAGGAAGCACCCTGCTTTAAAGAGTACACTTGGTGGGACTCATAGCTCCAGCTGCATATGTAGCAGAGGATGGCTCAGTCGGTCATCAATGGGAGGAGAGGCCCTTGGTCCTGTGAAGGCTCTATGCCCCAGTGTAGGAGA
>NW_022196904.1:104979068-104982936 GCF_008632895.1 Mastomys coucha | reverse complement strand
TTCCAGAGTGGAAACTGGGAAAGGGGATATCTGAAATCTGAAATGTAAATAAAGAAAATATCTAATAAAAAAAAAAAGAATTTCTGGGAGGACAGGCACAAATCCAGACTACAAAGATTAGAATAAATAACCAACTCTTCAAAGTAGAAACCTCTTCATATACCAACATGGTTTCAGTAGCATCCTACCTAATGGATTAAAATAAAGTACCAAAAACTGTTCATGAAGCTGTCAATATGTATAAACTTTGGACAAAAAATGTTTTAAAGACTTGTTTTAAGAAAACCTAGTGAACTTCAAGAAAATTCAGAGAAAGAACTCAGTGCTTTTATGAGAGAAACTTAACAGAAAGGTTGAAGTAATTAAAAAACATCAAACAGTAATCCTTGAACTAAAAATTACACTCAATAAAATGATAAACACAATGGAAGGCACTCATAGCAGAATACATCAGTGAAGAGATAAACTCAATGGAAGGCACTCATAGTAAAGTACATCAATGAAGTGATAAGCACAGAAGAGGGCATTATGACAGGATACATTAGTGATAAACACAATGGAAGGCACTCATATCAGGATACATCAATGAAGCGATAAACACAATGGAAGGTGACATAGCAGAATACATCAATGAAATGATAAACGCAGTGAAGGCACTCATAGTAGAATTCATTGATGAAATGATAAATACAATGGAAGGCACAAAAGCAGGATGCATTAATGAAGTGATAAACACAATGGAAGGTGCTATAGCAGGATACATCAAACAGAAATAATCATTAAGATCCAGGATGGGCTATTTAAAAACACAGTTGAGGGAGGGAAAAAAAGCCCCAAGAATGAGAAGTATTGAAGGATATACAGGAAGTCTGGTACAGCATTAAAAGAGCAAGTATTTTGAAGAGAATTGCATGTATGGATCATAATGGTAGTATTCAGATTGTTAGGTTTCAAGTGAGCCTTGACCTTACCAAAGGGATAGTAAACATGTTAAAAAAAATGACCTAGAGAAGGATGCAAATACCCAGGTACATGAAGGTAAAAGAACACCATCCAGATAGAACTCAACCAAGTCTTCCCTATGATCTATCATAATAAAGTTTAAAGATAAACACAAGAACCTCAAAGTAGAAAAAAAAGGGAGAGTACATAAGGGTGTTTCTACTTGACAGCCCACTTCTCTGTGGAAGTCGCAGAGAAGACCATGGGGAAGTAGGAAGGGTTATTCACAGTGCTTATGGGTAAAGAACTACTATATGTAGTAAAGACACCCTTCAGAATTGGAGGAATGATCTCTGAGATGACTCAGCAGGTAAAGACACTTGCAACGAAGCCTGGGGACCTGAGATTTCTCCTCTAGAACCTCATGGTGGAAGGACAGACTGATTTTCCACAAGTTGTCCTCTGACATCCACAAGCATGCGTTATCTCTCTCTCTCTCTCTCTCTCTCTCTCTCTCTCTCTCTCTCTCTCTCTCTCACACACACACACACACACACACACACACACACACACATCCTGTGTGCACACACGAGGTGAAGGAGAAGAGAGAGCAGGAGCGAGGAGGAGCAAGGAGGAGCGAGAAGGAGCGAGGAGGAGGAGGAGGAGGAGAAGGAGGAGGAAGAGGAGGGAACAAGACTTTCTCCAACTACCCCTAATGAGTAACTAAAGGTCTCTCAACACAGAAAAGCCTAGGGCCAAAGAGACTCATTGTTACATTTTTTATTTAACTTTTTAGAACTGATACCAGTTTTTAATCAAAGTATTTCAAAATGTCAAAGGGGAGGAATTCTTTCCTCCAAACATATTCTGTAAAGACAGAATCGAATCACGACAACACTCAGGCAACAAAATCAGGTAACATTCCCCCAAATGAAAGCTGTGGGCAAATGTTCTTGGATAACAGTTGAATCCTGAATAGAACTCTACTCAGTAGAGCACAGGAGGATGAGATGCCATGATTAAGCATATTAATCACTGGAGTACCAGGAAGGTTCAGTACAGGCAAATTCATAAATGTGACACCTCACATTAGTGGAATGATGGGTAAAAACCATGTGTCATCTCAATAGATGCAGAGAAACATTCCTTAAAACCCAGTAGTCTTCATGAGAAAACTTCAGAACAGACTGAGGATAGGTTGATGGCAGAGAGAGGCCACGAAGAAGCCCACAGCTGATATCATCCTGGATGTGAACATCAACATTTTCTCCCTAAGACCTGAAAAAACAGCAGGATGCCCATTTTTACTTCATTCCTTCAATCTTGTCCTGGAAGTACAGTCAGAATAACCAAAATCAAAGCACACAGTAGTCCACTGGATCCAGAGGAAAGAGTAAATGAGCAAAAGAAGAAACAGCTCAGCAGGATACACAATAGAGAGTGATGATGCAGATAGGTGCAAAGTACAGACATAATAACGCTTATTGCATATTATCTGGTGATGTCAGATGTATGTGTGGGACTTATGGAGCTATTTATAAAACGAAGATAGGATAAAAAATAGAGTATGTGAAAAATATTTCAGCTAAATAGAATTAGAAAGAAAGGCACTGTAGCTACAGTCATAGAAGTTGCAAATTACAGAAATAGTAACCATTAGAGATAAAGTAATTGTTTAATAATAAAAGAACAGACTACCATTTTTGAATATTTAAAATGCTTTTCACCTCAAATACAAATAATGTTTTTATTTAAAAAATAACAAAATATATTGCTACAAAGTAAGAATGGAAATGATTATAATTAAAAGGACTATATATGGTAGAAAAAAGAAAAATTAAAAATAAAAGTTATGAAATAACAGTAGATGAAATTTATTTATGAGACAGGATCTCACTGTGTTGCTTCTGTTAGCCTCCTGCCTTCAGCTCTTTGAATGCTAGGGTTATAGGTATATAGAAACGTACATAATTCAAAATATTAAAATTTAATTTTAAAAGGATTTAATCATGTATACCTGTGTATACATAAGGCTCAGAGGCCAGAAGGTGTTAAATCCCCTGGAACTGGATACAGGCATTTGTGAGCCAACTAATATGGGTACTGAAAATTTTATTTAGGTTCTATGGAGGAGCAGCAAGCTGTCTTGACCACTGAGCCATCTCTTCAGTCCATAGTAAACTCTTTGTTTGTTTGTTTGTTTGTTTGAGACAGAGTTTCACTGTGTAGCTCTTGCTGTCCTAGAACTAGTTCTATAGAGCAGGCTGGCCTTGAACTCACAGAGATCTTCCTACTTCTGCCTCCTGAGTGCTGGGACTAAAGCTATGTGTCATCACTACCCAGCTCCATATTAAACTTTTAAATGTGTACTCTTCTAATTGAATTTGCCTTCAACATATATCATTGTGAAGTTACTAGAACTGAGAGGAAAAATTGGCAGATAATTCTAACACTTCTTCCTTGGTACTTATCAAGTAGATATAGTATAGTAACGATACAAGAGATTTGAAAATAACACAATAAATCAATCCAAGGCACATTACCTACCAATAGGTTAAATTTATTCCTTTTATGGAGTATATTTAAAATTGAGCATATACTAGACAACAAAATAACCTTAACATATTTTAAAATCATACTGAATTCTCAGTGTAATTAACTCAAGTCAATAAGATGAGTAGGTAAAACTAGAAAAAAGAATCACATATTTAGAAATTGTAAAACATTAATTAATGGATTGATATTGTAGAAATTATTAAAATTTAGTGTTGAGAATTTAATAGTTATAAAATATCAGACAAAGTAGTGTTTATTATTTTAAAATATTATTTTAAAATTTATTTTTATTTTATTTTACATTTATTTTAAAAATACCTTTAGCCAGGTGGTGTGGCGCACACCTTTAATCCCAGCACTTGGGAGGCAG
>NW_022196904.1:104977347-104979058 GCF_008632895.1 Mastomys coucha | reverse complement strand
AAAAAAAAAAAAACAAACCAAAAAACCAAAAAAAAAACCAAAAAAAAACCAAAAAACTTTTTATTTTTATTTTACATGTATTGTTGTTTTGCTTGTGTGTATGTGTGTATGAGGGTGTTGGATCCCTTGGAACTGGAGCCAAGGCAGTTGTGAACTCCCATGTGGGTGCTGAGAACAGAACCTGGATCCTCTGGAACAGCAGCCAGAGCTCCCAACTACTGAGCCATGTCTCCAACCCTTAAAAGTACTTTTAATTATTATTATTTTTTATTATTGGGCATTGAATCCATAGCCTTGTACATATAGGTAAACATTCTCATACTGACTTATATTTTAGCCCAGACATTTTATTAGATTATTTTTATTAGAAAAGAGGAATAGCATCAAATAAATACATTTGAAAAACTAAGTACTCAATAGCAGAAATTAGAGAAGAGAACAGCAGAATTACCAGGGTCTACTCAGGCTGCCATAATAGAGCACAGAGAAAGCTAGAGGTCCCAACCCAAGGCTGGAGGAGCTCCATTTCTGGTAAAGGCTATCTTCCTGATTTGCAGATGGAAGTCTTATTGCTGTGTTTACCATGGTGGGCAGAGAGAAAATTTGGGCTCTCTTTTGTTTCTCCTAATATGAACATGAATCCTACAGGACCGGTCCCACCCTTATGGCTTGCTAGAGTTTGGATGTCAAGTGTCCCACAGAGGTCCATGAATTCAAGGTTTGGTCTTTGTAATCCTAATGTAAATGGTTTAGTTCAGGTACATACTCCTGACCCAGTACTGTGTTACCATAGGCCTACAGCAAAGGAAGCAGTAATAGCTGAATCAGAACCTTCAAAGTTCTGGGCCACAATAAAGCTTGTTTCTTTCTTAATTATCTGAGATATTTATTACAGTGACAGAAAGCTCACTAGCATACTTCAATATAGGTCTCAATCCCAAATACAGTTAGTTACATTGGAAGTTAAGAGTTTCAGCACATGAGTTGGAAAGCATACAATTGAGTACATAAGTAAGAATAAATTCAAATAAATCAAAAGAAAGCAAAATATCTGTTTCAATATGGATTAAACTAAGTTAGGTACAAACCACTAATTCTAATTACAGATGATTCTCTGGGATCATTAGTGTACAACCAGAAAGCTGTATATTTCCAATAATGTTGTAAGTTCTGTACTGATCAGATTGATCATACATTTCTGTGTTTGTATTCTTCACACCTGGATATAGGTCAATAGGCCAATTTGTATTTAAAACAATGCTAGTTGTCAAAAATTCAAAGTGATTTTAATCCCAATGGAGCTAGAAATCAATAGGAAATTTGAAATCAATAGAAAAATACAGAAACTATACTAACATGTGGAGACTCAACATGCTTGAATTGTCAGTGGGTCCCTGAAAAACTCAGGAGGGAATTTAAAATGTCCCTGGAATCAAGTGAAAATGAAAACAACAAACCTGAATCTTTGGTAGTTCTAAGAGGGAAGTTTATAACAATGAATGTGTGCACATGAAAAAAATTAGGCATAAATAGAATAATATAATGATACATGAAAGGCCTCAGAAAAAAATAAGAATAAGCTTATGCCCACTTTAGTCAGTGGAGAAAAATAATAAAGATCAGGTCATAAGTTAATATATAATGAGTCTATAAACAATAAAAAGAACCAATGAATCAAAGTTTCTTTTGAAAAGATAAGGATAATCAACAA
>NW_022196904.1:104975386-104977337 GCF_008632895.1 Mastomys coucha | reverse complement strand
AATAAAATTAGAGTATAAAAAAGATTTTACAACAAGTATTAAAAGAAATCTAGTTGGTCAATAAGGAATATCTTGAAACTTTAGAAGAAATGTACAATTTAATAGAAACATGTAACCTATCAAAATTAAATCAGGAAGATATAGATAACTTAAATAGATTTATAATAAGCAACAAGACTGAAGCAATAATAAAATGACTTCCAATCAAGAATAGCCCAGCACTAGATGAATTTGATACTAGAGTCTATTAGTATTTTCAAATAGAATTAACACAGATGCTCCTGAAACTATTCCATAAAACAGAAAGGAATTCCATCCAACTCACTATATGGACATTATCCAGAAACAAAAAGTAAACAAGTATATAGCAGAGAAGAAGACTGTAGGCCCTGATGAACATAGATGTAAAAATTCTTAATAAATTACTTACAAGCCGAATTTCCTAGAAAGACTGAAACAGAATAGAA
This sequence comes from Mastomys coucha, assembly GCF_008632895.1. NCBI lineage: Eukaryota > Metazoa > Chordata > Mammalia > Rodentia > Muridae > Mastomys > Mastomys coucha. Next base: position 104,976,870 of record NW_022196904.1, on the reverse strand, counting down.
GACCTATAAATAAAGCCACTCAGCTACAGAAATCTACTGTTGAGCAAAGAGGCTCAAATCAACTACTTGAGAAACAGTGGCCACTTCAACAAATGGTGTGGGGAAATGGATACTTATATGTAGAGGAATGAAATGAGACCCTTCCCCTTTCCTGAGCAAAATTTTCACAAGCACAATCAAGTTGGTTGCAATTTCAAAGTATTAGGATAGTTCAGCACAGTCAGACCCATAAATATAATCCAGTCCATAAACTCAGAAACAGGAATCACATGGTCATGTCAATAGATGGAAAAAGACCTTTGCCAAATCTAATACTATTTGTTATGAAATCTCCGAGGAAACTAGGAATAGGAAGAACATTTCTCAGTAAGCAAACCAAAGGCAAATTCAGACTAACTAGGGACAACCTGAAAGTCATTTCTGAAAGTGTCAGAAATAAGACAGGGGTGTCTATTCTGCCCATTCATATCCAATACAGCCCTGGAGTCCTTAGAGAAATGAGGCAAGATAAAGAAAGAAATGACATATAAGTAGGAAAATCAAATAATTAATATTTCCAGATGATATGATTCGGTACTTAAAGGTCCCCAACCCCATCAAAAAGCTTTCAGATCTAATGAGCACTTTCAGTCAAGTTGTGGGATACAAAACAAATATACACCTCCCGGTTTCTCTGGGCTGGTGCCCTGAGCTGACCTTGGGCGCAAGCTCTGCAGCCAGTCCCACAACACCCAGAGGAAGCTCCACTCCCAGGTGCTTGGACACACTCAGGATCAGAGGTGAGGAGGACACAACATTTGTCCCAACACTGGGAGTAACTGGGACCAGAGGGACCAGGCACACAGGAACTCCGCAAGCAGAGTGGCTTGGGTTCCTTCTGGTCTCTTTGGGCTGGTGTACTGAGCAGACCTTGGGCCTAGGCTCTACAGCCAGTCCCACAATACCCAGAGGAAGCTGCTGCATTCCCAGGTGCTCTAATAAGCCCAAGGTCACAGGATCCCAGAAGCACAGGATCACAGAGACAGCTTGACTCTGAGGAGTTCTGACAACCAGGTTCACAGGAAGGACAGGCTCCAGTTAGATTTAGCAAGGGCAGGTAGCACTAGAAATAATCAGATGGCAGGGGAGAGGGAGCAAGCTAAGAAAATAAACAACACAAACCAAGGTTACTTGGCATCATCAGAACCCAATTCTCCCACCATAGCAAGTTCTGGACACACCATCACACTGGAAAAGCAAGATTCAGATCTAAAATCACTTCTCATGATGATGATATGGGACTTTAAGAAAGACATAAATAGCATCCTCAAAGAAATACAGGAGAACACAGGCAAACAGCTAGAAGCTCTTAAACAGGAAACACAAAAATCCATTAAAGAACTACAGGAAAACATAATCAAATAGGTGAAGGAAATGAAACCATCCAGAATCTAAAAATGGAAATAGAAACAATAAAGAAATCAGAAAGAGAGACAACCCTGCAG
>NW_022196904.1:104973406-104973772 GCF_008632895.1 Mastomys coucha | reverse complement strand
TGTAACCTGTTCTCTGTGGGCTGAGAATAAAGTCACTCACTCAAGTCAAATAGTTTTGACCAAAGCAGAACGTCTGTATCCAAAAATTGTGTCTACAATTCATTCCTCAGTGCAGCAGAACTGTCAACTCTCAGCTTAGCTAAGATGGAGGTAAAATCCTTTGGTGAGGAAAAAAAATCCTTTGGTGGTCATTGAAGTTCAGCCTTATTACAATGAAATCCAATGTCTAAAAATTGTTCTTATTTTGGGCTTTACCACAGTAAGAGCCAAGATTTTAAGCTCTACTAAATATAAAACAAACAAACAAACAAACAAAAAGACTTTATATATGTTCATTTTAAAAAAATACTAGTAGTGATGTATTAT
>NW_022196904.1:104973073-104973396 GCF_008632895.1 Mastomys coucha | reverse complement strand
AACAAGATATTCCATGACAAAACCAAATTTACACAATATCTTTACACAAATACAGCCCTACAAAGGATAATAGATGGGAAATATCAACACAAGGAGCAAAACTACACCCTAGAAGAAGCAAGAAAGTAGTCTTTCAACAAATCCACATAAATCTAATTCCACTTCTCACAACAAAAACAACAGGAAGTGACAATTACTTTTTCTTAATATCTTAATATGAAAATTAATGTTACAAACATATCCTAATTGAAATCCAAAATATGAAGAATTAGAAATTTGTTGATTGTCATCCAATGGTCTCTCTAATTTGGTAATTGGAGAAA
>NW_022196904.1:104951755-104972201 GCF_008632895.1 Mastomys coucha | reverse complement strand
ACAAAAGGGAAACAAGAATGTGATTTAATTCTATTTACTTAAAATATGTTTTTAAATGTTAACAAATAAAGATTTAAATCATTTAAACAAATTGAAATCATGTAACTTTTCTCATCATAATGCAATAAAAGTTAAAAAAAATATGGGAAATATAAAAAAACAAAAGCAAAAAAACAAACATACAAGATCAGTAATGAATTTGTCTAGAAAGATCAGTCAAGAAAAATAGTCCATTCACAACAGTCATAAAACATATTGAGGAATAAGCTGAATATGTTAGTGAAAGACTTCTGGAAAAAGCCAAAAACCCTGTGAAACACTGAAGAAGGAAACTGAAGAATACACTAGAGTATGGAAAGACATCCATGTTAATGCATGAGAACCAATATGGTGAAACTTGCTCTGTTTTCAAAGTAATCAACACAGAGTCCCTGCAGCCCCACCAAAACACAGAAACAGACAAAAGTCTTGAAATTCACATGGAAACACAAAAGACCCCAAGAGTTAAAGCAATGTTAGTAGAAAGAGCAATGCTGGGAGGGTCATAGTACCTGATGTCCAAGTATACCACTCACATGACCACGATAAAACCCTGGCCACTGACCCAGAAGCAGACACAATGATCTTGGAACAGAAGAGAGAAGCCAGAAACAAACCAACTCAATTACAGCCATTTGCTGTTGGGCAAAGGGGCCAAAATCAGCTCTTGGAGAAGTGATGGTTACCCCCAACAAATGCTGTGAGGAAATGGATGTAGATGAATGAAACAAGATTCCCCACCCCTTCCCTGAGCAAAAATCAAGTCAAAATAAATTAAGTATCTTAATGTAAGACTTGAAAGTTTCAGGTTACCATGGGAAAAAATAGAGGAAGCCCTTCAGGATGTCGACTTTCCAAATAGGACTCTAATAGCCCAAGAGACAATAGCAAGTATTAATGAATGGAATTACACAAAGCTAGAAAGCTCTATGCAGCAAAAGAAATAATCAACAGAGTGAAGTGCTGGCCTACAGAAGAAGTTCTTTGCCATCTATTAATCTGACAGGGGATTGATATCTTGACTATGTTATATAAAGAACTCAAATGCAAAACCCCACGTGCATTTGATCTAGTCAAAGAATAGGCAAGCAGATTGAATAGCCTCATTCTTTTGTGTGGTTCTGACAGTCTTCAGCAAATGTAATTTCTCTGCAGTAAGCCCAGCAGTGAGCTCCACGTTCTTTTAGTGTTAAAACCTGAATTTGTGGGGCTGGAGAGATGGCTCAGCGGTTAAGAGCACTGATTGCTCTTCCAAAGGCTCTGAGTTCAAATCCCAGCAACCACATCATGGGCTCATGACCATCTATAATGGGATCTGATGCCCTCTTCTGGTGTGTCTGAAGACAGCTACAGTGTGTACTTACATATAATAAAACCTGAATTTGTTGCGAGTCTTTTTGTCTTTTTCTCCTTATACTTCTGTGTATGCAGATGCATGTACATTGTAATAAATGCAAAAATGTTGAAAACTTCAACATTTTTGAGGCTATTCAATTTTCTTGTCTGGGGGGAGTCTTTAAAAAACCTTTTCCAATAACCTTAAAAATATTCAGTAGTTACAATGAGTATTATGCTTATTCTTTTAGAAAGTTTAAAAAGGTTTAATACAGGTTTCAGAATGCAGCATGCTGGTTGTTAGATTGTTGACTGTAAAGAGATTTAAGACAGAAAAAGAGACAGGAGTCTGATGTTTCAGCAGTCTGTACTGTGCGCATTGGCACACACAGTGAGGGGCAGCCTCTCTCCCATCTGGGTGGTTGAAGAACTACCAGAAAAAAGATAGCTTCAATCCTTTTTAGGGTCAGAAATGATCACAGCACAGAGCTGTTCCTCTCCAGTAGTCCCTTCCTCCAGTAAGGTACCCATCCAAGGAGAGACAGATTTGTGCCAACAGATGGCTGAGCGAGGTCAAACAAGATTATCTGTAAGCTTGTAGGGGTTCTGTTTTTCAGGGGAGACACTTTATCATTGGTGATGATCGCTATGGAGCTTTTGTGGTTTTTGTTTGTTTGAGGAAGGATCTTACTATGTACCAAGGCTGGCTTTGATTCCTGATCCTCTTTCCTTTGTCTGTCAGCTGTTTAAGAGTAAAGGCATGCACCACAGAGCCTGCTTCTATTTGTTAATGAACAAAAACACCAAGTGTGATTAAGGATAAATAAAAGTTATTACATGACAAAGAATTAGTGTCCTCTCTTCTTGTGACATTTTGTGAGAACATGTGTCAATTCTTTTCAGTTAGTAGTGCATAACTTCAGGACCCACAGTTTTAAGGAGATGTAGAGAACCCAAAATACAGAGTTTCAAGTAGTATTAGACAAGAATTATTGTCTTAATCTATTTTGTGTTAATATCACAAAATCCTGGGCACTGAGTAATATAGAAGAGAAATAAGCTTATTTAAGATTCAGTGACTTGAAGGTCCAAACAGCGTGGTTGCTGGTTTTCTGGTGAGTCCTGGCTGGTTGTCTCACCAAATGACGGGAAAGTGGTAACTGGCTAAGTGCTAGGAGGCAGATTTGTGTGTTCAAGGAAACAAGAAATCAGGAAAGAGTTAGGCTGCTGCTGCTTTCCTTGGCTTTCTCCTCTTGCAACCTACTGTCATGGGTTCACTTCTACCATATTTTTCCTAGCCTCTTAGGACAGAATTAATACACTTGAGAGACTGGAGACCTCAGGCCCTAAATACTTTCCATTAGGTTCCACTTCTAAAAAGTCTCACCACTCCAGACTTCAGACATGCAAGCTTTCCATGCATGAAGCTTTGGGGTGATGGGAAACCATGTCTAAACCATACCATAAATAACATGTATAGAAATTGACACCCAGAATAAAGATAATTGGCATTTTCTGGATACTTCTGGTGAGTCTATAATAGTAAGAAGTCCTCTAAAGTATAGTAGTTATCATGTTCATATCACATAACCACAAGGAAAGTTTTGGGCTACAATGTATAAGTCTGGACTTTTGAAGTTCAGGCTAGCATAAGTGCAGTAATGTCCCTAAAGTCTTAGACTCTATCCTTCAACACAACCATTGTCATTATTCAGTTAAGTTTTTGTTTTACAAATATTTGTAGCATTCTTCTTGCGTGCTGGGAATAGTTTTATATGTTTTTGAAATTACCTTTTCAATCCTTGTACTTAAATGGTTCTTTGTTCTTGCCTCTCAAGGCATGATGACTACCTTCAAAAGAAGGAAGTTGAGAGATTTGGTGGTCGCCAAGGGTCTTTGAGGACATGTGTCCTTCTGTAAGAGTAAGAAAGCCTTCCTAGAAGCTCCTGGATGAAGGTGAAGTTAAGGACACGGGAAACAAAGAAGAGGCTCACATTTCAGACAGTCATTTTAGAAGTTCCAACAGCTGATCAGCAGAATTCCAGCAAAGGGAAGAGAGAACCAAATAGGGATTAAAAAACATTTAAAGAGTGTCTGGAACTAAAGGCACCCAGAAAGAGAAAAGAATAGGTTGCATAGGATCAGAAATCAGCTGTCTCATTGTCACACTGAAGTCTAGAATACAGTGGCTAACAATCACAGAAGTCTAAGGGAAAGTGATTTTCAACCTATAATTCTATATACAAGCAATCAATAAAACGTCAGAATAGATACATTTTCTAATATGCAGCAAATATAATTTTCCTTCCATTTATTATTTTTGCTAAAAAAGTATTAGAGATTGGTCTCCAGGAAAATGAATTAAGGAAAGCAAGAAAAAGAAAGATGTGGAACCCAGTGCAGCAGAGTCTAACGGCAGGCACTAGTGACTGCAGTGAGGGCTGAGAGCAATCTGAGCTGAGGTAGAACACAGGGTCAGCCATTACAGTCAGGCCTCTCCAGCCAGCCAGAACCAACAGCAAGAGTATGTGCATACTAAGAGATTTGCTGTAAGGAATCTCTAAGATAGGGTATGTGATGAGAGATATTTAGGTCACTGGAGCATGTTCCAAAAGAAGATTATGGAGTCTTGGATCCTTCTTTTTGCTGTCATTGGCTTCTCAGAAATGAGGAAAGTGGTTTGTTCTACCATAAACTTCTGCATGTGAGTGCAGATGCCCCCAGAAGTCAGAGGTGTCAGATCCCTGGAGCTGAAGTCACAGGTACTAGGAACTGAACTCTGGTCCTCGGCAAGAGCAGTATGTATTAACTGCTGCATCATCTTTCCAGCCTCAGGTTATTACATACTGTATGGAGAAGTGAGAAGACATGAGAGAATTAAATACTCACCTGTCAAAATGGTTGTGGGCATGGACAAAAAGATATCAGCACGTGTGCAAAAGCTTACTGTACTTTAAAACGCATGGTATTTTAAAACGTGGAGCTAAATATCAAAAGAAAGCCAGAGGATTTGACTATGACTGCCTAGAATCACACATGTGGGAAGGAAAAGGGTGTGGCAGGGGCCTAGTATCATAAGTTTTTTAGTGTAATATTAGCTTTTATCATTTGCAAGCATTACTTTATGAAAATCAATTAAGAATAAAAAGCATAGTTCTTTACAAGTTAGCCTGGCAATGCACTTCTCAACTGATTTTTTTTTGTAACTAAGTAAAAATGTGTGTGTTTTAAAGATAAAAGAAATCAGGGCTTGGCAGAAAAATGGTTATACCTGATACATTTGGATTATGAACACAAGAAATTTCAAGGTTCCCTACTCTTTCTGATTGAATTTCATGGAGTCTTGTACAGACATATCTTGTAGGATATCTGCTATGCAGAGGTATTTTTTTGTTCTCAGCAGTTAGTGAAGAAATGGTGCTTAGTGGGCTGGAGAGATGGCTCAGAGGTTAAGAGCATTGAACTGCTCTTTTAGAGAGTCCAGGTTCAGTTCCCAGAATCTACATGGTGGTTTGCTGCCCTCTATGAGGTGATCCAATGCCCTCTTTTGGCCTACACAGGCATTGCATGTATGTGGTATACAGATATATAGGGGAAAATAACCATAAATGTGAAATAAAAATAGTTCTTAAAAAAAAAAAGAAGTGGTACTTAGAAAGCAGGGATGAAGTAAATGGAGAATTGTCAGTGCATGAACTCTTGGACATAATGGGAAATCCTGCAGTTGAGTGATCTTTGTAAGAGATTTTAAAAGTTTGCTGATATATTGACATCTTGTCTCGTATAGTGTCATCCAGGACTCTAGCTCATCTCTATGGACACCCATGCATGCTCAGCAAAGATGCTATAATACTCCCACTTCTGGGTAGACTCTGCCTCTTGTGACAGTTGAATGACCACTTCTTTCCATGGATCTGATGTAGCATCCAGTCATTGCAAAAAGGATGACAATCATTTTTGAGGGTTGTCTTCTCTATACATGTGGGATGCAGACACCATGATTTTTTTTCGTATTCTTCTTGGATCTTAGCAACCATATTTAACAGCCTAGATATGGCTCGATTTTCTTAGTCCTCCTGAGCACATCACAAAATAATTTTCAGTAGGACTTGAGCACTTGGTGGGAAATGCAGTAGAATATCAGCTACTGAGTTTGTAACTCTGCTTATGTAGTAGAATGTAGTAGAATGTAATTCCATGTAAGGAATTACATTCAGAAAAAAACATGACAAGTTGAAAACATAATTAGTTACAGACTGAAAGTATCATTAGTTAAAAATGCATGCAATACACAAGACCTATAAGCCATTTTGGCTTAGCAATCCAGTCCTTGTTGGTCTCTTACTTGTGTCTTTCATGTTCATGTGGCTGACTGGAAGTTCATTGTGGATGCCTAGCATCTCAATAGAGGGTCTTAACAATCTCCAGGGAAAGATGAATATTCCTGGCCTGCCAGGAATTTCTATTGACTATGTACTACTTTTGTACCCATGCAAAGTTGAAGAATTGTAAGTTAGACCACCATAAATTGGAGATCCCCACAATTACAGACCAAAAGAAGTCTGTTCATTGCAAGATACCTCTTCTGTATGTTCATAAATATTAGTCATCTTGGTAGAAAACATTTATATTTTGATGGTTTTTCAGATGTAAGGATGAAAGTAAAAGCAGGATGCTAAAGTTCACACTCTATGTGCTCATATTTGTTAGAGAATAAAAGAATAGTACTTCTAATAACTGTTGGAGAAGAATCCATGCAATAATAGGAAGCAGAGTAAACATAAGAACAAGTTAATATGATACAATCCAAAGTTATCAAAGAGACTCTTAAATGAGAACTGCCTCTGTCCTATTGGCCTGCAGGCTTGTCTGTGAGGCATTTTCTTTTTTCTTTTCTTGGTTATTTTATTTATTTACATTTCAAATGTTGTCCCCTTTCCTGGGCCCATCCCCCCTCCCCTTTGCCAAGCCTGGTATAGCTGTCCTCTGAGAGGCTCTGCCAGCACCTGACTAATACAGAGGCATTTTCTTGATTGCTGATTGATGTGGGAGGGCCCAGCCCACTGTGGAAGGAGCCATCGTTGGACAGGTGGTTCTAAGCTGTATAAGAAAGGTACCTGAATGTAAGAAAGAGCAGAGAGCAAGAACATATGCCAGCTTTCACTGTTTGCACAATGAGGGGTTGTGACCTGGAACTAGAAGGTAGATAAACCCTTTCCTTCGTAAACAGTGTTTATCATAGCAATAGGAAAACAAACTAGAGCATTCTGGTAAACATAGAATGTAAAAGTGTCTCCAGTGCTGGTGTAGAAAGTGGGTTCCACTTCCTGTCATTTTGGAAGATCTTCTGAATTTTTTTTTTGTTTTTTTGTTTTTAAAATCTATATAGATAATTCATCCTCACAAGAAAATGCCAGTAATATTTGAGAGGCCAAGTCAGGATGACTGAAAGTTCAAGGCAAGCCTGGACTGGATTACATATTGAACTCCATCCAGGTTATCCAGAGATGTAGTAGGGCCCTGGAGAGAGAGAAGGAGTGTAGGTATCAGTGATGAAAGTGAATCTTTTATTAACTTTGCAAAATACTTCTAGAACATTAGCAGATAAAATACTATCCTAAATAGTTATTTGAAAATGAGAATGAAAGTAAAAACTTTGGAATTCCATCAGTAAAGTTTTGACTATATGAAAGTCGTTTTAAAAACAAACTCAAGCGGTTTTACAAACTTCTCCCTGTTGTATATTAAATATTATATGAGGATTGGGTCATAGAGAAGACTGTTAGAGATTTCAGTGATCTTTTAGCTAACAAAATAATACCAAGGGCTAAAATATTGTTGGCTAAAAGAGTTTCCTTTTCCCTTGTGTTAAGTATCATGCTCTTAGTACACATTGCAATGCTCATGTAATGTTCAACTTACATTGCAAAACACCCTTTCTTAATTGAATGAAGTATGTGAATGCGTTTGATATGTTATCATAATTTGAGAGCTAATTGAAAGTTCATGTGGAAATATATTTAATTTCAACAATAATATTCACAAGAATAAATATCTACTAGCTAGTGAGTATTTACTAAGTACTAGGGACAAAATTATCTGTCACATTTTCCCATATAAATAAAAACATTAGTTGTAATAGTATGTATATGTTTTAGTGCATTAAAAGATGTTCTTAATTAGATATTTATGCTCAGTTTATGTTCATCAAGGAAATGTTACAAGTTATGTTTCTTGCTTCCTTTTTCTCTTCACTGTGCTTCAAAAATACCTTTTCCATTTTGACAAATATGAAAAGCTTCAGAGGTCACTTTAGAGAATAACCATGTGGGCAACAGCAATGCTGTAGTTGTGGGCTCCACAGAGTTCCATTCACTCTCTCCAGAGTTCCTCACAAACACAGGCCTGATTAGATTTCATTTGCTGTCTGTAGTGGATACCACACACAGTCACTAAGCTATAGGCAGGAGATAAATGCTGCAAGAAGAAGGCTCATTACAAATGCATATTTAAAAATGTAAACATTAAAAATATCTAGTACGTACTTGGTTCAATAGATAATAATACCAAAACTATCTAAACTCTGAGCATCAGCAGTGTTTGCAGTTTATTTCTGGTAACAAAGGCCTATGATTATCACATATAACTTTAAAAAATATTCACTTGTAACTTTCCCATGTCACGCCTTGTTACTGTTTTCAAGGTCACATGGTTTTCAGCTTCCTTGTATTTTCTTACAATGGCGCTGCAGTTGCTAATGTGGTCTCTCAGTTCTGTATGCACCAAACACCTGCCTTACTAAGACAAACACATTGACAACAGTGAGTAAAACTTGGTGAGACAGATTGTGTAAAGCACAGACCCTGTGCTGCAGCTAACGTGCTATGGAGCCCTTGCCATTATGAATGTGCATTATGACTACATTGTACAAAGTCCTGGTATGCAAATGTGTAGCATTCAGAGAAGTGAAATAATTCTGTGTTATTATTATCTTTGTAAATTACATCTGAAGAGTTTTTGAGGACTTTACGATGGCAGTTTCTATAGTCATAGTCACGCAGTATGTGTAGCACAAAGTGTTTTTCTTTCTTTATTAACAATAAGTGAGCCAATGAAAATGCTTTTTCAATACATACCCGGCAAGCAGTTATCTGGCTTTTCATTCTTACTATCCACAAACCATCCTTTATCATCTCTTAAGACAGCATAGGAAACAGCTTTGTAAACATCTGCTTTTCATTGTTAATTGTCAGGAAAACTGGCATTTAAATGTGTTGGAATTCTCTTAATCCTATCAAGAAGGCTATGTTCTATGCATTTCTATTTCCTTCTCAGGTTGTTTCTCAGACTGTAAAAACATGCCACTCTCCATTCACTTCTCAAAAATCACTTGTACAAGTACAACATTTTCATTGATGCTTTCATGAAATTTCTTTCTGCAATTAGTTGAAATATTACTAACAAAGGCTAAGTTACATAAAAATATGCAATATAAATATAGACTTTAAGTATATACTATATACTTAAAGATTTCATGGGTGTATTTGTATTACGTATTGAAATGTTTAATGATAGAAAATATAAGGAAAAGGATTTGGTAGAAAAAAGACAGATTAATTTAGGACATGAAATCTTCTGTCTTTAGGAAACACGCTTTATTTTCATAGGCTTTTTCTGTTCCAATAATTGAGCCATTAATGTCATAGAGACTCCCTGGCACTGATATACTATGAAGGCATTTGCAGTAATGTAGTGGCACTTCTTTCTAAATCAGAGGCTCTGTTGAAATAATCACTAAAAATATTAAAATTCTGTTCTAGTTGTTCTGAATTTATAATGTGAAACCAACTGCACCCATCTCTCAAGAACATAAAGAGCATCCATAATTTAATAATTAACTAACACATAATAACCAATAATTTTTGTTACCTATAAATAGGCCTGTGTAACAAGAGTAAGGAATACTAAGAGAAGTAGCTGATTGTTAATAAAAACTTTTTTCAGAATGTGCTCATTTAAAGCATTTTATAACCTTTATTAAATTGCCATCTTACTATGCAATTAGAATGTATTGTTATTTTTCTTTCTTAAAAACACTTGCACTTTATAATTTTCTAAGCTGGTAGGAATTGGACTCTCACTGCATTTCTTTTGCTTTTTAAACTTGTATTGGAGTGATGTAGAACTAGGCCTTATCACTGCATAGAAAATTAATTTAAATGGCATATTGTTGCAGTTTCTATGACAACCATATCATGATGCTCATGTTCTTAAAAATTTATAAACTATAATCTGAAGTATGCTAATTCTAGTGAGTGTGGCAACAGTTATTTACTTAATATTCATTTTAGTACTGAGCTTCATCAACTTTGAAAGTTAGGTGATTAACATGCTGCATACAATCCAAAGAGGTTTTATATGAGCGTTTGGGTTTATGTATTTCCCTCAGAAGCCTACAGTTACTGAACTTTTAAGCATGTATAAAAGAACCTTTCATTCCCAGTTTTCTTGAAGAGATAGGAATGAATATGGGGGTGAGCACATGCTGCAGACTTTCAACATGGCTGGTTTTCTCTCCACCCCTACTGAAAAGGCAATATACTCAAACTAATGTAAAAAAATCTAATAAAAACTAAAAATTCAATAACATCCAATGAGCTACTTAAGCAATAATGACTATCCTTGGGAACACTGGCTCATTCCCTTCTTGAGTTCAAGAAGCTCACATTGCTATTGTATAGTTATAATATATGATAATGACATGTATCATCAGTTTAAGGATATTTGCCTAGCACTGATATAAACATTTTGATTTAAAATATAGCTTGAATTTTTTTTAGGATTGATTTAAAAAAAAAGTATGCTATTTTGTCTATGGCTTATAACCATGGACTCTCTTGTTAAATAAAGATGCTTTTAGATATATCACTTGATAAATTAGAAATGTATAATTTTAAAATTTGTATTTTAGAGATGTATATAATTTGTTGGTTGATAAAAATAAGTATAATTTAATTTAAATAGTATATACTGAATAAGATAATTTAACATCAGGTGGAATTATCAAACATCAAACACAATATTTTTGCTGACATTTTATAAAAGTCATTTTTAACTAGTGTTCATTGAATTATAAAAATGCAAAACATAGATCCTTGGTTAACATGCTTTTAATTATTTGCTTTTCACATGTTAGGCTCTCAGTGAATGTAACAGAAATCCTATACTTAGACATTTTAAAAAGCAATCTGTGGTTTTAAAAGAGAGATTTTTAAGTACCAAATTTTAAAATTATAGGACACCAAATTCAGTTTTAAAAACACAATGCATAAAACATAAAATTCCTAAAGCAAATAATCAAGCTTCTGAAGAAAGGTAATATCAGTAAGCTGCTTAGCTGGCAGCTACTGGTGAGCAGGACCCTTGTCTGTCTTTTATGAGGCAATTACAATAGGTGTCATATTGATTTGCCCACTGTTCCCTGTGTAGCTCGAGTATATACTAAATGGAATGACAGTCATCTTAGCAAGTGGCGAACTTAAGGTATGGAAGGAAGGTTTAGTCAGTCAGCAGCACCTATGAGGTAGTGCGAATGCTTTTCACTTAATGGTGAAAAGGTAACACAGTATCATCTCACTGGGAGTTAGAGTGAGGGAAGTTTACTGCTGTGTTTGAAACATAACTTTTCATTGTATCCCTCAGCCCTGTGTGTGTTAAATGTGTAAATTGTTCAGATCACTTTTATTTTGGTTAAAAAACCCCCAAATTTCATGTAGGATTTTCAAAGAAACGTTTGGGTGTGTGATAAGCCTTTCTATTTCATATGACTGTTGCAGTGGCATCCAGTGGTAAAGCAGCTGTAATCCTGATGTATTCTTTCATGGAGCATTTCAAAAAGGTTAGCTTGATGTTTTTAAAGTATAGCTGATTTATATGGGTTTTGCTGTGGTAGTAGAGGGTTACAATGGTTTCCTATCATATCCTTTATTTTTGATGGTGTAATTTCATTATATTTTCCCATTTATATTCTATTTATAGTAATATGAAGTATGCCCATTGAATAATGTCAGCTTATATTGCAAAGATTTTTGTTTAAAAATTATGGAATTGGTCTCTGCACATTCAATGTGTTTTCCAGTTTCTTTGATATTTCTACCTAAGCTTGGTCTCTGCCAGTCATGTTGGCTCTAGTGTATGCCCGGCTCATTTAAGGTAAAATGAATGGCCAGTATTATGTATAGCAAAGCCAAGCTTCCTTTGAGTTAAGGCTCTGGGGCATTGTACAAGCCTAATGTTCTTCCATGAAGTTGGCCCACCCCACTGTGACTAAGAAATGAGATGATTTGAGGGCTATTACATACTTACGATTTTCATAGTGGATTAGAATAACATTACTTAGCACAGGTGTTTCTGTAATTGGGATTCCCTGGGAAAATTCAGTACTGTATTCAATAACACTCAGGTTTTCACATGAGTGAAGGCACTGTTGATTTGCTGGGCTGTGGCATGAATCAGGAGAAGGGTCTGGCTTCGAGGTTTGTTGCTTCTCCTTTCAGAGAAAACATTTCCTGTTGGCCATTAGCATCATATTGCTGTGGACCTATTTACACATTTTCTTTCATTTATTTATTGCTGGCCAAAAAGTGGAGGCCGCAGCTGGTGTCAGCCAGTCCTGGTTTAAGCTTTCATATAACTCAAAATAGTTCCCAAGTTTCCTTTTTCTTAAACAATTCTTCTTTTATAAAACACCATATTTAAATAACACTTAGGTACCCAAGCAGCAGTGAAAAGTCTCAGAAGTGTTTAGAGCAGTTCTCTGAGGAGAACCTTTGGGATGGCCTTGTAAGATGCCTCCAAGCCTTGAAGACAGTTGTCCAGGAATAACAAAGAACAACTGCAGTAGGTTGTTGCAAGATTCAGCAAGAGGGCTCTTAAAACCCTGATATCCAAACAGCAAATATATTTGCAGAGGAGTGAAAATGGGCATAAGAAGATGGAAGCAGGTGATACAATTAATAGCACACTAATGTTTTACCAAACCTTTTCTTAAGGTGCCCAGAAGCCCTGAGTTTTTGGGAAATGGGACTCAGCTTTTGCAGCAGATAGCTATGCTGTCTCAACGTTCCTCTCTTGTTCTCAGTTCTCATCTTGAAACTTCTGCTTATGACCATAGGGTTGCGTGCATCTCTAAGTACCTTTGTCTCCCCTCGAAGAGCAAGCAAAGGAACTCAAGAGAGGCCGAGTACGCTCTGAGCCATGCCCTCCATCCTGTAGGAGCTGAGGCTGTGTCTTCCTCAAGCTAGCTACCCATCCTCTGCCTGAGTAGTTAGTGCTGAAAGTTCTCAAACCGCAGTCCCAGTCTCGGATCTGTTCTCTAACCCCAGGTTTGTAGTTTAATGAGAGAATGCACCGGGTATTGGCACTAGCTACTTTGCAGGTGTCGCTCTGCCATTTCCTGATCCGGGTTTCCCAGCAGTACGGCTTCCCGGACTCCTCCGCTCCAGGGGAACCTTCGTGGGCTTTTCTTTTAAACTGTCCGGGAGGTCGTCCTGGCTGCCAGCTCCGTCTGCATGATGGGTCTTGGTGGCTCTAAACCTAGCGCACTCTTGCGCTCCACCTCAAGGTGGCGACCGAGGCACGTAAACAAAGGCTGCACTGGCAGTTGGCACCCGTGGGCTCATCCACGAATCCCAGTTTCCCAGCTGCTCCTCAGAGAGCTGAATTGACTGTTAAAGGGGCCCTTGTAGATGGGTCGTTGGGCCGGAATGTCAGCCGTGCGTTCGTGAGTGACTGAATGACTGAGTGACTGTGTGTGTATTTGTACACGCGCACGCGTCGCCTGTGCTTGTGTATCGGCCGAAGCAGGCAGAAGCGCTTCTAGGATGGAAACTCTAGCCCCAACCCGTTTGGGACGCTGGGGCTTTCCTGGCATCACCTGAGCCTGCAGGCCTCCCGCGACCTGGCTGGCCGGGGCTTCCGCCCACTGTGCGACCCGAGTACCCTGGGTCAGTGAGCAACTGGCAGGACAGAGGGTCTGATCGCTGTCGCAAACAGCAGGTTTGCAGATCTCTGTTCAGTGACACCCACGATTTATGAGTGGCTCCGGAAAATACAGCTCTTTGCTGCACTGGAGTCCTCTAGGGTGCGCGCAGGCCGACCCTAGGGGTATGGGTAGTGTGGGCGGGGAAGAGAGACACGGACAGTGAAAGAATAAGCATGCGACAGTCATACAGTCTTACCTCTGGGACGAAGGACACGGTTCCTAGAACTGCGATCTGCATGGCCAGTGTGCAGCCCAGCTGTTTCTCCCGTAGGCGCTTCCCGCCTAACACCGCCTTCTGATTAACTTGGATAGGGCTTGAGCTGCCCCCTCCTTTTTTCCTTCCCTTCTTTTCCTTTCCAGACATCGCTTTAACTCAACCCAGGGCATATCCAGAAGTCAGTTCCGTATAGAGCTTCCATTCAGTCGTGGGGGGTGGGAGGGAATCCGGTATACAGTTTCTCGTAGGCAGATGGAAGAACTAGATGGTTACGGGACTTTGGAGGGGTGCATAGGAATGGCACGGGGTGTTGGTGGCAGCGAAAGACAGTTTCTTTTGGGTCTTCGCATTGCCGCAGGTAAGACTCTCAGATTACAGCTGCCCTCCTGTAGAATCACAGTGGTGGGCAAGCGGAGGGCGCTCTGCTGTTGAGAGGGGAGTGGAAGAGGGTGGAGTGGGAGAAGAGGGCTCTGGACAGGCTCCACCGGCACGCATTGTCTTGGTTGGTGTCTGTGCCGGGCGCTCAGCTGAAGTCTTTGGGAGCTTTTGAACAAGGTAGACCCTCCAATACCCTCCCCCACTCTCTAGACTGTGTTTCAAAAGACGCGAATAGCTCTAAAATAAGTTTAATTTTTTTTGTCGGACTTCCCGTTCGAGATGTAAAAAGGATCAAATAAATGAAACTTTATTTGACTGTGGAGTTTATCCAGAGACTCAGCGACATCTCTGGTCTTTGGCCTTATTCTAATTCTATGGTAGTAATTACCCTTCGTTTCTTTAAGTGCGATAGATTTATTGCCTTAGAGACTATGCACAGTTTGATTGAATTATTCATTTTTTTCTTTGGTGTAGACTGCATCTGGGGACTCTGATGTGACGTGTAGATTTTTTTTTCAGGAACAAAGGGAATGTGGAAATGAAAGAGAGAGGGAGAGAGAGGCTGGCAGATGTAATGAGACGCGGTGAAGGTGTACGCAGACGGGCACTCCCACGCCTCCTCCCTTCGGCTCTCACTGCAGCCCTGGGTAACTCGCAGGCTAACACAAACAGCTTTTCTCCCGCAGCCTGCCCTCTGTCACTGTAAGTACATCACCCTTCTCTTATCAGCATGCAGATTCCAGCCACGCACTCCCTCGCCTTGGCTTTGCACCTTTGACAGCAAAAGCACATTGGGAAATTAACTTTCCTAAGCTAGGAAAGGCATGTCTAGAAAACTTACTTTTTATTTATCTTTATTGTTCTTTGAAAACAGAAGTTCATGCATTTTTACCACTTTCCATACCTTTGTGACGGTGCTCTGTTGCTCTTGTCACTGTGGCTGTGCTTTTTCTCAACTGGATGACTCTCAGATTCAAATGAAATTTAATGTTGTTCTCCATCCGTTTAAAGTCCAGGTGCAGTGCCTTGTTCTTCTGCGAAATGATATCTTAAAGGACGAAGACTATTACTTACGGTTTGCTTTTGTTGCTGAAACCCGAGTTCCAACCTCTTTGAGGCACTGACTGTCCCAAGGGCACTGTTATTTGGGAGTTGATATTATCTGCTTCTCCCAAACTTAAACAAAGTGCCACGGGCTGCTGGAGCGTTCGGGTGTTTGTCATCCAGGGTTAAGGAGATCAATGGTGAAAACTTTTCTCCACGCTGTAATTAAAGTTTTTCAACTTCTTCCCTTTTGCCTGTTACACTCTTTCACATACTCTTCGTTTTGTTAAAAGTTCTCATTGGTGTTTTGGAGTGAGTGACATATTTGTCCTGTTTACACAGTAGCCATGAAACCCTTCCTGTGAGAAGTTGGCCACCTTAAGATGAAGTCATGTAGGTTTGAAAGATCCGCCCGGTTGGTTAAGAGAGCCTTTCAAAGGGAGAATTCGAGGTTTTAACGGCTGTCCTTTCCTTTCCTTTCCTTTCCTTTCCTTTCCTTTCCTTTCCTTTCCTTTCCTTTCCTTTCCTTTCCTTTCCTTTCTTCCTTTGTTTTTGTTTGTTTGTTTCTTTCTTTTTTTTTGCGTGGGTGTTTTAAATAATAACTTCTGAAGCAGGATTAATTGCGTTGCCCTTCCCAAGTTCAGGGGGAACCTCTCTCCAGGAACCGTGCGCGCCTTGTCTCTGCCAGTTCGTGCCTCTTCTCTCGAGGTGCGAGGCCAAACTTAACAAAGCCGAGTTGCCTTTGGTTTGTCGAGGTGCAAAGGGACACAAACACAGCGGGCGCCCAGGCAGCAACCTCAGCAGGCAGGTAAGTCAGCCCCACCCGCTAGCCTCTTCTCTTCTCAGTCCTGGCATTTCAAAGCCTGGGTTCGTGTCGAGCTGGCTCCAGACCCCAGGAGAAGTGAGCTTGTGTGTTCCAGGATTGGGATGCGGTGTCGGGTGCCCTTCATAGACTTCTTGGAACCCGCAGACGGTGCGGATCAGGTGGAAAGCCCACATCAGCGGGTGCCTGGCTCTCTGCCTCACACACTGTGTAGTACAGCTGGTGCTCAAGGCTTTGGAGGAAGCCCTTAGCAAGCACACACCCCTACTTCCCTCGGGGCACATGTCACCCAGTGCAGTCTAGATTGTGAAGCCCAGACCCCAAACTGTAGTTTCCTTCCTTTGGGACGCAATATTGTCACCTGCTCTGGGTTGTTTGCCCCTCAGCCATCTACTTTTGTACTAGTTTATGACTTGAAATCTAAAAAGGTCTCTTGAGCTCCTTTTCAGAAGGCACTAAGGCCTTGGATCACAGAAATCTTGGTTTTCTTTTCCTTCTTGCCTCCCACCAGCCCAGCGGCCTGCTTTCTGGTCGGCTGGGTCTGCTTCCCAGATCCCAGAGTACTCTGTGATTTGAAAAGACCAATGTGCTGGTGTTGGGAAAGCCAAACCTGCCTCAGCAATTAGGAGGAACCCAGTGGCGCCCATGTTTGCTATGCAATGGCTCATCTGTTTGAATGGCTCTTCCCTGCGAACTGGTCTTTGACACCTACCTATCTGGGCGCTTCTCTTTGCAGACTTTTAGGGCAGGTCATTTGGTTTGACCTGTAGGATTTGGACAGGGTTTCTGGCACCTGAATTTGAATTCTAAGGAAGGCAGCTGAGGCAGCTGAAGAGTTCAAGGCTCAGGAATTCAGAGCTGGGCCAGGTGGAGCCTTGCTCACACACAAATGGGAGATGCTTCCTCAGATGGAAGTGCAGATTTGGCCTTTCCCTATGGGTGTTAGGTCTAAGGACGGTCTAGTGTTAAAAATCTGGCCTACTAGGTGCTGGAGATTACCCCTCATGGGTTTCTAGTTCCACTACCTGGAGGCAGTTGTGAGCAATGGAAATCACAAAATTTCTTGCCCAGGACTACTTTCCTCCCAACCAGCCTTCAAGCCATTTTAACATACAGCCTCTAAATTCTGAACCCTCCAGCTCTATGTTTCCTATAGAGCAGAAACAGCCAGACTCTTGCCCTCTTTCAGGCTCAACCTAGGTGTGCTTTCTACCTCCATCACACCTCTCTCTTGTCTGGAGTTCATATAGAAGCTAATTAGCATGGAGTATACATTAGGAGCTAGTTCCTTCCATTGCCTGGTTAACAAAGACGAGGCTTTCTCTCTTTTATTCTTGCCTCTATCTATGGGAGGTCTTCCTCTTGTTAGTCATCTTTCCTGCTCCTTCTGTTTACTGCAGGATCTCCCCTTAGAAGGCATCTCCAAGGAACTCTCTTTTGTCACTTTCTACAAAGTAGAAACCTTTAAAGTCTTTGCAGTTTATATTGATTAACTAGAACCTTGCTCCTAGCTTTGTTCCTGATGTAAGTCTCCACTGACCTCAGTTTTTTGTTTTTGTTTTTTGTTTTTCCCTGGGCCTTGCTTGAGGCAGGCCAATCTCACCTTTTTTTTGCACACTGCCTCTTGCCAGCAACCTGATGAGGCCACAGATAGTTTTCTCACTTACATCTTTCTCTTTTCTTAACTACCGACACCATCAATGTTCTCTCCGTTTCTGGTCCTTCAGTTGTCTCTCTTCATTTAGGCATTCTGCATCTGCCACACTATTAGTCCACCCTACACATGACTCAAAAGGAGATCTTGAGCCCAGCTAGGGCTTTTACTGGGGGGGGGGCAGTGCTTTTCATGAAATAATTGTTTATGTCTGAACATGCAATTTTATGTGATATTCTGGTCCATTTGAAACTTTTCAGCGTCTCCAGGCTCCAGCTCAGTCATCTGAGATTGTTCCTTCTAGTGTGTCTTTGCAAGGCTGAGTTAATGCACATGTGTCACCCACTCAGCTCCACAGAATAGACATTCAGCCATTTTATTTATTGTTGTACAGGTATGAAGCAATTTGCACATATCTTTTTATAGAAAGTTTATCCTGTGAACTCTATCAGTCATATGGCCTTCAGGACAAGGCTACCCACAAAGTTAGGGATTTGTTATGCCAATTTCTTTTTCTTTCAGTTTTTCCTATATTGTTTAAGTTTTTCTTCCCCATTCACTGAGGTTCTACGCATTGATGGTTTTATGATCGCTGTTTCCTGCATCTTTTTCTCTCCACTCTGCTGACTACTCTTTCTCATCTGCACTACTCACCTCCAAAGCCACTTTTCTTCTCCCTGGTCCACGTCATGTCATTCCCTGTCCTTCTCCTAAGGGTGTTTCCCTCACTCACTATGACCTTCTAGTTCAGTATCCGTATTTTTTAACCTTCAGACTGTGCCACCTCCTGTCACTTAACTTTTCTTCGGAAGCTCAAAGATCCATCCCCACTTTCCTCCCAACTGACGTCCTTGCTTCGCCTTTGCTCCTTATTCTCAGAGCTGCCTACCTCTCCCGCTTCACTTTACCTTTTTCTTGGTTCCTTCTCCAGCAGTCCCAGCCCCTAGCAATGCTCCCTCTGTTATTTCTTTTCAGCCTGCTTCGCCCCACCTAGTTCTTGTTCCTTGTCCCCTCTTGCTCGGAATCGCCCTCTTCTTCATCCCCCTGTAGCCGTTACTTCACTCTCTGCGTCCCGGGGCGCGTTCTCTAATTCCAGTCTCTGTTCTAGCCGATCTCTCTGCCCTCCTCTCTCAGAGGCTTGCTCTTGCCTCTGCCTCCTGCTCTCCCCTCCCTTCTTCCCCAGCCCTTCCCCCTCCCTCCCAGCCGCCCCGCCTGGCTTGCTGCCTCCTTCGCCTCTTGTCTCATCTTGCCTGTGTTGTCTGGGAGGGGAGCCCTGCCTCCTCTCCCTCGCTCAGATCAATGCCCTGGCCACTCACTTTCTGATGTTGCACGACGGGAAATGCTTTGAATACTTACGACATGGCCGCTCACACTGATTGCCAAGATTGACAGCACTAACCATCGCCTTCACTTGTTTCAAGGGGGGAAGCCCCCTGTCACCCGGCTCCGCGTGCACCTCCTGGCACCCCGGCAGCAAACTTGTGCGCTCAGCGCTCCCCCCAGGGCCCGGGACAGGACACCCCCGCAGACTTGAGTTAACGGGCGACGGGCCGGGGCCGCAGCTCTGGGGACCTGCTCCCTTGCTCCCCAGGCTCAGCTAATTGACCTAGCACCGACTCCCCTTTCTTTAATTTTTAAAATTTGTATCTTTCCCTTTTTCTTTAATGTCTTTTACTCCCGCGGCGCAGCGCACAAGGAGCCCTCCCGTGAGGTACCATCCTGGAGCCCGCCCAGGTAACCGGGACGGAGCGAGCGAATTAAGAGAGCGAGGGAGGCTGAGTGAGAGAGCAGCAGTGCGAGCTACCTGTTGGGGCTCTGGAGGGGGCAGGGGACAGGAACCCCGCGTCAGGCTGGGCACCGGCCTCAGCGCCTCCCACTCCTGCCCTTCCCGGCACCTCTGGGGTTAGTTTCTCTGCGCGGGGACGGCGGCTGGGGTGGGACAGCGGAGGGACGCGAGGCAGGCGAGCGCAGCCCTTGGCAGAGCCACGGCTGGCCCGGAGGGGACTGGGAGGAGGGCGCTCGGCGGCGGGCAGGCAAGCGGGCGAGCCGAGGTAAAGAAAGGGGCCCGGCGCTGCTCGCTTGCTGTGGACACGCTGTTCCTCAGGATGCCTGCCTCTCTCGGAGAGTTGTGTCTTACTCCGGAGGCTGTGACAGATCTGCGTGGCGGGTTTCTGGTTTTCTTGCCCCCACCCCTTCCCCAAATCACTCCGAGAAAACACATGTTGTAGCCGCAGATAACTGTGCGTAGGACACCGAGGCGAAAGGGCAGGGAGAGACAGCTAAAGCCACCTTTGACAGCAGAAGTGTTATCGCCATCGCAAGTATTCGTCCGGAAATCTGTCTGCCCTCTTGGCCCACCTAATTCCTCCACCTTCGCCTCCCCAAGTAGATAAATCTATAGAAGTGGGAATGAGATGAAAAAGAAGTCAGGTGGCTTAGAGAGTGAATTGTTAAGTCTCCGTAAAGTTCGAGGTAGGTATTTCATGGAAGTTCGCACAAATGTGGGATGGAAGAAGTTCGTGTGCCCACTGTGTTGTTCTCTCCTCTCTCTCTCTCTCTCTCTCTCTCTCTCTCTCTCTCTCTCTCTCTCTCTCTCTCTCTCTCTCTCTCTCTCCCTCCTTCTCCCTCCCTCCTCTCCTGTCCTCTCCTCTCCCCCTCCCCTCTCTCTCCTCTCTCTTCCTACCCTCTCTCCCTTTCACTCGCTCCTTCTATCCTCCAACTTAGGGTTCAGATGGGGCTCTTGGATGGCAATGCCCTTTGTACCCACAAGAGGGCAACATATTGAGGGCTTTGTGAACACTGGATCTTTCATCGCGGCATGCTTGCTTGGGTTTTGAGAAACTTTTAGCGAAACTTTCAAAGTGATTTTTCATGTTATTCATAATATCAAAAAGTAAAGTCATAAAAAAGAAG
>NW_022196904.1:104925037-104951343 GCF_008632895.1 Mastomys coucha | reverse complement strand
AGAGAGAGAGAGAGAGAGAGAGAGAGAGAGAGGAGAACAGTTAGCTTGCCAGGGGAGTCTGAGCCACAGAAGATGGGGGAGGGCTGTTGTAATTGTGGGTTTGGCCGACTGACGATTGGAGTGCCCTCCTCGGCAGTCTTAGTTGTAGCCCGAGGTCATGTAAATCGACCTTAAAAGAATGCATAAGCCATAAATTAAACCCTCACCCAAGGGCTGATCCATAAGTAGACAAAATCTAACCTGGACAAAACGGGCTTCCTTTAGAGCCGACCTAACCCCCCTCCCCCAATAGAAACTAAATGCGAAGTAAGTTTTCTTAGCGAATGAATATTTTGTTTTCTTGAAAAGTGTTGGGTTGAGTCGCCGAGTGACTGAACCGCCGCAGTTCTAAGAGGAGTCAGTGTCAGCCAGGCTGGGGCGCAGGGGCCCGGAGGACTCGCAGTGCTTCTGACCACCCCCCCCCCCATTTCAGTTTGGGATCGTTGGCTAGTTGTGGGGTTGACTCTGGCCTAGGGCGGGCGGGATCTCCATAGCTCTCTGCGCCGGGGGTGAAGTTTACCCGGAGGATTAAAGAAAACCCGGGTGGCTAGAAGCCTCGCGTTCCCTCCTCGCCCTCTACTACCGGGGCTGCCCACGACTTTCCCGGGACGCTCGAGTTCCAGTTCACCTCGCTCCCTCCACTATTGCACTTTACTTTTTATGGTCTTCTCAGCAGAACATAAACCGAACTCCAAGGCAGTTCGCAACCCAACGGTGGTCCTTTTTGCTCAGCACGCTTGCTGCGCAGGCTAGCCCGCTGGCGGCGTGGGCGAGGGTCGGCCCCGTAAGGCTCGCGCGGGTTCGGCTTCCAGGTCCTCTGCGCTACAGCCGGCACCCTCGGCTCAGAGCCTGGCCCGCCCTTCGTCCCTCTAGGCTCTCTGCCCGGCCCGCTACTGGCTACCCGCTGCCCGATCTGCTGCGGGCCGATGTTCGCAGCACCGGCTGGGCCCTGGGCGGGAGGCGGTGTTGGCGAGGCCTGCCTGCCCCGGGGGAGCTGCTTTCGGCTTTCTCCCTTAAAGGGCAGTGCGAAGAAGGACCCGGGCTTGTGCAAAGGCTGCTGGGGCTGAACTGCTGCAAAGGAACGGCCGGGCTCTGCGGAGGACAGATTAGCTCCGGGTCCGCTCAGCTTTAAGATAAAAAGAATTGGTGTGTTCGGACAGATAAAAAGGTGGTCGTTTCCGGCGTATTTTGAGTTTTATTTAAGCTTGTCTGATTCTGACCAAGTTTGAAAATGTTTGTTTGTGTGACTGACCAGTTATTGACAGCCGCTCCTGTTTGTGGTCTAAAATAAGTCATTTACTGGGCTGGCAGGGTTGCTAGTTAGCAAGATGGACTGTTGTAGGCTGCTTCTGTGTGTCGCCTCCCGTAAGGGCCGCACTTGAAGTTTCAGTCTCAAGATAGCCCGAAGCTGTCCCAGCGGCACAATGGACTGGGCTCCGGACCGCCAGTTCCACTGTCTGAGAGGGTGGCTTCCCGGTCCTGGACGCTGGACTCCAGCGTGAACTCCAGTGGCTTGGCTTTTGGCCCTGGCGGAACCGCCCAGCCAGCAACCCAGTGGAGAGAATGCCCCTTCCCCCGCCTACCAGGGTCTCCTCTCTTCTGTCCTTTGTAGTCACATGTCCGGGTTTTCCCCCTGGTCCCGAGAACAGGCACAGCCCCGCCCAGTCTATTTCTAGAAGGTGGGTTCGGTGAATAAAAAGGTCAAGTGGTTAAGTTCCCGAGCTGATCCACAGTGAGGGGGGGGGACAGGACAGACACCTGGCAAGGCCCGCCCCGCCTGTCCCCCCAACCCTGGCGGGCCTGGCTGCCTGCGACTGGCCTCCCTAGGCCACATTTTTGTGCTTAGTTTGAGAGGCGGTAGGAAAGGCAACCCTGAACCGGCCCAGAGCAGGCGAAGCTGATCCCGAGAGATGGCATTTTGTTTTGAACAGTTGGTGGGGTGGACGCTTCCTCATAAGGTAAGGTGTCAACTGGACAGTTGGCTGCCCAAATGCCACATGTATAATTAGCCTGCGCACTCAGCACCTCATCCTCAAGGCCCATAGGCACGGGCTTGGCTGACTTAAGTAGCTCAGTTCAGCTCTGGATTACAGGATTCCCAAGGGAAGCCTAACAGGCCAGGAAAGCCTGGGGAGGCCCTGGCTAGGAAGACTGACCATGAAGCCTCGCTTTTGATTTTTGCCTTTTCTCCTCCAGTTTTTCTGAGTTTTCGGCTAAGGGGCAAGTGGTGGTTAGGAGAAGGTACCCAACATCAGCGGCAGGTTGCAGATGGGGAAAGGGAAAGCGGAAAGAATCTGGCCACATCCTACCCACATGCTGCCCTGAGGAGTCTGCTCGAACACCTCTGTGTGCACTCATCTGTTGGGATCAGCCAGCCTTGGCACTGTATGACTTGGCTTGGGAAGGGGCTTTAGAACTGCTCACTTCTCTTCACAATAATTTAGTGTCAGTGCCTGATTGTAGTTTCTGCTCCCACTTCAGGCCCAGTTGCTTGGGGCTGCTAGTGGACCCGGGAGCTGGGCAGATCTGTTGTTTCCTTTGTCATTCCTGTTCAGCTTGGGGTTCTTAGAGCAGAGCCTTGTCTCCCTCTCTGCTCAGATGGATACTAGAGTTTCCGGTTCAGCTTCCGGGGACATCCTAGCCTAAGGCCAGCTTTAAAGCTTGCTGCCCCTTGCAGGCCAGACTTGTGCAGCTTCAAACATGACCTTCTCTCTGTCATCCCTCTGCCACCTTGTGCACTCACTGTGGAATTCAGCACTCAGCATTAGGCACTAGCATCAATTTGCCTTCTTCCTTTGCTTCTAGGCCTCTCAGATATAGTACTGGAAAGATTCTCTATATTTCAAAACAAATGAACAAACATTTCCCCGAAACCTTCCACAGGTTTAGTGGGACAGAGTTAGCTTTCTCAGCAGCAGGAGTTCCGTGATGAGAAGTAGGGGCACGACTTATTGAGTTTCACTTGCTTCGATGGAGCCAATGCAGTATTTTCTTATAGCATGACTAAAGTTATAGCTGAAGTTTCTGTTCTCTCAGCCCGAGGAATTTTTATCGATGCACTTTCCAGAGGGTCTTTGTTGAATACACATATGTGAGCCTGTGAATAGGCAAAATGGCATGTAGATTTCTTCTAAATATTTGAGAGACCTTATAAGAAATACTATATTGTTCCTGTTCTTAAGAAAAGGGAACACACCACTGAATGGTTCACATTTTGAAAGCCAATATGTACTATAAGCCATTGGATCTAGTTTATGGCCAAAGATATCAAGTGACCAGGACCTGGATATCAGGAAGAGACCAGGCATTCCTCAGGCAAGCTGACACTCTTAGTTACTTCATGAGTACTAACACCTCTTTCTCCTCTGCCCTTCCACATTTCTTACTATGGCAGGATGAGAAGTTTTTTTGTTTATTGTTTATCTGGTTCGTTGTTGCTTTTATTTGTGAGGTGAAGATAAGGAGTATATTCTCTTGAAATATATGTTCTTTTAAATTAAAATGCAAAAATTTGAGCTGTTTTAGAATTATGAAGTATGATACATTCTGTACTATATTGCATAACTACAACACTCAACAATATATTGTTAAAACAAATGTTAAGAGACTACTTATCAAGCAGTTATCATGTGCCTGTGTCTTAAGCTGACTCTAATGCATTGAGCATCAGTCTTAGATGGAGTGATATGCTGTGAGAATGTTGTCTATGAAGCATATTTTCAGTAGCAGCAGAAAACAACAGATATTTTTCTTTATAAGGAAAAAGCAAAGATTTGCAATATGTCAACATAACCAGTAAATCTTCCTTTTATAAAGCTTCAAAATATATAACTTTAAGCACATAAATGATAAATTTTGGTGGCATTATTGAGGTTTTATACAAATTTTTATTTGTCTTGTTTTAGGAGATACTGGGTTTTATGTCAATGATCAAATTCCTATACCTATATATCTTAACTATCATAAATCTGAAATATTTTATGTAATTCTCTTTCAATTAATACAGTAGTCCTGGAAGGATTGGTATTTCTTGAGAATAAGGTAATACATTGATTTTTAAGGCTTTTAGTATTTCCTATCTTTTCATATTGGTTATTTTAATCCACTAGTGATATAATTCACATATCTATATTTATATCATGTCTATCTATCTATGTATCTATATTTATATATACTACTTAAAAACAGCATTTTATGAAATCGTAGTTTAGGTTTAAGAGAACTATTTGCTTAAACATAGTTTGGGGATACATATATGTATATCAATTGATGTTTTTGAAGTCAAGTAGAAAATTCCCTAGAAATGTGTCTAAGAGTACCGTATCAGTACCATATCAGGCACAGACAGGTACTAGAAATGATAAAACGCAGATAACACGTTGGAAGATGATTTGCAGATGAGGTGTGATATCTGCCATCATGAGGTTAGATGTATCAGGTTACTGTATATATATATATATATATACATTTAAAAATCAACCTAGGCCATTTCACTTTGATTAAGTTATGTGGATATATGAGGTTTAATGATGACAGGTATTATAGAAACCTGCTAAAATGAACAAAATAAGCACTCAGTGTTTTTTTTTTAGAAGAAGAAATGGACCAGATCTAGGTTAGGAATGCAACTTGCTTGAGAATATGGTTCTTTCTGTTTTTGTTTTTGTTTTTTTGTTTTTTTGCTTTTTTTTAACAGGGAGAAATAAGATGCTGGATAACAGCAGCATTTCATGTCCTCAGCTGATTTCACATTTCCTTGTGATTATGTCCCAAATGTAAAAATAGCTAAAAAAGCTAGTGTTTGGAATATATGAAAACAGTTTTTACTAGACACAAGCACGTTTTAAGTGGACAGTATGGCCTTGTCAGTTAAGCATTCAATTGTTATCTGAACATTAATTGTTTTGGTGAGTGGTATCAGAGATTCTTACCATTCTCTCATTACATATTCATTATTCATTCTTAGGAAGGATGTTTTTATTTTTCTTGTTCTGTAGAAGAGGGTAAAGCTTTTCAGCTAATTATTTTGTTTAGACATTTAGTCAAACTGGAAATAGTTCAAAATTTGCATTATGGTTTTGATGGAGCTTTTCAAGTATACAGTATCTGATTGTCATAGTTTGGGTAATAATATCAACTGAAGAGCGTGGATAGAGGCTGAGAAATGGAATATAATTTAACTCTCCTCTGGGCTCTCACCTCCAAAGTGGGGTGCTGATGTTTTTCTTCAAATCTGTGGTAGTCTTAAAAAAGGGAACAGGAAACCCTAAAATCTGAGAGGCAGTATTGATTCAATTCTTAACTGCAAATCCTTCATATCATTGCTCAAAATATCCAACTTTGCACCAATATTAGCCATTCTTTTTATAGTGACACCACGCTTAGTAAAAAACTTCTAAGCACTGAGGTCAGGTGTTGAGATTGGATTCTAGTTTATTTTTTATGAATCAGATAAAGATTTCTGTGCATGAGACCATATGTGAAGATGAGAGAACAAGAACATTTCCATATCAAAGGCAATATATCTGAGGCTGCATGGTAATTAAGATGCAGTGGTTTGGGCTCTGCACTGGCACTTAGAGCATCGTCGGGCCCTGTGCATCGTGCAGGCTGGTGCCTCTGCATACTTCTTGAAATACACTTATGATTTTGTACAAACATTTATGCCAGTCCACACTTTTCTGTGGATAATTTGTATTTCATCCAAACCATTCAAAGTCGAAGTTATTTTTCGAGCTACCCCCTCATTATGGCTTTTGTGCATCAACTATTTTTATTCTAGTTGTTTGTATTTCCTTTTACCAGAATGATGGCTTGTTTATATTCAGAATCTCTTCTTGCTCTTCTAAGACCCCTAATATATCACCCATTTTACCATTCACTCAAAAACTTTCATCTTTAGGAAGGATGTGAGTTATTTTCTGAGGTTAATTGTAGATGGTGCAATCCACTATAAACTAATAAACCACATTAAAAGTTAACTGCTTAGTTATTTGTGCTTTACAATGTTAATATATTTAGGACTCCTTAGTAACTTGCATAGTATATAATGTTGGGAAAATTTTATTTCAAAATGTTTAGAGAAGAATTTAGAAATCTTCTGTTTTACTTTTTTATAGCGTGAAAATATATGGTGACATTCTCTTTCATACTCCAAGTGAAAAGCAATACTTTAAAGCTGTAGAAATCTTGCTATTTATCTAGAGTTATTTGTTTCTTTGCATTAAAAATGAGATGTTTGATTTTATTTGTAATAAATTGAATCAGTGTCTTAACCTGTTGGGGACAGAACAGTGATACAGTGAAACTGGCTATAAAATAGAACAGTGAATTAGGAGGATCTAACAATTGGTACTCCAGTGCTGTTTCTATTTAGGACAGTTTACATCTCTGGGAATCAGCTTGAATGTGGTCTGTAATTTCCTGGACTTTCTATTTCTGTGTTTTCTCTCTATGAACATTCTGCTGTGGTGCCCATAGCAAGGACTCCACTTGATGTATTTCATTAGGAAGCTTCCAGGGTCAGTGAAATCTTTTTAATGCTTTCTCGGGATTGAAGTATTACTGTGTATTGAGGCCTGATATGATATTATGAATCTTGTAAAAATTTTCCATGTTATTTTGGATCAAATTGCTTAAATATAATGATTTAATGCTTTTTAGTGATGTCCCATGTAAATCGGCAGAATGAGAATAGTATCAGTGCATTGAATGATGTGCATATTATGGTATGCAGACTTCTCATGCTAGCTCAGATGTCCCCACAAGATAACCCCTTACATGATCCTCCTGTTACCTTTGTCTGCTCACTGTTTTTAGTCATAGCAAAGAGAGATGTTGAATTGTCTGTCTTTAATATATTCATCCAAATGCAGAAAGGGACTGCATTGCTGTTTTTGATTTTACCTTCTAAACACAGTCTATGCTTCTTTGAAGAAAGTAGTTCTTTAAAATTGGACAAAGAAAATTGAAAACACTTCATTTTCCAAGTCTAAAAAAAGCTTAGTGAGTATAAGAAGAAAATACAACACTTAAAAAAAAAAATCAAAGGTTTTAGAAGGGACTTATTCTGACACATGGCCGTGAAGGCTTCATTTCATACTGTGCAGACATATTACTGGGAAATGTGATTGGGTACTTGTTTCTTAGCATCCGAAGGACATCTGCTGAAGGCATTGATATTTGTTACAGAAAACTTAGGCTTTCAGTTCCAGCTTCACTACCTGCTTACTACCAAATGTAGCATTTGACCAGCTGCAAACTTGCTTCTTTTTTCCTCTTCTGTAAAATAGAAGCAACTGTGTATATTCTTTTCTTTCCTAAACAGAACTCACCTGAATTATAGAGGACTTGAGAGTCCCCAGTGAATAAATGTAGTGTCTGCATTCACAACCTCTAAAATTTGATGAAACTCCAATCTTAAAATCTGGAAATGATTGTGAAAGGTCATTTCATCTGTCATCTTCCATTCAAAATTGATGATCCTTGCTTCATTCGGATCAATTAAATCTTTTTTTGGTATGCCTGCAACAAAAGAGATTTTATATCTGAATGTGGTTATATACATAAATGTTTCACATTTGTGAAACAAAATGTTTCACGACACCAGAGAGTTCTTTTGTACAATAGACACATTTTAGTCTTTCTCTTTCTCTTCTATTTTAAGGAAAAATGCAAACAAATATTTTTCTTCATTTGAATGATAGACCTTCAAAGAGCAGAATCAGACCTTTAGTTTTTATTTCTTGAACCTTCCCCTTTACATCTTACCCCAAACTTAATTGTATGTCCTTGGAAAAGTTACACAGTCATCCTGCCTCTGTGCCTCCTGGATATGAACGCATGTCTCTTGGAGCTTTGCTTCAGGATATTGTTTATTCCAAGCAACGGTTGTATGCTGCAGGTCGGACTGGTTGTTTGGTCTTGTCTTTTCATCTTCTCACTAGAATGTCAGTGCTCATTTGCTCTGTCTTTGTGTTCACTTCCAGAGCTACCATCGCTGTGTTTTCCATGACTAATGGAAATGACCAGTGAATGTCCTGCTGACTTAGGGGCACTGCACATTTGTTTTGTATGTCCTTGATGAATGAAAAGTAGAAAATGGCTTAGCAATAGGTGACTAGTTTCAAAATATGGGGTTCATGAAGAGGAATATATAAAAGTGTCCTCAATGGTCGAAAGGTTGGGAATCACTTGATTACACGATTTCAAGGCTGAAAATGCATAATCCTTGCAGAGATATGAGTATGGGTAATTCTGAGCAGTGTAGTGGATACACATATATGTGTAACATACATATATATGCATATATATACACATATATATGAGTAGACGTTCTTATGCTGAGGAAAGCTTCTAGTACAAGGTGGCCTTTGGTCTGTGATATAAAGGATGGTTGGGGGTAGAAGTCAGGTGGTACAAGAAACACTGGGGCAACATTTGATATAATTCCTTACTATCTGGTGAGTCTGATAAGGAAATGTCTCATTGTGTCTTTGTGATGTCCAAAAAGGCTGTGATATGGCCATAGGCCTGTAGCTTAATCACTGCACCTCTTTTTCTGAGCTCGATTTTGTGGTCAGAAACATCATGGGTATATTTGAAGGTACAAAGAAATCTTTTAGATTTGTTTTCCTTCAAAGTTTTTAGATGAGGTAAAAAAATGAAAAGAAGTGATTTATTAATAAATGCACTTGAGTCCGGGGTTATCACTCAGAGGTAGAGTGCTTGTATGGTATGTTTAAAGTCTTCAGTGCAATTCCCAGTGACGCGCAGGAGGAGCGCGCGCGCACACACACACACACACACACACACACACACACACGAAAAAAAAACACTGTCAAAGTAGATAAGGTACTGATTCAAGATTATGAGTTAGTATAATCTTGTATGTTGTACTGTTATGTGCTCCTTTTATTCATTTGACAAGCATAGTTGCAGAGAAAATGCTATCTGAAAAGTTTCTGATCTGGGTATTAGTTTGAGTTTCTCTTATTTGTTTCTGGCGTTACATATTCATAGTTTTAATTTTAATAGGCATCAAGTTAGCACAGTTACTACTTTTGTTGTGTTTATGGATGCATGCCTGAACTTGTATTCAGGTGTGTGTCTTTGTGTCTGTTGGCCAAAGGTTAACCTTAGAGTCTTTCTCAGGTGCTATCAACCACATGCTTTGAGAGAGGGTCTCTCACTAGCCTGGAGCATATTCAGTTGGCTGGGATGGCTGGCCAGATTGCTCCAGGGATCTGCCTGCCTCTGTCTTTCCAGTTAGGTTTAGTGACTACAAGTGCACACCACCATGCCAAATTTTTTATGTATGTAAGTTCTAGAAATTGAACTCAGATTTTCATGCTTGCTATATGGCAATAGTTATCTCCCAAGACTCTTCATAACTTTAAATTGAAGGGTAGCATGAACGTTAATTTCTTCTCAGAGTATAGAAATAGGAATTCCTATAAGATGATAATGGACAGAGACCATGACAGAAGCAGGGACAGTAACAACCCCTTCTCACCCCTGAGAATGTTCACACAGGGCTGCTGTATTTTTCTTGTTAGTTTTATAATCTGGAAACATGTTTTCTAGATTCTCAAAGGCCTTTCTTCAGAGCTGAGGGCTTCTGGTTTTGATCTGGAAGTTTTTTAGTGTTTAACAATTCATTTCTCCAAATTAAACATGCTCACTGAGATATTGCCACTCAGGTGGCTGTGGCATAATGACTGTCTGAGAAAGGACTGGGGGTCATACAGGTTGTAGAAGCAGTGGGCCTAGATTCTGGTGGTCATTACCTGCTTTGTTTTTGATACCCCTTTGAGTTCTGGACTCTTGTATTGTTTTTAACAACATTATGAAAAAGTGATGCCATCTCTACATTATAAAGAATGTTCTTGAGGTGAGTCAAGGGTGGGACTCGTAGAAAACAGTTTTAAGGCAACTTGAGTCACATAAAACTAGCTATGCTCCCTTTAAAGAAGCAACAGCTCAAACAAAAAGAAAATAAATTAAAATAAGATGGAGGCCGAATCATCTAAGTTATTTAGAGCAGTGTATTAACTAATTGAATCCCAGGAACATATATATATATATTTTATATATATATATAATATATAATATATAATAAATATAATATATAATATATAATATCACTCTTGATTCAGAAAGCCCAAATAAATGCTGGAGGAAAATTAGACTACTTAAAAATTTCTTAAATATATTCCTTTCTCTTATAGGCATCTCTTTATTTATTTATTTATTTATTTATTTATTTATTTATTTATTCTTTTGAGACAGGGCCTCTCTACATAGTCCTGGTTGTCCTAGTACTCACAGAGATGGACCTCTCTCTGCTCCTGAATGCTGGGATTAGAGATGTGTACCACCACACCTGGTTCTAGTTCTTTCTCACTGTTAATATTTCTGTTGAAATTAGATGTATTGAGATTTAGAAATAATTTTAATCTTGGTATCCCTAAACTTGTAGAACATTATAGTAAACTTCTAAATATTTTATGATACCAGAGCCTTGTATGTACTTAGCAAGGATTCAACTACAATATTCTAAGGCATTACTAATAGAAATTATCCACCTTTCTGAAGTTAGAACCCTCTGAGTTTTATGGATGATAGTCCAAGGGGGTGCTTTGAGCTGTACATTTGTCTTGGTTTATGTGGCTTATGGGATGTTCATTCTACTGAATAGTTTCATATTTTAAATTGTGTGGTATCTTGTAGTAGGCTTTTTTTCTGTAGTGTGTGTGTGTATGCGCGCGCATGTATGTAATTAGCTTAAGTAGGATAAAATAAATGAACTTGGGAGCTCAAATTCTTCTGTGCGGTTTGACAAGGGTGAAACAAAAATGGTTGTTCTAATTATGACACATTTTCTAAAGCACTATCCATACATAACTATGTACAAGCTGTGGAATTTGTATATGATGTCTTTGTCAGAGCTGTGTAGAAAGGTCATCAATATTATCAGAAAATGTAGAAAAGTTTATCCTTTTTTTTTTACAGTGTATTAATGTTTTCTTTATATTTTTAGCACCACTTTTACTTGTTTATATTCTTTTTTTAATTAGGTATTTTCTTTATTTATATGTAAATTTCTCCTTTCCCAGTTTCCCCTCCAAAAAACAAACAAAGAAACAAACAAAAACAAGAAGAACAAACCCCTGCTGCCTCCCTCCTCCCCATGCCTGACACCCCACCCTCTCCCACTTTCTGGCCCTGGCATTCCCCTACACTGGGGCACAGAACCTTCACAGGGCTAAGGTCCTCTCTTCCTATTGATGATCGAATTTGCAATCCTCTACTATACACACGCTGCCAGAACAATCAGACCCACCATGTGCAGTCCTTGGTTGGTGGTTGAGACCCTGGGAGCTCTGAGGGTACTACTTAGTTCATATTGTTGTTCATCCTAAGGGGTTGCAAACCCCTCAGCTTCATTGGTCCTTTCTCTAACTCCTTCATTGGGGACCCTGTACTCAGTTCAATGGATTCTTATTCTTTTTCCTTTTTAATGTGTGTATAAGCTAGTCCCTGCAATTGAAATACCAACATATGAGGACATTTGTGTCAATGTATTTTACAGTTTAAGAAGCTAAAGTAGTATATATGTTAGTTTTGCTTACTTATCAAGTTTATATTAAGATAATTTTAAAAAGAAGTATAATTTTATTAAGTGTAATAAGAAGGAGATAAGGAGGGAACAGGGGTTTGTTTTTGTTTTATTTTATTTTTTTGGAGGGGAACCTGGGAAAGGAGATATTGTATGACATGCAAATAAAGAAAACATCTAATTAAAAAAAAAGAAAGGGATTGAATTATATGGCCATCAGAAAATTTCCCAGATGTGTCTTCTGTTCAGTTAAGTCTATAGCTGATGCATCTTTAAAATATCCTTTATTACTAATAAAATGTTAATTTCAATGGAAAGCATGGTAGTACCTTAGCTGTTGGTACCCATACTTCCTGATTGGGGTGAGCAGAGGAAAGACTTCCAGTTTTAGGTGAAAGAATTTAGGATGTTCAAAGAGATATGGAGACAGAGACCCAAAGTAGTGTAGGAATCTAAGCACAGCTAGTTGTCTGACAGGCAGTGATAAGGTTCAGGAGAACTGGCAGAATCATCCATTGAGCATGTTCTCTACTACACGTACATATTTATTTCAAACTTTAGACATGTCCTTTTGAGGTAATGTATACTATAATATATCTCTCAGGAGATATTTAAGGGAAAGCTATAGATGGAACAAAAATTTTAAGATTAATTATGGTTTCCCATGCTCTAACCCAGGACATGTTTTGTTATTTGCAAAAGTCTTGGCTGTACACCGTAATGAAGTGATTCAACATCTGGTTCCAGGCTTCTTTTACTCTGCTACGTGCTTTTAATGCTGTCACACTTAAACAGAGATTCTGGAGAAAGAAAGTACATGCACGCAGGGGAAAAATTACATCAGCAATTACACTTTCTAAACTGTGATTTTTTTTTTTTTTTTTTTTTTTTTTTTTTTTTTTTTTTTTTAGTACTAGGCACAAAGAATGCAAAGACTTTTTTTTTTTTTTTAATTTGACCCCTAAATCACCATCTTCCAATTGATTATCTTTACCAGTGGAAATGAAGTTATAGTATTCTAATAATTTAATAAACAGACCCAAATCCATCAAGACTTTGAATATCATTAAACAGGTTAGAATATTCTGTTGCCAATTTTAAAACTGAAAACAGATGAGAATTTTTAAAGGTAATAGTCATAGAATTTTGGTGACCAAACCACCCAATGTGATGTGATGTTTACAAATTTGTTTTCAAATCACTGTGTAAATGGCACTTTTTTATTTGTTTGATAAAATATGACCTTTACCTTGAAGAGACATTGTTTGCATGTATGTTTCTAGTTACTTACCTGTGTATCTGTCTGTATGTCTGTGCACCTTATCATCAATTTGTCTATCACTTATCCTAGCTATTTAATTACCTGTCAGAATTTCTATCTATCAATAATCTATCCCCTTCTCCTTGGCTTATGTACCAAGTGTTATTTCAGGGAACTTCAATGCATTTAGTATATTAGGTCGTTTGCTTTTGTTCCTTTTCCTTAAGTCTGGAAACTTCTCTCTGAGATAAGCAGGAGAACCTGTGGATGGTGCAAGCCATTTTCTCTAGCACTTCCCATTCCCTTTAAAGCCTTAGAAAGTCTTCAGTGTCTCACAGGTTTGTCTTTAAAGGTAGATGTTACATATGATACTCAGCATTTGGAGGCAGTAGTTAGTAAGGCCTGTGGTGCTGTCTGTAGTCTCATCCTTTGTCCTTCTGTCTCAGCCAGGACAACCACTTCAGCAGCAGTTACACACTTCCTCAGTTACCCCCTGGAAATTACTCTTATTAAAAAACAAACAAATGCTGGGCAGTGGTGGCACACACCTTTAATCCCAGCACTTGGGAGGCAGAGGCAGATGGATTTCTGAGTTCGAGGCCAACCTGGTCTACAGAGTGAGTTCCAGGATAGCCAGGGCTACACAGAGAAACCCTGTCTCGAAAAACAAAACAACAAAAACCAACCAACCAACCAACCAACCAACCAAACAAACAAACTCATGGCCAAGATTGTATCTTCTGTTGTATTTCAGTGGTTCATTCAGAAGTATCACTTTAGGCATGCTAAGAAACACGTGATTTATTAATCTGAAAAACAAGGCATGATATGTCTTTGTGCAAAATTTCAGCCATGTTTTCTATCAGCCTTTCAATCTTGTTTGTGACAGAACTGATGTACAACTAAAAATGCATTCATATTGCATTTGGGCAAATGGCTCCTCCAAAGTGGCGTATTAAATAGCTATGATTTTCATTATAGGAAGGGATAATATATTGTTGCCCTATTGTTTATCCTGTTTTTTTTTTGTAGCTTTCTTGATGGGAGCAACAAGAACAAACATGCAGCCTGTTATTTCATGAAGAAACTCAGAAAATGCTTCTAAGTCTTTAATGTGTTGGTAAAGATTTGTAAAATATTGGATTGAATTTTTATATTATTTTTAAAGGCATTGTTGGAAAGAATCACAACAGTTTAAATTTTTATCTATGTCTTGCAGATTGTAAAGTCTTTATTTTTTAACTTTTATTATTTAGCATCTCAAAGTATACTAGGGGAGGGTACATTGTCAATGTCATGGGATAGAAATTTGTATCTACAACTGTCTTCTTGATAATTAGGAAGAGTATTGGCTATTTTTGGCCAGATCTGCTTGGATCAACATCCATCCAAAAATGTACTATTAAAGAGCCCCAGCTTACGGTGACACATCTGTCAGGCTGCTCACAGGCTTATCATTAAGGCTTATGGTATTAACATTATTTACTAACATATCTTTGGAAAGAATTTCTAAACTAACTGGGTACTTATTCAAGATTAATTTAATAAAAACACTAGATATTAATATCTAAAATTGATCTTTATTTTTATCCAGAATGTCTTATATTAGATATGAGGCACTAATAATTAATACAGAGACCAATTTGTCATTCAGTATTTAGATAAGGAATCATTTTCTTACTTTTAAATAAACATATAAGACTTTTTTTATATCATATTTTCCTAGAATGGTAATCCATTTAGGAGGCCACTGGGATGAATAAGTAGGTGAGACTGATAGGGGAGAATATAGAGAGCAAGGGGGAAGTTATGGGATCTGGAGCTTCCTTCCTGGGACAGCATCTCTGCAGAGAAACCCAGACAGCAGGAGGAAGGTCAGTTGCTGGTTCACCTGTGTTAGAGTTGAAGAAGAAAGAATGACACTTTATGGGACCCCTATAAGAGAGAGGAGGCAATCAGACATCTTTTATTTCTTATGGCAAAGTCAGCCTCTGCTCTTTTTTTTCCTTCTCTTTTTTCTTTAATGTGAAGGGACAAGAAAGGCTTAGGAATTTTAGAAAAGTCCATTTCCCATGCTTTAGGAGGAGGATGAGTGAGGGTTACTAGTGTGAATGTCTGCAGCTCTTTGTTGCTTCCACACTCAGCCTCCTTTAGATTTAGATGGAGTCAAAGTTGATGTTAGAAAGAGGAGAAAGGTGTTACCCAGTGATGGTTGACAATTGGTGATGGCCTTTGGCAGCCATCAAACCAGCATTTCCTACTTGTCCCCTGCCCTCCAACTCAATGAGATACTTTCTATGTGGATTGATTTCATAACAAAAGCAGTTCGGGAATTTCAGCTCAGCAAACAAACTTTGGGTGATGTTGGCTGCATCATTTCTTTCTAGGGATACATTCTTTCATTGTCAGACTGAGAAGTAAGTTTAGTGATATCTAAGGAGGTTTTGGCTTTTTGATTTCCTGTTTATTACTTTCTGGGACAGTACTATTTCTTCATATAAAACTTTTAGTGGGTTTTCCTGTTCTGTATACCAGTCTTAAGCCACCATGTCTACAGTGCCTTCCAAAGCAATCTAATATATGATTCTCATGCTAGTGGGCTCATGAGCAAATATGTAGAGCTCTTTACTTCTTCAGACAGTTTCTGGCAGAACGCATTTCTTTGATGTGGGTCCTGGGTGATGTGATGATCCTGGGTGATGTGTTCTTGCTTACTAGCTCGGTGTCTAGGAACACCTCAGAAGGGAACTCGTGTCTGTGAAGGAGCTTGGACTGCATGAGATAGGAAGGGTGTTGGGATACAGCCATCAATTCATTGCATGTGCTTGGCTAGGCAGGCAGCCGTGGCCACTGCCAGGCTTTTTGAGTATAGTTTCTGTCACCAAGAGAGTTGGCTGTCTTTAAAGTATGTTAGTTAACCTCTTCTAGAATCTTAAGTGCAACTGGCTCTCAAGAGGAGGAGGATAAGGGATCTCTAGGAACAGAAAAAGCCACTGTTTTCGTGAAAAGTTTACTTTTCTTCCACTAGTATTATTTTTTGTCTTTTTTTTTTAGTTTATTGTAGATGAACAGACTTCAGTATTTTTTATTCTTCTTTTCAGGACTTATTTACTTCCATGGATGCAGTACTGAATAATGGAGCAGATGAGTATCACCAAGTGTGTACTGACAGGAGTTGCTATGCACCATGCATATTTCTTGGGCCCTTTCATAGGACAGAGGTGAAAACAGTACTTGTATCATAGTTCCTCAGAACTTTGAATGAACAGATATACTTGAAGAAACAGGTATAATAAGAGTTGTAAGTTCTCATTAAGCATTTGTCATTTTATTATTAAATGTTCACAATTACTTTGGAAATAGATATTATCTTTGTTTTATATGAAAGTAAGTTAAGAATTGAAGAGAAAAATGGCCACCTCACAATCATGCAGCCATTGAGTAGTAAAACCATGGTAGGCATAGATGTCCTGGCTTGAGATCTTGTGACATGTGTGCTTCTAACGAAGCTATTCTAATAGGCAAATGAGTCAAGAGATCTCCCCTGATAGTCATGAGCCAAGGTGATTAAGCAAGTAAGTTGGATAATCAGGGTACTCAGGAGCTCTGTGTATGTGTGTGTGTGTGTGTTTGTGTTTGTGTTGTGGAATCTCACTGGTGAAGTTATTAAAGTACTCTTCCCTGAACATGATGTGGCATTGACTGTAGTACTTACATTCAGAGCCACAATCTCAGCTTTATATGGTTACTAGGCTGGGATTTGATCTCAGTTATTACAGAGTCTTGCTAAGTGAGGCCATGGCTCCAATATGAACTGGTTCAGCTAACATGACTTACGGACTGTGTTTCTGTGAGCTTCGGTTTCACATGCAGAAATCTCAAATTCTCTTTCCTTTCGACCAATTGGATGGTTCCTTTTCAATTGATGGCCTCTTGTGTATCATTAGGAGTCTGCTCCTGCTAAGGTTACCATCTCTGACATTTAATGTGTTTAGTGGCAGAACTTCACTGATTTAGACAGAAACAGCTGTTTCCTTTTGCCTTTGATGTCTCTTTTTATATGCCTTAATGCCTTTCTAAGTGGATGCATTGCTTTCTGTATGTGTTAGCCAGGTCCAAGGCCAGCGTGGTCAGTTATCTCTCAGTTGGTGTTTTATTACATGGAGAGTGACATATAACCTTTAAGTAGCACAGAGTCGATTTAAATTTCTTTTTAGATACAGGCATTTAAGTGCTTTTTAAGGACATTAATCATTTCAACTTGAAGGCTATTGTGTAGATATCAATTTTAGAGTGAGGTAATGAAAATACTGAAGCTTTGAATCTCCTCTTGACCCCGAAGCTTAAAGTATTCTTCCCTGAATCTTTGTTGCCTCTGTGATAAGATGATGTGGAAAAACAGTTCTCAGTCAAATGTTCTGAAGACCAGAGCTTGTGGCAAGCACACTTTTGCTGTTTGACCTGTACAGTGTGGGAGTGTTAGTTAGGGGTTAAGGAAACTCAGTAGTGTGAGCATTGTCTCCTCAGAGTTCCATCTCCTCATCTGCAAAGTTGTACTTACTTCCTAGGAATGTTTTAAGATGCAAAGAAATAAATATTAGTACCCATTGGTGGTATACTGTTTGCTATCATTAAAGTGAATGCCTGTAAAGACCCTAAGCAGAAGAATATTGTATTCAACATATATAGAATGAACAGCACGAGATGCAATGCAAAATCTTTCTATATTCTACCACTCAGATCCATAGGGCCATTGAGAGAAGCCTGACTCACCTATAGCAATTCATACTTTGAGAATCAGTTCAACCAGAAACAAATAAACCTGTTGGAGCTAAAATTCCTTTATTACAAGGTCAGCCTTGCTCCTCTTTAGTGTCATGGCTTGTGGGAAGGAACTGATACAGGTACTCAGTGAATCTGGATGTGAGATTTCTTGGGCTCAGACCTGTAACTGAAGTGGCAAGAGCAGGAGCTCCAGGAGTTTTAGGAGGCAGCAACTGCCCATCAAGTTTTAGCATTGGACCTAGTAGCTCACCCAGGCAGGGCCCAGGTGAATCCTGACTGGGCCTCTGACTGTACCTTGCTTCCTCAATGCAGAAGGCTTCAGTCGAGTTGTCTGTCTGAGATTGGGTTGTGGTATTAGTAATCCTTTAATTTTCCTCTATTTCCCTTAAGCTTTTTATTGACATGGACTCCAGGTGACCTTTCCCCCCAGAAAGCATCTCTCCAGAGGAGCTTAGCCTCAGTCCAGCAGTGCCAGGAATCTGTGGGTACCAGAAGGATCTTAGCAGAGGCTTCAGACCAGCTATGTCAGCTCTGAGATCTGAACCTGTTTGTCTGATGGTAAAAACTAAGCTCTTTCTATTATGGTTCAATAGTTTTTGCCTGGAGAAGAGGGCACTGGGGAGAGCTATAGGAGAAGCATCATTAGGGGATCTATAAGCTCATTGTCTAAATTGATGGTGAAGTGATATTAAAGAAGGATATATCATATGACATGTAAATAAAGAAAATATCTAATAAAAATAAACAAAACAAAACAAAACAAAACAAAAAGAAAAAGAAGGAAACCGTGAAACTACAGTAACTTCCTGTGTGCCAGAATGCCATGAGGTTTGTGCTGTAGGTGACAGGAGTCCCTGCAGCTACCTGTGGGCATATAAGAGTACATTCTGGGTACATGTTGTTCAGGTTATAAACTCAGCCTTTTTGCATTATGAAACACACCTAGAGCTGAAGGACTGTATCACTCACCCTTTTGTGATGTGATTCCCTGGGATTATCCATTGCGGACAGGGGAACGATTATGGAAATGACCTTCTCCTGTACACCATAACATAACCTCCACCTGGACTTGACATTTGTGCGTCTAGTTAATTTGTATATGGCACCTAAGAGGTGCTTGGCAGGTACTGTTCAGTGAGAGAATACCTGGAGTACTTTATTGGATTTTGGTTGGCAAGATTGCTTAGAGTCTAAGCCATAGAGGGTAAAGATGCTTTGTCATCAAACCTAATAACCTGAGTTCAGTTTCTGGAACCCACATGGTAAAAGGACAGAACTGCATCCTGCAAGTTATCCTCTGGATTCCACATTTACTCCATGGCATATGGAGTATATGCCATGCTCACACATACACATACAAAGTAAATGAATGTAAGAAAAAAACCCCATTTTTTTGTTTGATGTGTTCAATGAAGATATTTTTCAAGTATTATCTCATATAAGTTTTCCGTAACCCTGCAAACTGGGTGCTATTATTTGTGGTTTATAGATGAAGAGCACTTAAGAATTAAAGAATTTACTTAAGATGACATTGTTAAGACATAGTGGCCAAGGATTTGAGATTTTAAGTACAAGGAATTATCACCTTTCTTGTCCTAGATAATTACCTATTAATAGAACCACCCCTTTTAATGGAAGCCACCTCTTACTGTTGACTCATTAATCTTGCTGCCAACTCAAACTCATAAGACTTTTATTTACTGTGATTTGTCCTGTGCTGGCTGCCTTGTGCCTCAGTGCAAGACCTTGTCTTTATTTCATATAGACATTCTCTAGCTACATTCATGTGAGCTTTCTTTCTTGAGTTATTTTGGACTA
This sequence comes from Mastomys coucha, assembly GCF_008632895.1. Lineage (NCBI taxonomy): Eukaryota > Metazoa > Chordata > Mammalia > Rodentia > Muridae > Mastomys > Mastomys coucha. Next base: position 104,931,820 of record NW_022196904.1, on the reverse strand, counting down.
TATGGTCATATGGTTTCCTCAATGTTTTTGGCATTTACTGATCAGTAAATTTTTACCCTTAATATTATTAGTATAGTATAAAACACTTTGATAGATATTGTACTGCTTAAACTTATATTCCTTTATTAAACTAGCTGATTATATTGTGTATAAATTCATATTGCTGAATTTGAATTGTACAGATGAATTTATATCCATAATTCATGTATCTTAATGCCATAATTATAGAGTTAGGGCAACAGGAGTGTTCTGGAATCATGGGGAGAGCATAGGAATTTATTAATTCTTTAATGATTAAAAAAAAAAGCCCAAACCAAATCCCAACTATAGAACTATTTTATCACTATACATTTTAAAGACCTAGAGAAGAGATCCAGTTGCATTTTATTGATCTAGTCATATGTGCTATCCTTCCTTGAGTCAGTTTTTGTAATTTGTATTTTATTATGAAACCCTCTTTTTCACTTGGTTTAAAAAATATATTGAGGCCAGTGAGGTACCTCATTTGGCCAAGGCTGAGGACCTGAGTTTTAATCCTAGAACTCACATGGTGGAAGGAGAGAACTGACTCCCAAAAGCTGTATTCTGACCTCCTCACACCCCAGCACCATACACACACAAAATAAATAAATGCCAAAGAACCCTCTAAAAAATATTGGCATCATAATTGATAAGATTTTAAAATTATTTTCTACTTTTCTGTACTTATGGGTTATAGTCTACATTTTTCTTATGTTTTAAAAGTTTTGTGATCTTTTTGGATCTGATTATAGCATTTAGCACATTAGTTATTAGAAATGGTTGAGTGTTCTGGCATACAGTTTGCAGTCATTGTATACTTACAAGGCTTAGTTGAATACAATTCAACAAATACAGAAAGCACCTTCTGTTTACAATAGAGGTGTTAAAGACTCCAAGGATGATTCTAAGAGGCTCCTGCCTTAAGAACTTTACAGTATGGTAAGGATGTTTGAGGCCAATTATCAACACTGTGCTGAGCACCCATTCATCCAGAAAAACAATAACAAGATAGAATTTGTTCTTTTCCTGTTGAATGCTTGGTTCATAGGATATCTTTTTGTATAGATCTGGGCATGCTGTCTTGGTACTTAAAATCATATTCTGTTAGGAAGACTTTTAGGCAATGTTCTAATAATTCTAGAACTTTATAAATTTTATCAACTAGAAAATTGCTTTTTAAATTTAAGCAGGCATGTATGTTATCTGGAGGTCTTTAATAAAATTCCGTTTCTGATTCTATTAGGAGTGAGTCTTATGATTTAGTACATTCCCCAAAGCCCTTAGGCCAGGACTTGGATGCTTTCCTTCTGTGCTACTGACTGGGACCACACTTTAGGTAGTTAAAAGGTGAAAGGTAGAAAGATACTATGTATCCTGTTCTGTAAGTAGTAAAAAGACACGTTTCATAAAAGTAATGAAGAAGCATATAGAGGGCTTCTTGGCTACTAGCAGTCAGTTACTTCAGGCCATCCTAAAATTAGTTTCAATTTGTAGGTAGTAAAATTAAAATGTGGAGATATAAAATTAAAAAAAAATCTCTACATTCAATTGAATGATTAGTATAGTGATTTCTTAAACTCTAATTTCAGATTGAGGTCATTGATAAGAAACCATGATTAGAAATTCCTAGGTTTAGTGATCACATCAATGATAGAGACTGAATGAGATCATCACGCTTGCTTTGCAAGTGCCTCACCACTCATGCTGAGTTGTGCCTCAGCTCTCATAGTGAGGAAACCGTCTTTAACAACTAGGACTGAGATGATAAAATATCCCATACAAATGAAGCTGAACTCTTACCTTACATAATATACATTAACTTCAAATGTGCTAAGACTTAAATTAAGAGATTTAACTCATAGAAGAAATAGGGACTGCATGTCTATAAGCTTTGTGTAGAGAATGGTTTCTTGGATATACTGTGAAAAGAAGAGAAATTGGACTTCATAAACATTAAGAATTGTGTGCTTCAAAGGAAACCACTAAGGAGTTAAGGATAACCTGTAGAAAGGAGGTAATTTTTACAGATCATGTGTCTGATAAGGTGCCTATGCCCATAAAAATTCAAAGAGTTCTTAGCAATGAAAAGACAACACCATAGTGTTGTCCCTCCACATATTAAAACAAACTCTTAGAAAAGAAGGGAACTTCAATAAAGGGCAGAAAAATCAACCAGTATTTTTCCAAATAATATAGCTACCTAGCCAATATGCATGTACACACACACACACACACACACACACACACACACATGATGCTGAATATCATCAAGCATTAGGGAGTGTTAATTAAAATCACAGTGAACTGCTGCTTCACAACTTCACACATTCCAGGGTCAATATGAGCAGAAGCCAACAAATGTGGATAAGCTTATGGAGAAACTAGAATGCTCATTCATTGCTTATGGGAATGCAACATGGTACAGCCAACTAGAAACCAGCTAGTTGATTTTCAAAGCAAAGCATACAGTTACTGTAAGCCCCAACTGTCCCATTCCTACTAGCTGAGACACAAACTCTAGAACTAGGACCTGTGTGACAAGAAAGCTTTAATAGAAAGAAAAATGGGAAACCATGCAAGAAACAGTACAGTGGAAAACAATGCACAGTTATAGAAGGCATAATACAGGTAAAACCTTTTGATTTATGCTCATTTAATTTGCCAGTTTAAGAAGTGAGATCATATTCATTCACATAGAATTTGAGTATATCTGAGATTCTGTTTTTAAAGCAATGAATTTGGAAAAACAACCTCCCCCCTCTCCTCTCATTCCATCCAGTCTCTTTTTTTTTGTGTTTAATTTAAATGTTTTTTTTCCATTAGTTAACACTTCGAAACATTTTATCTTCATTTTAAAAACTAATCTATTTTAGGGAGACCATCAAATGGGATAAAGACCTTTAATATAAGAGTATTATTAGGAGACATAAAGTATTTATTCTAAATCTAAGAATTTCAAGTCTTCACATTGCAATTCTTCAGGAATTCCTTATAGCCTTAGTTCTCTGCTCAGTGCATTTGCTCTGGAGGAACTTTCATGTTAAAAAGATTATGTTTTAATTCAAAGGAAGGAATCTTTTTAAAACCTGTGTTTTAGAAATCTCTTCAAAACTGGTGTTTCAGAAGATGTGACTTAGTGCTTTGAGGTGGTAGAATGTGTTTGTGACGTTGGAGATTTTGTAATGTAGGCTATTTCTTGTATGGTCTGTGAGAAAGGTTGATTCTAATTTTTAACTAACCTTAAAAATAGCATGCACATAGTTTGTGATTTTGAAAAGGAGCTTTTCACATGTACTATTCTATCTCATTTAGTGACATCTTTAAATTTATTTATTTGTATTTTTAATATGTATGAGTGTTTTGCCTGCATTTATGTACACCATGTATGTATCTAGTGCTCAAGGAAGCCAGAATGGGGTGTTGGATCCTCTGGAACTGGAACAGGCAAGTTGTAAGTTGCCATGTGGGCACCACAACATGAACCTAGGTCCTCTGCAAGAGCATCAAGTGCTCTTAGCCACTAAGCCATCTCTCCAGCACTTGGTTTGTCTTTTAATGTAGAGAATCTTCTGATGGGAAGATGTCTTTAGTTTTTGTTTTTTTGTAGTTGAATATTTATTGATATTTTTCTTTATGGTTAGTGACTTTCCTGTGCTGATCAGGAAACACTTCTCTATCTGAGGCTATAAAATAATCTCTAGTGTGTTCTACACTGATCTTCACTGAACCAGATGTGTTTTGGCATATTATTTGAAATATAGGCTTAGTGTATCTTCTTATAGCTGTCCAGCTATTCCATACAATTTATTAAAAACTTAACTTCTCACTCATGATTGTACAATTTATCTTTGTCACCTACCAGCTTCTGCTCAGAATTTTGGGGGGAATCTTTATTGTGTACCCTGATGCAGCTGTCTGTCCTTGAATTAGTGTCCTCTCATGTACCTGTCTGTGCCTGCTCTTGTGTGCTTCAATGTGGCTGTCTGTGCCTGCACTTGTGTGCCTGCATTCCTGTCTCCCTGTCTTCCTCATATTTTCATTGCAGTGAACCTTGGTGCCTCATAGGTTAAATCTTGTCACTTGGCTCTTTTTTTTTTTTTGTTTTTGTTTTTGTTTTTTGTTTTTTCTGAGACAGGGTTTCTCTGTATAGCCCTGGCTGTCCTGGAACTCACTCTGTAGTCCAGGCTGGCCTTAAACTCAAAAATCCGCCTGACTCTGCCTCCCAAGTGCTGGGATTAAAGGCGTGTACCACCACTGCCCAGCTGTTACCTGGTTCTTATTTTTCAAAAGTATCGTAGTGCTTCTTGTCCCATTACATTTTTGTATGAATTTAGAATTACATTCCATGCATATAAAAAAATAACCTAGGATTCTTGATGTAGTTTGTTTATATTTATCTATAAGAAAAAAAATTAGGTAGAAATGATTCTTTAAAATGTCCAGTCTTTCAACTCTGTGACCTTATTGTATTCTTCATTTATTTTTCTATTTTGAAAGTCTCCCAATATAGTTTTGCTTTTCCTTATAAATCTTATGCAACATGGACATTAAGAGAATTAAAAAATTTTCAAGGAAATTGAAGCAAAAACTTGTCTGTCTCATGAATAATACAAGCAGTGTGAATTGTCGTGACAGGAACAAAGATGCCCAGTGTTTCATGGTAGATACTGCTGAGGCAGATTATTAAATAATACTCAGTTTGTCTCCTTGTAGGTGTTTGGTAATATGGAACTAATATGGAGACCACTGTATTTTCACTTAGTTAATATGGCAAAGGGAAAGTCTGTGTCCTGCTTGTTTTATTGGCCACTTGCACTGGCCCTGTCTTTACTGGTTTTGTTTTTTGTTTTTTTGTTTTTTTTTCTGTATGGATAGACCCATTGCCCAAGTGCCCAGACTTAAATAGATATTTTGGCATTATGTACAGCCACCCCAAGGGGAAGGTCTGTATAATGATTTCCAATCTAGATATGCTATACAAAAAAGTGATAAAACAATGCCTGCATTGTTTCTTAGTAGAAAATATAGCCACTTTTCATTTAGCCTCTCTCTTTTTTTTTTTTTTTCTCCAAGACAGGGTTTGTTTGTGTACCCTGGCTATCCTGGAACTAGCCTGTGGAACAGGCTAGCCTTGAACTCACAGAGATTTGCCTGCCTCTGCCTCCTGAGTGCTGGGATTAAAGGAATTTGCCATCACTGGCCAGCCTCTATTAATATTTTTTGAAAACACCAGAGCCTGTAAGTGCAACTTACATCCTCCAGAACAAAATTAAGCCATATGTATCATCGAACATTAGCATGTAATTTATTTTTTGTTTCCAAAAAAAGAGATAATGAAGCAGGCTGTCATAGTTTGTGATAATCAGAAGTTCCCATTGGGAGTTGGAGATGCTGTATAGATAGGCTCTAACCTTGTCACTTCTGTGGAGCAGCAGTGAGTCTGCTTGCTTCTGACAGCAGACAACCCCAGTGCAGAGCCCTGGTTTCATGTTACATTAGGTATTAGCTCTGTTCTTTCAGGAGCTATTATGCTGTGACATCAAAGATTTTCAGACAGGGCAGTGGTGGGTTAGCACTGAAGTTGTCTGCTGAAATTTTAAAGAACTGAATTAAATATATATGGTTAGACTTTAATATAAGAGGTAGAGACAGAATTAGAATGGAGTAGGTAAAGCCAAAGAAATGATCAATCTATGGGCTGTCCACTTAGTCTTTCCTTGTTTTAGCCAAATTTTATATCTTCTTATTTCTACATCAAGTACAAATGGCCCTTATGTTAATGCCCGAGGAGTTGATCATTTGCAGAGAGACATTATGAGATAGGGCAAAAATAAAGTGGTTAGTCTGACCCACAGAGCATTGAATGACCATGTGATCAGTGATTGCCTTGGCTGACACCTTTCTTGCCAATGAACTAGTTAGTTAAAAAGAGTAGAGCACACACCTGGGTAGGATCCCGGGCTCGCAGGTTTCAGGTGCAAATGAGCATGCATACCTGCAGCTGGACACACGTGCAGCTGGAGAGCTTAGCTCACTACAGTTGTATGACTGGAAGTGACTGGAAGTCTGATCAGGTCACAGTGCTCTCTTTTGGAAGTGCTAATTTTGTACATTGGTGAGGACCATTATTACTTATCTCTGTCTGAATGTGCTTTGTTGTTAAGAAAAATAAACAAGGCATTGTGATTTCGAGTCTTTTTTTTTCTCGGTGAAATCGAGTTTCTGTCATGTAATGTTACTATGTTATTTTCATGACTACTGAGATATGAAGTGTTAATCAATTTTAGAAGCCAAGCAAGGGAGCTAAACATTATAGAGAACACAGCTGTAGATTATATCTATCTTTTGGGGACCTGTAAACTAGATATGTCATGATAAATTTTTCTATATATTAAAATTCTAATGCTGTTATTTGAGAAGTAACTGGTATAAAACTCCTCAAATCTTTATAGATCCTGTGCTTTTGATTATATTTAAAGATAGTTTGCTTCCATTTCAGACTAATGTATAATATAGCCATGAAAACACTCAGGAAGCAGAAGGCAAAGGTCCTGCCCTGGCCTGGGCTTCACTGCTCCACCCTCTAATGTCATTAGAATGATTAAAGGCCAATGCCCCCAAGCTCTGCTGTGTGCCTGCCTGTCAGCCATGGGATGTGCTAACCTGAATGGCGGATTAAGTGGATTGCATTATCTGAAATGCTTTTATGCCTTCCATGTTTTAGTTTGTTTTTTATTTTTGGCATAGCAAAAAAAAAAAAAA
>NW_022196904.1:104923494-104925027 GCF_008632895.1 Mastomys coucha | reverse complement strand
AAAAAAAAAAGCAGAAAGAAGTATCTGTCCATTCACAGAAAAACATTTTAACAGCTATTAAAGCACCTAAGATCTCCGGGCTCAGAACTGTTTAAGGATATTTAATATTTTCCTTTAAAAATACTATAATTTAAAATCACAGTATTTGGCAGGAAAAAGAGAATATTGAGATGCATGCTTACTCATTTATAAGCAATAATCAATCATATAGAAACATTAGTATTTTCAGTACTGTCTCAATTCTTTTGCTTTTGCCAGTTAGGGAAATCCTCATTTAAAAATGCTATGAAGGACCATGTCTCCAGAGCCCATATGGACTGGCAAAGTTTTCTGAGCTGCCTGGATGTAACATAGGTGTGTTGGGTGTTTGTAATACTTCCACTGACGGACAGACTGAGGGGCTGAGGAGTTTGTTTTGTGTCATAGGACACTGAGGCAAAGTATAGATACTTTAGCTTTTGTGAATGGTTTAAAAAGTACTTTAAAGTCTAGTGAATTGCAATGTCTGTAAAACTGACCCCAGAAGGTAGGTGCAAGGTTGTCCTAACTGTTCATGACCAAATGGAAAGGCTGCCTTAACTCTCCAGTATAAGAATTTCAAAGTGGTGCTTATGAGGCACAGTCCTCGGAAGCTGCAGAGCACAAAACAGTACTGGAAATAAAGTCACAAAAAATACAAAAAAAACAAGCTGGAGAGTGTCTTTGGTTAACAGAAAGCTCTGGAAGAAGTGGAGTTGTGCTTTCAGAGATAGAAAGGAAAATAATATTTGACCTAATGTTGTAGGATTATGTCTTGAAGCTTTACATCTATTTAAATGAAATATCTTTGGAAATAAACTTTGAGAAATATTTTCCAAAAAGAGAATTGTAGTGTTCCAAGGGGGCTGTCTGTGGGTGGAGGCAGCATTTCCTGGGAGGGGCTACAGAGGGGGATCTGAAGGAAAACGTGTTTAAATAAAGGCTTTCATGATATACCTTTAGAGAGCTAATTGGATGACACTTATAATCGAGGAGGCATAGTAGTCATATTACAAAAAATGATCTGTCTACCAAACCCCTCCAGGAATAAGAAATCCCTACTAAATCCATTATTATTAAGATTAAATATATCTTAAATGATCCTTACAACCAACAAGTATTTATCACATGATGACTATTGCCAGCTCTCATGGGGACAAAAAAAATAGTATGTTTCTCTGAACAGAGAGACCTTAATAGTAAGATACAAGACGCTGTCTATTTAGTTATTAGGTGAGTTTGCACCTTCTGAGATGAGAGAGAATAAAATCAGCTGTAAGACCTTCAAGGTCTGAGCCTTTAGATGTATCCAATCAGTGGATTGCTTGCTGGCTGTGTACAAAAGAGGTTTTGATCCCCAGCATTTCAAAAACATGGAATGCTGACACACCTGCAACTCCAGCACTAGGGAGGGAGGAAGGTGAAGGAGGATTATAAATTAAAGGTAATCCTTGGCTATTGGTGGGTTTGAGGCTAGCCTGGGACAGGTGATACCATCTCAAAACCTAACCCAAC
>NW_022196904.1:104905768-104923484 GCF_008632895.1 Mastomys coucha | reverse complement strand
AACCAAACCAAACCAAACTAAACCACTGGATTTGAACCATGTCTTCTCAGGGTGGATGGCTTGCTTTTGCCTCTTTTTGTTTGAGTATCTGTATTATTTGAATGTTTTCACAGTGAGTGGTCAAACTTACTAAAGGAAATAAATTCAGGAGTTTTCTCTGGTAAAAAATCAAGGAACCTAGTTTTCTATGTACTACAGTGTACATAGAACCAACATGGCATCTTTGTTTCCTTTTAATGGTTGGCAGGAAAAATGGCTTGAAAATTCCATTTGGAAACAGGCTGTATGATAGAGACTGAATTTTCAATGCTGTTTCTAAGTGACAGAAGGGGAAGGTCTGAAAAGATGCAAAGTTTTTCCTTTCTGCTGAAAATATAATACATTTAAGAGAGTATTAATTCTCATAATTAGGCATTTCCTGGCAAATTTTTATAAATCTAGGGACTAGAAGTTAATATTGCCTCAACATTCCAATAGCACTATTGATAATATGTCTAGTAAATGCCAGGAAATCTAAAAGTGGACAGTTTATCTAAAACTCAAAATAAACTATTAACAAAATTACGAAGGTGTGTGTTAAAATCTCAACATGGGGGACTGTAGAGATAGATGGCTTAAGATTTTTCTCCTGAAGTGTGGTTAAGAGCACTTTCTGCTCATCTAGAGGACTTGAGTTTGGTTTCCAGCATCAGCATCAGGTGGGTAAGATCACTTATAACTCCAGTTTGATAGTTTCCAGCATCCTCTATGATATACATTATACACTCATATATGTCAATAAGAACCGTCAAACATTGTCTTTATTTTGATTTAGTAAGTCATGTTTCTTTTTGTGTAGAATAAACATCCAAAACACACTTTGTTTTGCATATCATACAAAGTAAAAGAAACGGGATCATTTAAGTAGTCTCACTAAGAAACTGATGCACTGCTATATCTAAGAAACAAAATTTATCATCTACTTTTTCTTATTTTTATGTGAACATTCAGTTAAAGGAATGATAATACTCATGTTTAAACTACTTTTTCTTACCACATTATTTGAAAGAAAATTTATAAAATAACTGATCTGGCTGATATTCCTTGCCTTTTAAGGGGACAACAGTGGATAAAGTGAACTCTATTCATTTTTTACTGCTAACCATTTCTTTTGAGTCCTTTCAAAAGGGGCTGAGATGCATTTTCTTGTTTTTTGTTTTTTGTTTTTTTCAAGACAGGGTTTCTCTGTGTAGCCTTGGTTGTCCTGGAACTCACTCTGTAGACCAGTCTGGCCTCGAACTCAGAAATCTGCCTGCCTCTGCCTCCCAAGTGCTGGGATTAAAGACGTGCACCACCACTGCCTGAGATGCATTTTCTTAAAAATTAAAAAGATTAAAGTTAACTTGGGTTTCAGATCATTTTGAGAATTGGCATTCTAAAGAAATGAATAGTCACAGACTGGAGTAAATTTAGTGTAACAAATACAGAGGTAAATACAGAGGTAACTTGGTAATGACTTTTACCTTTGTGATGGTCACAGGATGTTCTGCCAGACACTTATGGGTTTGTTTCTCCCCCACTTCACTTGGTAGACTTAGTGAGCATCCATACTGCCAGGCACTGAGGACATGTACACAGAGACTAGTGGGCCACCAGGGCATAGGAGAAGGCAGCCTGAGGAGTGAGGAAGATGAGGTGAGGTAAAAGACAACTGAAGGGAGGTTGGCCGTGTGAAAGACATCAGCATACTGTTATGCTATGAACACTTTTATACAGTACTGGACAAGGATTATAGGAGCATGCAAGATGGAACATTAGCTCTGACTGAGTGACAGGCTCTCAAATACTATTTTTATGAATATGGTGTGAGTTTTCATTGTTGGCTATGGGTCATTATGCCCTTAATTTCATTGTGATAAATTCTGTGGGTAAAATTTACACAGCATAGGAGGGTCCGGTTCAGTGATATTTACCATATCCACATGTTGTGCAGCCACCACACCCATATTGGTCCTAGACTACTTCATCACCTGAAAAGAAAACCTGTCAATAAGTTGTTTTTTTTTTTTTTTCCTCCCTATACTGGCTGGTTTTGTGTGTCAACTTGACACAAACTGGAGTTATCACAGAGAAAGGAGCTTCAGGTGAGAAAATGCCTCCATGAGATCCAGCTGTAAGGCATTTTCTCAATTAATGATCAAGTAGGGAGGGCCCCTTGTGGGTGGTGCCATCCCTAGGCTGGTAGTCTTGGGCTCTATAAGAAAGCAAGCTAAGTAAGCCAGGGGAAGCAAGCCAGTAAGTAACATTCCTCTATGGCCTCTGCATCAGCTCCTGCTTCCTGACCTGCTTGAGTTCCAGTCCTGACTTCCTTTGGAGATGAACAGTAGTGTGGAAGTGTAAGCTGAATAAACCCTTTCCTCCCCAACTTGCTTCTTGGTCATGATGATTGTGCAGGAATAGAAAGCCTGACTAAGACACTTCCCTAGCACTTGGTATCCAGTAACCTGCTTTCTGACTCTATGGATTTATTGCTGATAATTTCATAAAAATTCAGTCATGGAATTTATAACCTTTGTCCCAAGCTGTTTTTACTTAGCACAGTGTTTCTAGGTCTATGAATGTTTCAGCACATGTCAGTCAATATTTCCTTTAAAGATTGAGTAGTATTCCATAGCACACGTGGACATGTGGTTGTTTTTGCCTCCTAGCTTTTTCATGTAGTGCAGCCATGATATCTGTGTCCAAGTTTTTGATTGAATACCCACTTTCAGTTTTGTGTATGCTCACAGCAATGTTAGGTAACATGACAATCCTGTTTAACTTTCTGAGGAAGTATTGAACTGTTTTCCAGTGGCTATGCTTTTTTGGCATTTCTACCAGCAGTGTTTGATGCTTCCAGTTTCTCCACATGCTACTCAACTTACTTTCTATTAAAATAATTATTGCCACATTAATGAGTATATTTAATGTATTTGATGTTTTATTTCTTTTTGTAAACTTATTATTTAAACTATTTTATTACTTCTGTCTAGTTCCCATATCTGTTCCTTATCTACCCATTCAACTTTGTAGTCTTAAAAAAAAAACATTGGAACCAATTTGTGCTGTCCAAATATTCTTGGATATATAGCCTTCTACTAGAGAACTGTTGACTTATTGGAGGCAACAATTTTAGACAAAACTAACCCATTCTTTTTTTTTTTTTTTTTTGGTTTTTCAAGACAGGGTTTCTCTGAGTAGCTCTGGCTGTCCTGGAACTCACTCTGTAGACCAGGCTGGCCTCAAACTCAGAAATCCGCCTGCCTCTGCCTCCCAAGTGCTGGGATTAAAGGCGTGCACCACCACCGCCCGGCCTAACCCATTCTTCCAGAAGCTTTTTGGCTAGGGCTAGGGCTTCATTTCTAACACCCATTTCTGTGCTGGACTTTGGTCTGGCTCGGATTTGCAGATTTTGTGCATTCTGTCCCAACCACTGTGAGTTCATATATGCAGCTGTCACACTGTGTCCATCAGATAGTTTTTGTATAGTTGTCCACACTTCTGGGTCTTACACTCTTTATGCCCCTTCTTCCATAATAATTGCCTGATTCTTGGGATAAAGGAGTGCAGCATATGTGTTCTCTTTAGGGCTGAGCATTCTGAAGCCTCTTATTCTCTATATCTTGGCCAGTTGTGGGTCTCTGTGTTAATAATTATGTATTGCAAATAGAAGCTTCTCTGGTGAGAATAAGATAATGGGTAAAATGATAAGTCATTAAAGTCAGTTTAGTATTGTTTTAGAAAAATAATAGTAGTAGAGTTTCTTTTAGGGTCTGTGACCTGCCTATCCATAGATAGATCTTGTCCCAACAATGGTATCAGGTATGGGTTTTGTCTCATGGAGTGGGAGTTAAATAAAATCAGAAAGTGGTTGGTTACTCCCATGATGTTCATGCCACTATTGTACTAGTGGGCCTATCTTGCCAAGCCAGTCTTCACTGTAGCTTGCAGGGTTCACAGCTTGGTACTATTGATGATAATTCTTTTAATCATCTTGCATACATAGGACCTTCTAGCACTATGAAAGCTAAGAAGTAGGAATGAAGCTTCTAGATCATTATCAGTTTATTTTTCCATGTTTATTAACTCAACTATGTGACAATTGGCTCTTAGTTAGCATCAAGTTCTGGAGGGTAACCAAGAACATGGCAATAGTAATATTTTGGGGGGTTTTTGGGACCTCATTAGGCAACAATTTCAAAAGAGGAAACCTACTCCAGACACTGGATTTTTATTTAATAGATTTCTAGTGGTGTGTAGTATAGGAGCATTGTTGACCTGTTATAGAGTAACTCAACACATGCACACACACACGCGCACACACACACACACACACACACACACACACTTTCTCCTTCTATGTATTTAAGTAATATATCCACATATAAATAAATATGAGTATGGAATCTTCTACAGGAGTAGGTTTCCATATGATTTTTATTGTTACTTGTTTCCCCCACATTTCCTCCTCTATTCTGTCATGTCTATTTCTTGAAGGGAGAGTGCTGGAGAGAGAAAAAAAAAAAAGGACAACAGGAGTTAGGAGTTTGGTTGAACTGTGGATATAGTGAAATATACTAGGCTTAGACATTTAGTCTACTTTTTGCCCACAGCAGGAATGATCCCATTTACTAAAGATATCTCTAGCTAAATACACCTCAATACTGCATTGATGGTTTGTCAGAATGTGCTATTACAAGAACAGGATTCTAACTCGCCTAGAACATATAATAATGAAATAATTTTAGAGACTGGTAATATTCATTTTAGTCTTACTGGGCTTTGAAAATGAGTCAAAGCAGATGTTGCCTCTACTTCAGGCTTTTTTTTTTGTCTTTTATTTATTTATTTATTTATTTATTTACACTCCAGATTTTACTCCCTGCCCCTGTCTACCCCCGACTGTTCCACATCCCATACCTCCTCCCCACCCCTTGTCTACATGAGGATGTTCCCAGCCCCCAACCCCTCACCCAACCAGACTTCTAAACTCCCTGGTGTCTCTAGTCTCTTGAGGGTTAGGTGCATCTTCTCTGACTGAACCCAGACCTGGCAGTCCTCTACTGTATGTGTGTTGGGGGCCTCGTATCAGCTGGTGTATGCTGCCTGGTTGGTGGTCCAGGGTTTGACAGATCTCGGGGGCCCAGATTAATTGAGACTGCTGGTCCTACTACAGGTTCTTTCTCCTCCTCAGCTTCTTACAGCCTTTCCCTAATTCATCCAGAGGGTCAGCAGCTTCTGTCCATTGGTTGGGTGCAAATATCTGCATCTGACTCTTTCAGCAGCTTGTTGGGTCTTTCAGAGGGTTGTCATGATAGGTCCCTTTTTGAGAGTGCTCCATAGCCTTAGTAATAGTGTCACCCTTGGGACCTCATCTTGAGCTGGATCCCACTTTGGGTCTGTCACTGAACCTTCTTTTCCTTAGGCTCCTCTCCATTTCCATCCCTGCAGTTCTTTCAGACAGGAACAATTATAGGTCAGAGTTGTGACTGTGGGATGGCAACCCCCTCCCTCATTTGATGGCCTGTCTTCCTGATGGAAGTGGGCTCCGTAAGTTCCCTCTCCCTACTGTTGGGCATTTCATCTAAAGTCCCTCCCTTTGAGTCCTGAGAGTCTCTCACCTCCCAGGTCTCTGGTGGATTCTGGAGCCCCCTACTTCAGGCTTTTAATGTTTGCCTTAGGTTACTCTGAGCAATCTGGAGAGCCAGTGCCCTAAATCAGAGGCTCTTATGCTCTTTACTATTGGTGTTTGCTTTCTCTTTGCACACTTAAAAAAGCTTTTGTTCATGTGGGCTATTTTAATTGGTATTTACTGCACTGGAATTATTTCCTCTGTTGATTATTTCATTTACATTAGAATTGTTTGCTCTGTGAAGAAGAGAGTATATACTGATGCTTGTTCGATGTTTTAAAACATTAAAAAAATGGAATGTATGACGAATGTGTGGTATGTAGTACATTATGATTTTTGCTTGTTTAATGATCAAAACATTAAAAACTGGTGTGTATGATGAGTATGTGTGTGTGTGTGTGTGCACGCATATGTGTGTGTGTGTGTGTGTGTGTGTGTGTGTGTGTGTATTGGGGCATGCATGTACCACAGTGTAGTGTTAGCTTATGTCCTCCGCATTGTGCAAGACAGGGATCTTTTTGCTTATTGCTGTGTGGACCAGGCTAGCTGGCCTGCAAGCTTCCTTGTATGATTCTCTGGTCTGCTTTCTGAATCTTGTGGTTGGGGTGCCCTGGCATGATAGACATTTGCATTACTGCACCTAGCTTTTTGCATGGGTTCTGGGATGTGAATTCATGAACTCAGGTTGTTAGGCTTGTGTGGTAAGCATTTTATCTCTTGAGCCATCTTCTAGCCCTTAATATTTTTTAACACAAAGACAAGGACTGTTGAGAGATATTGGCTGAAACCTTTTGAATTTTTTTGGTGCTGACTTTTCTGTGAGTGTTTGGTGTTTGTTTTGGTGTTAGGATAATGTAAACATCATGAATGCTCTAGACTATATTTCCTCCTCTTCTTATATATGAGATTGTGTAGAGTTGCTGACATTGTTTTACATTAGGCCAGATATTTGGGCCTGGAGATTTCTTTGGAGAAGTATTTAAACTTGTGAGTTTAACTCCCTTAAAGGTTCCAGAGCTGTTGAAAGTGTTGCACTTTAGGTAGTTGTATTGTGGTGTAGGGAGTGCTCTGGTTCATCCACATGCCCAGAGCTGTGCATGTAGAGTCCACATTTTTTTCATTTACTATCTCCTTCGGGTCAGTGTGATGTGGGTGTCTTTGGTCTCATTCCTGACATCTCAAGTTTGCATATCTTCTCTTTCTTTGTCAGTTTTGATAAAGGCTTGTTACTTTTAAAGGCAATTAACAAACAGTTGTTTGCTTCATTATTATAGTGATTACCATTATTATTTTGTATGTTTAAGGAATTGGACCTGGGTTTCTCACATGCTTCAACAAGTACTTTACCACTAAGCTCACCCTCAGCCTTGCTCCATGAACATTTTCCTAGGTATTATTTCTCTCTGTTTCATTTTATTGGCTTCTTCTCTTCTGCTTCCTTTGGGTTAACCCTGCCCCTTTTCTCTGGGTTCTTGGGGTGAAGTTACTGATAGAAGACTTGTTGTTTTATGTGTGTGTTCAGTGCTATGGATGTCCTCTTTGACCTTGTGTTAGCTATCCCTCACATGCTTTATGTTTTCATTGAGTTCAGAATGTTTTTGCTATTTTTGAGATTTCACCTTTGATCTATACATTGCATGGTTTCCAAGAGTTTGTTATTCTGTTAATGATTTCTGGCTTGATTTCATGTTAGAGAATATTCTGTCTACCAGTTCTTTAAAATTAGTTTGCATATATGTGCAAGTGTGTGTGTGTGTGTGTGTGTGTGTGTGTGTGTGTGTGTGTATGTGTGTGTGTGTGTGTGTGTGTGTAGGCCAGAGGACAACTTTGGCTGTCATTGATCAGGAGCTGTACACCCTGTTTTTGAGACAGGATCTCTCAGTGGTCTGGAACTTTCCAGGTAGAATAGGCTGGCCAGGGATCACCTGGGATCTGGCTGGCTGTGCCTTCCTAGTGCTGGGATTATAAGTGTCCAACACCTTATCTGGTCTTTTTCCCCCTTCAAGTTCTTTTTAGTTAAAATATAACTATACCACAATCCCTCCCTTTTCTCTGATACCTTCCATGTTATACCCACTCCCCCCTGTTTCCCCCCTCCCCCTGCTGCTCCTTCTGAAATTGATCATGGTCGTTTTTTTTTCTTAATGTAAGTTCTATAGATTAAACTAGGATCCCTGTGAACTGACTGATTCTTTTCCTTGAGGCTCATTTTAAAGCAGTTTGCAATGCATCTTGATATGTGATCTAGAGACACTTGTTAAAAATGGATATTATGTAGCTGGCTTGAGCATTCTGTCAATTTTATTTTATGTTGGTCATAGCTGAGTTCTGTCTTTTCTGTAATTGTGGTGTAGTTCTCTCAGCGATTACTGCTAGGATAGTAGTTGTAGTCCAAGTAGAATGGGACCACATGTTTCATTACTTTGCTTCTTTGTGATGCACTTGGCTTAAATATTTCTTCTACTTATATTTAAAACTTTGGGTAGTGTGTTTTATATAATCCAGTAGACTCAGAGGAGAAGGAAAATTGATTGATTTACTCATGTTTCCTCTCTTGCTCCCTCCCAGGACTGAACTCAAGGCCTCACGCAAGCTAGTTAAACACGTCACTACTAAGCTACCTGTCGTGGCCTCTTCTTCCTAATCTTTCAGTGTTTTGTGTCCTTTCTGCTTGAAGAACTTCCTTCTACATTCTTTGTACATGATCTTGCTTTGGATAAACTCTTTTCATGTTTTCTTCTGAGAAATGTTTAGATTTCACCCACATTCCTGAAGAATGGTTCACTGTGTAGGGTTTTGTCTGTCTTTTAGCACTTAACAAATATCAGGCCACTCCCTTCTAGCTTTGAGGGTTTCTGATGAGAAGCCTGCTGCCATGTGAACTTCCCTGCAACTGACATAGCATTTCCCAAAGGTTTCTGAGCCTTGGTTCATCTTTTTTGAAGCCCAACTTGTCTCTCTTGCTTAGACTGGATGCATTCTACTGCTTTCTATCAGAGCCAGTGGTCTTTCTGTCCTTTTCATCCTAACCAATCCTTTCTTTTGAATATTATATTTTTATTTTCCAGTTCTAAAAGTTTTCATTTTTTCTGGTTTACTGAAAATTTATCATAGTGCCCAAACAAAACATTACTTTTTCTATTCAATGTTTTGCTCCACAGCTTCCTTAGTCCTGTTTAATAGGATGCCTGAGCCTGGCCATGGACCCTGTGGAACTGGCAAAATCCATAAAAGGTTTTGGGTTCCAAAAAGGGATTTGTCTTGGTCATGATGATTCTGGCTTTTTCTTTCTGTAGACTTCTGAGATGTTACGTGGGTTGCCAGTTTGAGTTTTTAGCAGATCGTTCTCACTTCTTGGTGATGAAGATTTCCAGGGGGAAGAGAGTGTGCTTAGAAGAGTCCTTTTTCATGGCCATGCATGGTCTGTGCATTTAGTTATGAATGCTGTTCACCCTGAGCCCTTCTAGACTGAAGTCCCTGTGAGCATTCATCTTGGTGTGTTTTCTCACTGTGGGGCACCTCACTATGGGCCTGAAGCATGGTGAGGCCAACATGGCATGCTTTTAACAGCTGGGCCTTGGTCTGTGGGTCTTCTGGGATGGCTGGTTAAACTAAATGTTCCTTCATGACTGCCAGTCCTTGTGGACAAGGGTATTATACAGGATTCTGCTATTCCTTGTTGGCCCACAGTTGCCTCCTTTGTGGGACATTTAAACACTTTCTTAAATCATGGCTGCTTTAACATGTTTGCCAGACAATTCTAATATTTAGGTGTTATTATCTATTGATTGACTTGTTTATTTGAGAGTTTTCTGGTTCTTTGATAATGCATTTTGATTTAAACCTGGACATCTTGGGACTATCTTATGACAAAACCTTCTGCATTAGACAAATCCCTTTGTAGCAGGGAAGGACACTACTCTTCCTGCCCGGTGATTTAGCAGTTCAGGCTCCCACTTTGTGACAAGATCCTTGTTATTATTGCTGAGTGAAAAGTTCTTACTCTCCAAATGGTTCTCATTGACATTCAAGTGGAAATAACCTTTTGCCAATGGGCGGTGGTGCTGTTGGATTCTCCTACTGTTCCCTCTGATATCACTTTAGTGAGAGTGGGAGGATACCCTAATCTGAGACAGCACAGAGAGGCAGTTACCGACTGGCAGGGTAAAGGTCTCACGTCTCTCCCTGGCTTTTACTGACACTTCTGGGATGAGAGAGTGATGTTCAGAGCCTCATTTATAGCCATGAGAGAATTCGATTCTAGTTTCCATGTGGCTTTTGTTTGAATCACTTGAGAGGGCACTATAAGACCTTTTCCTCTACAGTGTCTACTTGAAGGCAGAGTGGTTATTGTAGAATGGGTTGTCTTGCTTAATTCTGTCAATTCCCTGGTCCTTAGGCCAAAGAGAACAGACTGCTCTTGGGACATGTTTGTCTGTGTCTATGGGTTTCCTAGGCTGTACTTGGGATGTCTGCTGGTGTCTTTTGGTTTCCTGGGCTGTACTTGGGATGTCTGCCTGTGTCTGTTGGTTTCCTAGGCTGTACTTGGGATGTCTGCTGGTGTCTATTGGTTTCCTGGGCTGTACTTGGGATGTCTGCCTGTGTCTATTGGTGTTCTTTGCTGTACTTGGGATGTTTGCCTGTATTTATTGGTGTTCTTTGGCTCTTTGCATCTTCAGCTCTAGGGGAAAGATGCAGCTGAAAGAAAGCTCAGGGAAGTCACAGCAGGGTTGTAAGTTCTCTTGGCTGGTCTACCTTTCCCCACCTGCTGTGTCTTCTTATGTGTGTGTGAATTGTATGTGGAGGAGAGAAAATGGAAAAGGATCCTACTCCATCTTTTCAGACTTGGAAATCTCTAATCTGGTGATGTACAACAAAGAAGCACAGGTATCTCTAGAGGAATGATGTGATTAAGCAGCCTCTGGATACAGAAAGAAGAGTGAGAAGGGCATTTTATCCTTATTATGAAAAAATTTACCTTGAAGCCCCCTGGAAGGATCCCATGATCATATCTTAGGGACTACTGCCCTGGATCAGAAAATGTTCATGTTGACAATATAAAAAAATTTTGAACATTTTCCTTACTTTGAGATTTGTTTTTATTTATGTGTGGGTATGCACATATGTGTGCAGATATCTATGGAGGCCAGAGGAGAGCATGGGATCTCCTGGAGCTAAAGGTTACAGGTAAGCCATTTTCTGTGTGTGCTGGGAACTCAGCTTTGGTCCTCTGGAAGAGCATCAAGTGTTCTTGACCACTGAACCATCTCTCAAGCTTCTGACTGTATGTATCGTTAAAACATTTTTGGTTAATTAAGCCTATTATTCCAGCACTGAGATACAGCAGTGTAGAGAAAAGAGCCTGGCCCTCATGAGCTTCAGTTTTTTGATTCAGTTGACTTGGTGAATGATTGAAGTTGTAAGTTTCTATTGCCCAGGGCCAAGCCCTTGCATTCATTTCTCAGTATTTGTCTTTGTTTATCTTAGGCAAGGCATTACAGCTATAGGTGTTGACAGGGGCTTGGATTTCTGGGGAAAGTGGTGTTCAAAAGCAGTAGAATGATGTGACCATGTAGGTGTTACTCTGCAGCTGCAGGCTAGACAGACTGCTGTGGCAGGCTCCCTTCTTCCCTCTTCATTCCTTCCACCTTTCCTTCTTCTGACTTCCTCTTCCCCTTCTTTTCCCTCCTCCACTTCTCTCTTTCCTTCTCTTCTCTTTTCTTCTTCCCCATTCCAGTTTGAATTATAGACAGATCACTTTTCTAATTCTTACCTTCCAATTTGTATATATTTTACATAAATATACATAGTACATGCATATCTACAGAATAGATTCATATGTTGATTGATATATGTAGTGCCAAGTATTACATATGTTTGAGCTCAATAAAAGATGACAATACTGGCCATTACATGGAGTAAGAATTGGAATGATTTTTTTGTTTTTTGTTTTAGGGTCTCTCTATTTAGAATTGCTTATCCTGTAACTTACTATGTAGACCAGGCTGGCCTCAGACACAGAAATCTGTCTGCCTCTGTCTCTTAAGTGCTAGAACTGGAATGTTTTAATGTTGTGCTGTATTGAAATGCCTGTAAGGTATACGTGCCATAGAGCTATAGATCCCTGTCCATTTTAGCTTTCATTTGAACTCACTTTCACAGTTCCTTTGTGTGATTCTAACACATTTATGATAGGCTCGCTTTGAAAACTTTCCCACCCTGTCTCCATACCCAATACCTCAATCATAATTGAACTTATAGTTTACTTTCTTGAGATCTTAAGGGCAGCTTAATGTTTGTCACAAAAATATGCAGACCGTGGCTATAGTCTGAAACCCTCTTTTTTCCCTTGTCAGAGAACATTGTAAAAGGCAAGGCAAAATAAACTTAAAATTCAAAACTTTGGTTTAATTAAAATAAACTCTATGGGCATGCATATGACTGGTGCACTAATAGCCTAGGGAAGTCAGAGGCTCAAAGGAAATATTATTAACATTCCTTAGATTCTAAGTAGTAGCAACAAACCAATATTGTTCAACTTACAGTTTTGGAAGATTAGCACAATGCAGTTAATAAGGCCTGAAAGTCAGTAGCAGGTAGATGAGAGTTGGGGTAAAATGATTCATTTATTTGCAATTTAGGAAACTGCTTTTGTATGTTTTGGTTATTTTTAAAACACCTGGTACCACTTGCTACAAATGAAAAATTTAATAGTTAATGATGGAAATCATTGTGAGGGATAAGCCTGCTAGTGACATCCTTTCAGTTAGTAATATACTTCCTTGTTGGTCCCAGAGAGTGATGAATGAGGCATTATATTACAATGGAGGCTCTTGGTCCTAATCAAAGGTCACTGGTCGCCTCTTATTCTTCAGTTTCAGATTTGTCTGTTTGATCAGGGGCAGCACTGAAATGATGGTGATGAAGACTGTACTAGGCTGTGTCTGTTGGAACTTGAAAGTCTTTGGAGCTGGGTTGCTGACAGCATGTGAACCCTGAAGAAAGTGCAAGCTGTGTAATGTTTTAAAGAAACTTTCAAGCAGCATCTTCCTTTTGTGTCCTTTGAAAGAGTCCCAGTCAGTATTAAGGTGCATGTGAGGAGGTGTTTTATTGATTAAAGGAGATTTTTTTTCTCTCGCAAACACTCATGGAGACAGTGTTCCTATTACTTCCCTCTCGGTGCCTGCTTTTACACAGAAGTTCATTAACATGTGGATATGCGGTGATTGAAGTCAGACTGCTTTTCACAGTGGAGCTGTCTTGATATAATGAGCGCCTCTTTAATGTTCAAAAATTGTTGTTACTTTCTAAAAGGGGTTGTTTGTGAATTTCATTAAATTTAATCTCCTCTTCAAACAATTTCAGCATTGTTCAGTTTACTACAATTAAAATGCTTTCTGATGCTAAAAAAGCCACTTTTTACAGATGTATCACAAATGCAAGCACTGTGAGAAGGCTTTGTTTTTCACTCTGAAAGAAAGGCTGCTATTTGGCTGAGAACTCTTGGTGTAAAATCAGGAGAGGCACACACTGCTATAGGCTCCTTTGCTCATGAGGTTAGCTTTTACAATCCTCGGTTCCTTCAGTCCCTGGACTTATATCTTTGCACAATCACAGCTGAAATGCAGGGCCTTGCCTTCTCAGTTGACCAGAGTGCAGCCCTTCACCCTTAGAAGGTTGGAAATCTGGAGTTTCTGCTGAGGAAAAATTTCCCAAAGGGACACATGAGAAATTCCTAGAAGCAGAGAATGGCTTACAAGTCCTTGTGGACAGCTCCATTGAAGACACTCATCTTTTCTGCTCAGTAGGACATGAGGCGTGAGAGCAATCCCCCATCTCTTGAAGATAAAGAGGCAGGTAGTCTTTCTGGAGAGTGTTGAGCAGGAGAAAGATCAAAACATTTTCATGTGCTAGAAAACAACTTTTCCAGATACTGCCAGAACAGTTGGTTGTGTTGCCAGCAATGGTAGTTTATAGAGCTTTTTGGGCTGTACTCCCCCACCTGGGGAAGTCGGCTAGATGCAACTTCTTCCTTCAGCTCCCAAGGTCATTAACTTCTTCCCTGAGCATCTGCTGGAGTGAAAAGGACTCACATGTTCTTGATATTTAGAAAATATGTATCAAAAAAGTATTTAAGATACTGAATTTTTGAAATAGTGCTTTGAGTTGTCGAGGGCAGAGCCAGCATGTGAAATGTGCAGGGGTCTTTAGTTGATGGAGCTCATCTTGTCACCAAGCTGGCCTTTGTAAGTCATTGTGATGTAGCTCTGTAACAAAAGGGCTGTAGGGTCTTTCTGTTACCTCAAGTACAATGATGATACTTTGGTCTGAAAAAGGAGCAATTCTTGTGCTACACGAGACAAGAAAGATTTCCATGACTTTGTAAGACCTAACTATGATAACATTACTGATATTGTTTATAACCAGTAAATAAGGCAGTTGCCAATGTTACAGTTCAGAATCATAAAGGTAAAATTTCAAGTGAGAAATGAGGATATTTGTGTTAGTCACCTAAGAAAATTATATATAAGCAAAGTAATTATAGAACGGTGAAGGGATGGAACTTTGTTTAGACTAACTTCTATGTGGAGATTGCCAGCTTCACAATGGAAATTGTTAAGGTGGAACTAGCAAGAACATTCTAGGGGTAGTATATAGTTGAGAGAGGATTTTGATGTGAAATGGTTTTGCTGGTGATTTTCACAAGGAATATATTTACAGGGGATAATTCAGGTTATAAAATAGGCAGAAAAAGTTACTGAGCTAAAATAGAAAGGAACAGGGTTAAGAAATCTGTCACATTCAGTTCATACACTGAGTTAAAAAATTCCTGCCGGGCGGTGGTGGCGCATGCCTATAATCCCAGCACTTGGGAGGCAGAGTCAGGCAGATTTCTGAGTTCAAGGCCTGGTCTACAGAGTGAGTTCCAGGACAGTCAGGGCTACACAGAGGAACCCTGTCTTGGAAAAACCAAAAAAAAAAAAAAAAAAATTCCTAGTCCCACTTAGCCAGTCCTCACACTTCATGTGGCTGTACACAAACTATGTTCAGGGTACTTTGCCATCTTCAATAACATTTTCCAGTAAATGGGAAGTTGGAATGGAGATTTGAAATTTTATGTAAGAGACAGATGTGTTTATGAGTTCTGATCAAGGCATTGAATATGGCTAAAGAGAAGCACCACACGTGGAACACATTCAGTTGACACTGAAAATGGAAATTCAAATGTGGCAGTCAAGTCATCATGTGTAAATATAATGAACATCCAGAGAGGAAAGCCAGAAAATCTTGTGAATCTACCTATAATCATCTCAGTAGTCTTAGCTGAGACCTTTGGATTATTTATTGGTATAAAATCAAATTTTTGTGCATTCTGTTTTATCAATTAAATTTCCATGTTTTTTAAAAATAAAAAGAAAACTGGTGAACAGTTAAATGTTATCACCAAGTGTTTATAAGTAAATTTATGATTAGAATAAAATGTTATCTGCTGAAAGCAAAACCATCTTTCACAGCCTCATATGGGGTACTTTATTTGACTGGGTCATTAAATATTTTAATCTACAAAGAAAGGTTGTAGAGATTACTATAGGTTAAGAATATTTGTTTTTCAGGTCAATTTTTTGTGTAATCCTGTGACTATTAGAATAATTCACAGACAGAAGGGTTTAAAGTTGTGATTTAATTGCATTTGAATATTGGGATGACAGACACAGTGGAGACAGACATGGTCACATATGCCTGCCATCTTAGCACTTGGGAAGTAGGAGGAGAAGGACCAGGAGTTGAAGGTCATCCTTAGCTACATAATGGGTTTGAAGCCAGCCTGGGAAACATGAGACCTTGTCTCAAAACAGATAGACAACAAAACAGACAAGATCCAGTAGAGTAATTTTGTATTAGTGAGAGAAAATGTATGAATTGTGGTGGCTGGAAGAGAATGGTGAACTACCACACAGTGACAGCCTTCATTTCATCCACAATGTTAATTTGGGCACCTGTGTATCAGTGGTTTTGATTTGTTTTCTTCTTTGCTTTCAGGCTATAATGAAGTTTTGATAATTATCTTAATTATCTGAGTAATATTCCCAGTCATTTTGACTATTTGAATTGCCACTAAGGGATCAGTTCCTATATGTTCAGCTAGGGGCCTTTTGTTGGATGCCTGAGGTAGAAGATAATAGACTATAAACGAGAGCTGCATTTTCTTATACACCTTAATTTTGACTCAAATGCAGGAAAGCTTTTATTACAAGAATAATAGAGATGTAAGACATCTAGAAGTTCTATGTCAGCTCTCAATTAGCTTATCTAGATCAGAATCTTGGGAAGTGTTTATATTAAACTCATCTGGATGTAAAATTACAGGAGTGTCACTAGATCATTGGTAAATATGAATATTTTCATAATTTTACCTAAGTAGTCAAAGGTACATGGTTAAAGAATTTCTGTTTAATAATATTTCTATTTTAAAAAGTGATTTAATATTCTGGTAGACAAAATTCTTTGGCAAAAATTTTATGTGCTTAAAACTTTATATGTAATAATAATGATGACAGTATATTTTATTTGAGAAGCACATGCTTAAATTACATATCACACCTGAGAAAAAATGATTTGAAAAAGAACTAATTATAGCTATCTTGGTAGATGATCAGCTAATTAGTGGTAATTTAGATTAAATGCACACACTGAAAGCTGTAATAAGTTTTCATAGCATTGTCAAGTTTTTAAGGTGCAAGTTAAAACATTCTTTTCTTTCAGATTGTTGAATTTTGCTATTGAGACTATAAATTCCATTTGCTTGTTTGTTTGTTTTTTGACTGTTTATTTTTGGTTGTGAATTTTTCAAATTGTCTCAACAGCTTGTATGTGATTTAAATGGAGATATCCTCCATTTGTAGACATTTCTCCATGAGGCACTCATAGGAGTAATCCTGTATACATTTTAGGCAATCAGTAACCTTAATTTTTTTTGTGCAAATCAAGTGACATTCAATACAGATACTATGGCAAGAGAAATCAAAATAGCCACCTAATTGTAATTACCCCCCCATCATTATATCGCTCTGTGCAGAACAACTGATTTCTAAAGTAAGAACTCAACTGCTGAGTTTGGCAGGTACAAAGGGTTCTTTTCTTTTCTCTTCTCCCTCTGCATTTGTATTTCCATTGCATGTGGAGCTTATTGGAAAGTTCAGACTGACCTTGCTCTTAAAAGACTTCATTTGAATTCTAGTAGCTTACAGGAAATGATTATTTTGTGTCTTCTGAAATTGTCAACATTTATGGTATAGTTAGATTGTTAAGGGAATAAGGACAGTTTTAGGTAATTTGAGGGAAATCATTATCAAGGGTTGGGCCAGATAACATATAATTAGCTGTCACAGTTAGTGGTAAAATCTTGGGTAAAATCAAACATATGCATGTGAACACAGGGATGACGCCTTCTTAACTGTTCTGTCTCAATGCATGACATGGGGCCTGGCATGTGGTAGACATTCAGTGGTGACTGAGAGAAGGGAACTCAGTGGGAGGGAAGAGAGCACTCAGTCCTCAGTTCCACACTATCCTCTTGCGGTGATTTTCATCTAATCGAGATTCTCCTAGATTGTAAAACAGGATAATCATTCTTTCTTTGAGCATGAGTGTGCCAGAAGTGTGAGAAATCTCATTCCAAAGAGTTGTAAGCACATTGTCTGCTTTACTATTTTCTGTGTGTTTACTTTTACTAGTTAGTGTTGAAAATAATAAGACAAAAGTTACATGTAACATTGCAAGGAAAGTTTTTTTTTTTTTTTTTACTTTTTTAAAAACTTTTATTGCATTATGATGAGAAAAGTTACATGATTTCAATTTATCTGAATTTGTTAACATTTAAAAACATATTTTAAGCAAATAGAATTAAATCACATTCTTGTTTCCCTTTTGTACCCCCACTCCTCCCAGAGACCCCTCTTCAATATCTACAATATCTTTTGTCATATTCCTTGAAATCTATAAAACATTATAACAATAAAAATAAGTATTATAAAAGTTGTTTGATATAAAACAACAATCAATTTA
>NW_022196904.1:104903913-104904436 GCF_008632895.1 Mastomys coucha | reverse complement strand
GAAGATATTTGCTGGCCCATTACATTGGGAATCTTCACTCTCTTCTATACCTATTATCCTTAGGTTTGCATCCTGGATTTCCTGGATGTTTTGGGTTAGGAGCTTTTTAATTTTTGCATTTTCTTTGACTGTTGTGTCAATGTTTTCTATGGTGTCTTCTGCCCCTGAGATTCTCTCTTCTATCTCTTGTATTCTGTTGGTGATGTTTGCATCTGTGACTCCTGATTTCTTTTCTAGGTTTTGTATGGCCAGGGTTGTCTCTCTTTCTGTTTTCTTTATTGTTTCTATTTCCATTTTTAGATTCTGGATGGTTTTGCTCATTTCCTTCACCTGCTTGATTATGTTATCCTGTAGTTCTTTAAGGGATTTTTGTGTTTCCTCTTTAAGAGCTTCTAGCTCTTTACCTTCTCTTGTATTTCTTTGAGGATGCTATTTATGTCTTTCTTAAAGTCCCGTATCATCACCATGAGAAGTGATTTTAGATTTGAATCTTGCTTTTCCGGTGTAATGGTATGTCCAGGAC
>NW_022196904.1:104881321-104903851 GCF_008632895.1 Mastomys coucha | reverse complement strand
GGGTTCTGATGATGCCAAGTGACCTTGGTTTGTGTTGTTTATTTTCTTATGTTTGCCCCCCACCATCTAGTTATCTCTAGTGCTACCTGCTCTCGCTAAATCTGACTGGAGCCTGTCTTTCTTGTGACCCTGGTTGTGTCAGAATTCCTCAGAGTCAAGCTGTCTCTGTGATCCTGTGATCCTGGGATCCTGTGATCCTGGGCTTGTTAGATCACCTGGGAATGGGGCTTCCTCTGTGTGTTGTGGGACTGGCTTTGGAGCTTGTGTCCAAGGTCTGCTCAGGATACCAGCTCAGACAGACCGGAAGGAACCTGAGTCACTGGGCTGGTGGAATTCCTGTGTGCCTGGTCCTGCTGGTCCCAGTTATTCCTAGTGTTGGGACAGATGTTGGTTCCTCCTTACCTCTGATCCTGGGTGTGTCAGAGCACCTGGTGCAAGGAAAGTTTTTATGACAACTATGAACATTTTAAAAACCAAAAGGCATTTATTAGTTCATTGACTGAAAGTAACATTTTATCTTGTAGATAAGGCTTTTGATGATAGTGGTAAAGGTCCTGAATAATGAAGTTCGTCAGTCAGAGACGAAACTCATCTATTTTGACATTGTGAATTGATTTTTATTTTAATGCTTTTTTTCTGAGTACGTGTTAATCAGATTTCTGTTGCTGTGACAGACACACTGGAAAGACCCCGCTTATGATGAGAAAGGCTTGGCTCACAGTTTTCGAGAGTTCAGTCTATAGTCACTTGGCTCTATTCTTTTGGGTCTGTGGCAAAGCAGAACAATCATGGTGGGGAATTCAGGAAAGCAAAGCTGCTAGCTTATGGCAGCTGGGAAGCTGAGAGCAAGAGCCAGTGACACAAGTCTCCAACCAAAGTTATGTCCTTTGTGACCTGACTTGTTTCAGTAGGTTGCCTCTTAAAGTCTTGATGACTCCCATTAGCAACACAATCTCCCTGCCAAGCCCTAACATATGACTATCAGGGGATATTTTAGAGCCAGATAATTCCATACAGCAAATCTATACTAGATGTTCCTGGGGTCTGTACCTCTGAAAGTAATATGATCTCAGCAGAGAGAGGTGGATACTGCGTAGTTATGAATTGTTGTTGTGTCAGGTAGATTATTCACTAAAGGAAGAGATACAAAGAAAATATTTTTTAACGATGATAAATTCCCAGGCTTCATGTTTAGACTTCAATTTTTTGGTGATACTAACATTTAGTGATTCTTATATTTACTATGAAATGAAGTAATTACCATTGTATGAAAATAGCCCATGTACTCACATAGTATTGTTTCTCAGAATTAAAGATTTTCATTCCCATTAAGATAGGTATTATGCAATGCTGTTTTAATTTTCCTGGTTCTCAAACTGTGTCAGAGACCTTGTGATATTTACCAAATCTTGACTTACAAATGTCAGCCCAGAGAAAGGCTGTGATTACTTATGGCACAGGGGTCTCATTGTAACCTTTCAGATCTTCATTTATAACTTTCAGGGATATTATATAAAGCATTGAGATGCATGTGCATGAACACACATGCCCCAAACCTCTGTCATGCTAAGAGAGCTAAACAGGGGTAGCAATGCTTTGTGAATAAATGTTTAGAAAAAATTGCTTTAATTTCTGGCTGGCTCTAGATGTTGTTTGGTGTATCAATACTTAGTTTATTAACTCTAACATTTATTGTAGTGTAGGTTTACTGATGAAAATTATCTGTTAACTTTCATCTGTGTGAAAAAAATCTTGATTTTGCCTTTGTGTTAGAAAGCTACTTTCTATAGGCTTAGAAAGTCATCCACTTTTTTTGTATGTTAATGATGTTGCATCATGGTCTTTGGATTCACATAGCTTCTAATGCAAAGTCTGCTGTCATAATTTTCATTGCTCTATCTGTAGTGTGTTATATGTATTAATTAGCTTTTCTTGTGGTTAGCTCTAAGGCATTTCTTCCCCTTTTTTGGGGGAGCAGTAGCTTGATTATGATGTACTTGTGTTCTCTTCAAGTGATTGTACTTGTTAATTCTTCTTGTGCCTTTTTTGAGATCCCCAGATTTGTGAATTTATAGTTTTATTCACATTTGTAAAGCTTTGGCTAGATTCTTCATTTGATTTCTCCCTTTTCTTGGGACTCCCATGTATGTTAGATTGTTTTATGCCCTGTTAATTTTCTACTTTTTTTCTCTGTGCTTCATCTTGAATAGCTTACATTGCCACCTCAAATTGTATTGTTAATAAAATCTGATAGACTTTCATTCTGGATATTATTTCCTTTTTTGCTTTACATGGTCTTTTTGTGCCTTCCATTTTTCTTTTCAACAAGTTGGTATTTTTGAACACATTGGCATTTTACATATCTTTGTGCCATATTTACTTGTTAAATCTGTTGTTTTTCACTTCTGGTCTATTTCTATTGACTTATTTATCTCCTGGCCATAGGACATAATTTTCTTCTTCTTTGTAAGCCTAAGCATGCATATATATGCATTATATATAATCTGTTTTAATATTTTATTATCCATATTGCACTAGTTTATTATCAGTTTACAAGCCCATAATTCAGCAGTGGAGAGGGACAAAACTTTGCATTTTCATTATCTTTCTCTGCCATTATCCTCTGTTTGACTCAGTGGTACTGTTTGCACAGTTTATCTACTGTCTCCTAAGTATTCTTAACATCAGCCTATGCTTGATCATATGCATAAGTTTACAGTGCTTTGGCACATGATGGGTCCATTTCATGAATCTCTGAAACAACTGTTAATCTTTGTTAAGTATGCAGGCACTATTCTTCTGCACAGAGCTCAAGGGTACGGCAGCCTGGATGCATCTGCTTTCTCAGGAGTCTTTGCACTGCCTGCCTGTCTGTCTGAAGCTTTTGTATAATTTAAATAGACACTGTCCAGCTTTTAGATTTGAACATACATTTCCAATCCCCCTGTAAGTCTTCTGATAATTTTCTTATTATACCTTTTGGGAATGTTCCTCAATACCACTTTCCTTTATTTTCCTACAATCTTCAATACTGAACAATGTGCTAGATTTTTCACTCTTTACTTCTGTATTTTCTGGCATCCTCGCGGTGCCTGTTTCTTTAATTACATTCCCAAACATTTTTTTTTTTTTTTAAATCTGGATTGGGAGTGAAGAATGTTCCCATTAAGGGCTAAGAACCAATTGTATTGTGTCCTGCACTGGCTATCCTTCACAAGCCCTCTAGTGTGCACTGGAAATATTCCCTCCACCTGTCCTGTTTGAAAAGTCTCTCCCCTGAGACACACACTTCTTAATAATTCAATGGAAAAGACATCCTTTCAAATGGAGAAGCTTCCCAGTTATGATTCAATGAACTTTTCTACTGTACAAAACAAAATTAATTTTGTACTTTTGGGAACAATGTATACAAAAATTCTATTCTACTTAGATCAACTTGTTCACTTTTGATGTTTCCATCAAAGAAGACTCAGGGATGCTGAGTTGGAGGACTTTACTACTCAGAACAGGTGACACTCTTGAATTGCAAATGTATTCAGATATAAGACATGGGTACTTTGTGCATGAGCAGCACAAGGGACCCTATCCCACAAGTAATGAAAACAACATCTCCATTTGTTCAGGCAAAATGGCTCCATCAGGTCAAGAGGATAACTTCATAAGCATTTTTGTGACCTCTGAAGTACAGAACTACCTCATCAGTTCCCTGCAGGAGCCAGCATGAACATTCATATCCTGAACAAGATGTTAAGATGAATCCTTTCTCTATCAACACAATGCCACAAATTCTGGGAAAACCATCTAATTGGACAGAAGAGAAAGACTTCGCCCTCCATGGGGACAGCAATTGTTTTCCTTTTACAATTTCCCTTAAGTGTTATAAGTGCACTGGGATCCAGAGGATCAAATGGCCTTAGCTCTGCTCATGCAAAGTGTCTACTTAGGTTTCTACAGCATCTATCAACAAGTACTGTGCTGGCTCAAGGCTGGCATTGGTGGAGGAGTTAAGTTTTCCTGAATTTACCACAGGCAGCTTCAGATTGGCTTCAAGAGAGTGAGGTCAGGCCTATCCAAAAGTAGATGGGTAGAGTTCCAGGCTGGATAGTGTCACCTGGCTGGTGATCACTGGCAGTAGATGGCTACCACATTGTTAAGTGGGGCCATCTAACTGACTTTTAAAAGGAGATGAAAGTACAGGAATGGTCCAAGAGGTTTTGTAGTCTTTGGGTGAATGAAAAGAAGCACAAAGGTCACTAATCCATTTATCAGTTGGAAATTATTAGAGTTTTGAAAACAATCTTTTTGTTTTTAGACAAAAAGCTATGTTTAGAGAGGATACTATAGAGCAAAAGAAGAAAGGACTGGCAAATGCTAAGATAGGAAAATTTAAAAAGTCGCTTTTAAAGGTATGTTTGAATTAGTGGCAAAGTGCCAGAAGTCAGCATGTGTTAGAGTGGAGGCTTTGAATACCAGCAGGGCTATCTATATACAGGAGCCAGTGGTACTCACTGGTCTGTGTTTTCCCCAGCATTTGACTAATCAATGCAACACTAGGCTTAAAATTTATATGGGAATCATTGATTTTTATATTTCTATAATTCTTAGACCTCAACCACATTCAGTTTTAGATGGTAGGCTTCTATACTTCCTCCTGTAGATGGAGAGCTTTGTCTGCCTACCTCTGCAGACATCCTATTAAAATTATCCACTAGACAGTGGCTGCAGTGTGGGGCAGCAGCTGACTCTACAAACTCACTCTATTTGTGTCCCTAGAACTTCCAATCTCATAACAAACTAGAGTCTTGATAGTTTAAGAGGCAGAACTCCCAAGGATGGATGAAATACCTGGTAATATTGTACTTTATACCAGATTTCTGTCTTTCTGATCAACAGTTAAATTTTCCTCATTTATAATCATTAAAAAAGTAATTTAATAAGAAGGTACAACTCAAATTTTGATGATCTTCCTTGTAGCTCATTTCTTTGAAAGTTATACATCAAAGTTATCGAGATGGCTCAGTAGGTTGAGGTACCTTTGGTGATATCTGATACTTGAATTTCATGCCCAGAACCCACACAAGGAGAGAGAGAAATGACTCTTGCAAATTCTCTTGTGACCTTTACAAGAGTGCTATGATATACACCCCTCATATACACATGGATAAATAAATGAATATAATAAAATGCTTTAAGAGCCATAAATCAAAGAATTAAGTGCTAGTTGTAATTTCAGCATCACAAGAGGCAAAAGATAATTTAAAAGTAGTGACAGTTTTAATTGTTTTCATTATCTATTATAATATCTAATTTATATGTGAAATTTGTGATAAAATTATTTACATGTGCATTATCAACATAATCATACTATTTTGGATTAGAGGATTTAGAAGCAAGTTCTAGGTCCCTATTTAACCCAATACTCCCTGCCCTACCAAGATAGAAAAACTGCCAATAAAACTATAGTTTTCTGGGATGGAGAAATGGCTCAGTTAAGAAAGCATTTGCTGAATATTTTGAGACCCTGAGTTTGAATCCCCAGCCCATATGTGAAAAATTGGCTATGGTGGTACACATCTGTGAGCTCAGCCCTGGAGAGGTGGGTACAGGAAGGATCTCTGGAGCTTGTTGGCCAGGTGCCTTACTATGTCAGTGAGCATGGGGTTTAAAGGGAGACCTTGTCTAAAAAGCAGAGTGGTGGGAATCGCTGAGATTGTCAGGAGGTGAAAACACTTACTGTTCCAGCCTGATGACTTGAGTTCAATTCCACAGTTGTCTTCTGACCCCCTCCCCTGACACCATGGCATCTACATTCTCACATTCACACAGTAACAAATTTTAAAACTCGAGGTGGTATGTGACAGAGGACAGTTGATGCTGGCTATACACACACATACACACACACACACACACACACACACACATACACACACACACACACACACACACGAAAGGGAGAGAGAGATAGAGAGAGAGACAGAGAGACACAGACACAGAGAGAGACAGAGAGAGGGAGACAAACACAGAAAACAAACCTGAAAATTCTTACAATCAATAAATGACTATAGCAAGCTCATAGATTGCAAAGTTACTATGCTAAAAAAAAGAGATAAGGTTTTCTGATCTTCAAAGGCAATAAGCAATCTTGTAGTTCCTCTGGACTTGCTCGTTTTTGAATACATTATATGAACGGCGCTGTGTAAACAATCGGTTTTTGTTTCTAGCTTGCTTACTTTTCTGCATTTCTCTTTAGCTCATCTTTGCTGTACCATGTATGAGCTTTTATTTTTGTAAGTGAATAGTGTTCTGTTGCACAGCAGTGCCTTCGTTTTGGTTGTCTGTTCCCCTGTTGAAGGAAGTGGGCTGTGGCTACTTTTTGGTTGCTATGAACAGATCTGTGATGAGTGTCCACATAGAAGTTTTTCCTAGCACCTGTTTTTGATTTGCTGGATCTGGTGATTTTGTGCTTAACCTTTTGCGGAAGTGTGAAATTGTTTTCCACAGTGGATGTGTTTTAAGATCCACACAGCAATGCACAGATGCTGTCGATGTCTCCCTTCAGGGGCACTCAGTGGTCCTTTGCTGTGGTTCTGCCTTCTGTTTTTCTACTGCACAGTGAAATTTCCTAATGCATGCAACTCCTCATGTGCTTCTTGGCTATATGTATATTTTCTTTGGGAAATGACTGCATTTTCAGTATTTACAATTTAAGAACATATTTTTAGTATTGGGTAGTGTTAGGAGTTCATTTGTATTTGGGACATTAAATATCCCAAACATAAGGAACACTATGTTTTGCTAAAATTTTCTACTTTCTGTGGGTTTTCTTTTCAAGTTAAGTGTGTTCTTTGATATATAAAAAGTCCCAAAATGTGGGTGCTGGGTGGCTCTTATCACTCTTGCAGATAGATAATACAAGAGTGCTTTTCATTCTTGCAGAAGACCTGGGTTCACATTCCAGCATCTGTGCCTGGTGTTCCACAGATGTCCATAATTCTAGGACCAAGGGACCAAGGCTTCTGGTTCCTGTGACTGCTTGCACTCATAGGCACACAAAACACAAATACATAATTAAAAAATATTTTAAAATGTTATAAAATTTGAAGAAGTTTAATATATGTTTTTTTTAGTTACTTGAATTTTGAGTGTTATCTTTAAAAATTATTATTATTGTAGCATGTATGTGTGCATCTGTTTGTATGTGTCTGTGCATGTACTACATGTGTGTGTTTGTTTGTGTGCATGTATATATGTGTGTCTGTATGTGTGTATGTATGATGTGTATGTGGATGCTCACCTGACACCACATGCATGTAAAGGTCAGAAAACAACTTGTGTCTGTTCTCTATTTCCACCTTTATCTTAGTTCTAGCAATTGAATTCAGATCAGCCAGCTTGCATGGCAAATGTTTTACTGCTGAGTTCCCTTACCAGCTCCTTTGGTGCTATATCTAAGAAATAATTGTGAAGCCCAAGGTTGTGAAGACATACCCCTGGGCTTTCACCCAAGGACTCTGTACTTAATGCATAGGTTTAGGACTCCGCTACGTTTTACAATGACTTCTCTTGCACATGGTGTGAAGTGAGGATTTGCACGCATATATCCAGTTTCCTTTCATTTTGTTGAATAGACTACTTTTTCCTCACTGAATGCCTTGGTGCTCATCCACTTGTGGATGATTGCACTTGCTTCTGAGTTCTTTCTTCTGGTCCATTAATTTTACTCATTCTTAGGTCAGTACTACGTGTGATTACTGTGCCTTTCTGGTGAATTTGGAAGTGTTAGTGTTCTAGGGCACCTTTTCAAGATAGCTTTGGTTATTCAGGGTCCTTGGCAATTTCATATGAATTTATAATCAGCCTTTCTACTTCTTCAGGAAAGGCCATCAGATTTATACTTTTGTTTTTTGTTTTTTTGGTTGTTTGTTTTTTTAAATTGATAACACTATAAAAATAACCATGTTCTGATAGCCAGCAGCAGAACTTGGAATATTCTACTGTGCAAGTTATTGCATCTTAATGGATGGAGAGATGGTATTTCAATGATAGGCTTTTATTGCCAGCTTCTGTTTCTATTAAGGATAATGAAAACCTCTTGTCTGGGCCTGTGAACAAAACTACTGAGATCTTTGATATGACCCACCTGTTGCGCCTTCCCAGTCAATGACTGTCACCTCGTGTGAGGGTGATCTGGAGAGTAACATGCCTGCAAGATGGAGAGTAACACTTGAGAAGTCTCAGAAACTGAGATAAATATGGCACGGGTCCTGGACAAACATTAAAAAAAACACAAAACAAATGAAACAAACACCCCTTCCCCAAATCCAGCACAACTTATTTAACCATGTATTTTGAGAAAAGAAGGTAGTAACAGGTGACTGGCTCATAGTGCCCTTCTCAGGGAGACTTGTGCCTTGACTCAAGTACGCATATCATGCTGCTGCCTGCTAAGATAAATGACTTCCTGATTCAGAGTTGGGCAGTTTTTTCAACTACAAAGACTTCATAACCAGTGCCTGGATTGTACTCATTTTCTACTGCTGCTTTTTTGGGATATTAGAATAATTTATCATTTAGGACTAAACTTGGAAATTATTGATCATCCTTCAAAAGGAAATATAAGCAGATATATCATTTGCTCTTAGAGAATAGGTTAGACCTTTATACTCTGGAGTTTTGTGGAAAATAGTTCGTCAGCTAAAGGATGCTATTAGTTCTTGGCTGGAGAGAGGCTTGGCAGTTAAGAGCGCTTGTTGCTCTTGCAAAGGACCTAGGTTTGGTTCTCAGTATCGTATGTGGCTTACAACTCTCTGTTATTCCACTGTCAGGGGATCCTACATCTCTTATGATTTCTTTGGGCTTCTGCACAATGTGGTGTAACACAAATGCTCAAGCACATATACATATGACCCAAATAAGTGTTTAAAAAAGAATTTTATCAGCTCTGCAAATATATTTAAAAATGCATTACCTTTAGATATTTCACCAGCCTAAAATTTTTCTTTGTTTTCTTTTTCTTTCTAGTTCATTTCTAAAGAGTGTATCCATTCTTAGAGAGATCCCAGCACTGATTTCAGTTAGTCAATGTTAGTGTTTTAAAGTGTAAAAAACCCCACAACTAAGATACTTTTGAATATACATGTAGGATTCTATCATCATGGAACTCTGTGTTATAGAAACATGAACACATGTTCGTTTGGGTTTAGGTAAAGATGGTTCTTCCCTGAGCACTATTCAGACTAATACTTCTGCAGAAACCTCTCTCTCTCTCCCCCCCCCCAGCCCTTTCTCTCTCCCTCTCGTAATTACTTGATCATTAGTGCATTGCCTGTAGCTTTGTGAAAGTTTTGCCTGTAGGATGAAAGGTCATGGTTGTGTCCAAGCTCCAGTTGAAGGTTTCTGGGTGAAGCTTTGCTAATGTCTTTTGCTCTTGAAACCACTGCTGCCAGCACCAGTGGAGCTTGTTTGTAAAAAGGATGGTGCTCATTTGAGGGCTGGGAGCATAGTTTATTCTGGGAATGGAATTCAATAAATCTCTCCTCTCCTCCCCTCCCCTCCTATCTCTTCAGCCTCTCCCTTTCTCTCCTCTCTTTTTTCCCTCTCTGCTCCTTCATTCTTTCCCTCCCTTCTCTCCTGTCAGTTTGAATTGTCCATGAACTGTTTCTTTAGATCTTGCCTTTCCTCCTTATTCACCTTTGTCTTTAGACAGGGTCTCATACTAGTAGCTTAGCTTGGTTTTGAACTCTTGGTTGCCCAGACTGTCCTCATAGCATGATACACCTGCATTAGCCTTCTGAGGCAGAACCATGCTCAACTCCTCTTCTCTCAGAGAAGCAAGAGTGTTACAGTTCAGTGCTCCACCATGCTGTGAGTGGACTGGCATAGAATTCTGGCCACTGTTAGAATTGATGTTTTTATGTGTAGGTGCAACATTTCAAATGTTAAGAACTTGTGGGACCAATCCATTTCCACTTGGAGATTTCTGATGCTTCACAGTCTAGACAGCAGCATTATTTTGGAGTTAAAGGAACATTGGAGGTCATCCATTTCAAATTTATTATATACATAGGCCAGAATTCTAAAAGAAATACCAGTCCAGTTTGACTGGGAAAGTGATCTTATGGGATTGTATCTTTAAAACATTGAGAAAACCTAATGTAATTTATAACTTTACTTCTTTATAGGTCCCAAGACTCTTAGTTTTCAAAATTATTCATAGTTTTGTAATGTAAAGGCCTAAGAATTCATCCTTTGAGAATTTTCTAGGCATCTCTATGAGGATTTCTGTATCACAGACCAATGTTTGCAAGCTGCCAGTGAAGGGGGAGTGAGAGTGTATTTCTTTGAACTCACTTGCTTCTGAGATATTGTTTTATTAGGTTCATTTAGTATCATGTTGAAAATATGATATGGTAGTTTTGCATGTGTTTATTTGGATCTGCATGTGCTCTTGGTAGTATCTAATAGGACACTACCATCATATATAGGTGGGTAAGCTATATATGGGCAGGCATGACAAAACATGTGCTTGACTTATGCAATGCTGTGGCTCAGTCACTTTATTATATTTAATATAAATAAACATATAGGAAGAATTGTATTTGTTTTTAAAGTGACATTTGAAACAATTTCATTGTTACCAAATGGCAAAATGTGGTTATTTTAGCA
This sequence comes from Mastomys coucha, assembly GCF_008632895.1. NCBI lineage: Eukaryota > Metazoa > Chordata > Mammalia > Rodentia > Muridae > Mastomys > Mastomys coucha. Next base: position 104,893,186 of record NW_022196904.1, on the reverse strand, counting down.
TATGGGTAATTTCTTTGCAATATCGCAACAGTTGTTTTACCTCTTATCTATCCAAAAATGTACTGTAATAAGATAAAAATAAAAAGTTAGAGATGTTATTGATACATTTAAGACAGAATTTCATGTTTTCAACAGGCTATATACTACTACCATCAAAACTTCATTTTAAACATCTTTACTTAAGGACAAAAAACATAGCCACCAGTTGCTACAGAAAAAGGGGTGGCAAAGAGTGGTCAATAGGTGGTTTTCCACTCTGTTTTTCATGTTTGATTTATTCAGAATTAAAATTTTAGAGTTGTGTGTGTGTGTGTGTGTGTGTGTGTGTGTGTGTGGACATGCTGAGGCCAGAGGCTAAGGTTGGGTGTCTTCCTCTACTGCTCTTCACCTATACTTGAGATAGGGCCTTTCACTGTAGGCTAGTCTTGCTGGCCAGCATACCCTGCATTCTCCCTATTTTCACTTGCTGTGACCTCTACTAGTGCAGGGGTCACAGTGCTGCTGTTGTTCCTGGCTTCTACAGGGTCTGGACCAGGGCTTCCTGCTCACTTGGCACTTTACTCACTGGACAATAGTCCTGCTCTAAAGTATGACTTTTAAAATCTCAAGATGCAATGTTTTTTTCCTCCCATTAGGGTTAATCCTCTTCACTGACCCTTCTATTGCTTCTCCATTGTACCCAGTTTTTAGGAGATAAACAGCCTCAGCCACCAGTGATTTGCTATCTTTCTCAACCTCGCAGACTAAATTATTCACAAAATATTAAAGATGTTCACTTAGGTTTAAATATTATGTTTCCATCACATGATACTGGTGTTATATACTCTTGATTTATGTTGAAAATTTTTGTGTTTTTTTTGCTGAATGAATATAATCAGTATGCTAAGTATTATGTTTTAAAAAGATGCCAATCTGTAATTTTCTGTCTAAGTATTTTTTGATGATACAGGGCATCAATATTAAATGAAAATTTAATTCAGTGATTTCATTTTGTTGAAAATATTTCTATCAGAAATTCATACTCTACTTGTATTATGCTGAACATGATGCTGCATACTTTTCTCTTCCAAGCAATCACCAAAACATCCAAAAGTTTAATTTAAACAGACAGAATTACCCGTGAGGATGATTAAACTCCAGAGGTCATAGGATTTTTGCAGTTCATACATTAGCTCTGAGTATCCTGTGTCTGAGAGTTCTGGAATGCTGTGGTTCTGAAAAATGCTTGCACAACCAATATTATGTCTAGGTCTGATGTGTTCTTTTGAGCATAGGGGATCAAATTCTAGAGTTTTAGGAATGGTAGGCAAGTGTACTACTCTATTCTTTATTTCTTCTGTCTATAGAGTCTTTGTAGATAAATATTTAGAAAGTATCACTTAAAAAAACTAGAAAAATAGCAAAGAATTTGATCAATTCTGAAGCTATTAACTAGAAGTCATTAAAACTGCAGTGTGCTTAAAGGCTGGCACACCTCCAGGGTGACTGCTTTGGTGAGTGTTGTTACTATGATAAGCTATCAGAGAACATCACCTCAGAGAGAAAAATTTATTTTTGCTCATGGTTTTACAGGTCTGGTGGTGGTGAGGCGGAGTATCATTACAGGAAACTCGAGTAGACCACAGATGCTCACCTCTCCATGGCCAGGAAGCAGAAAGATCTCTAGGCCTTTTTTTTTCTGGCAATATTGGAGATCAAACTTAGGGTGTCATGCATGTGTTGACAAGTTACTCTATCAATGGGCTACAGTCCTGTCCTTATCAGTCTGTTTTCATAGAGCAAATTTCTACAATTACTCAGGATTATGCTATTTAAAAGAGATTTTAAAAAAAGATTTATTTATTTATTTTCTATGAATACACTGTAGCTGTTGTAAGACAGATCTAGAAGAGGGCATCAGATCCCATTGCAGATGGTTGTGAGCCACCATGTGGTTGCTGGGAATTCAACTCCCTTTCTTCCTCCCTCCCTTCTATTTTCTCTCTCTCTCTTCTTCTTCTCCCTCATTCCCTCTCTTCCTCTTTTCTTCCTCCTCCTTTCCTTCTTCCTCCTCCTCATCTTCTTTGTTTTTAGATAGGCTAGATAGCCAGGCTGGCCTTGAATTAAAGATCCTCCTGTATGTAGCTAAGTGCTCGGAATGAAGGCACCTGTCACTCTTCCTCATTTCCAGAATTAAGAATAGATCCATGAGTTAAGTAGTGTTAAGAGAATGATATTTAGGGATATATCCTAAGAATAGTGACTTAAAATGTTATGTATTTATTTAAAATGTTTAGGTAGACTTTTTTTTATTTTTAACTTTTATTGCATTATGATGAGAAAAGTTACATGATATTAGTTTATCTCAATTTGTTAACATTTAAAAACATATTTCAAGTAAATAGAATTAAATCACATTCTTGTTTCCCATTTTTATCCCAACTCCTCCCAGAGACCCCCCTCTTCAATACCTACAATATCTTTTTTGTCATATTCTTTAAAATTAATAAAATATTATAATAATAAAAATGAGTATTATAAAAGTTGTTTGATATAAAACAACAATCAATTTAACAGTCTTATGTAGATGCTTGTCTACAACAATACTGAAAATACATATGTTTTTCTCAATATAAATTTTAAAAATCTACAAATATATTAACTGTATATTTCAAAATAATATATCACTACTAGTATTTTATTAAATGAACATAAATATATAAAGTCTTTTTGTTTGTTTGTTTGTTTTGTATTTAGTAGAGCTTAAAATCTTGGCTCTTACTGTGGTACAAGCCCAAAATAAGAACAATTTTTAGACATTGGATTTCATTGTAATAAGGCTGTACTTCAATGACCCTCACTTCACCAAAGGATTTTACCTCCATCGTAGCTAAGCTGAGAGTTAACAGTTCTGCTGTGCCAAGAAATGAATTGTAGGCATGATTTTTAGTTACAGACTTCCTGCTATGGTCAAAGCTTTTTGACTTGAGTGAGTGACTTCATTCTCAGCCCACAGAGAAGAGGTTACATTCATTTAAGAAATGGTGTGTGTATTAAGATGGTCTATTCATAAAGTCACCCACCAACTGTTTCAATGAACAATGGTTCTGCCTGGGGGGGGGGGTAGCACAGACATTAGGTGAGCGTAAGAATCTGGTTCATTAGCTGTGATAATTTGGAAAAGCATTCATCTCAGAGAAAGAGTAACTTATAAAGTCCTCTTCTTCAAACTTGATACAAGACGTACAAATTTCAAGCAAAGCATTCAGTCTCACTCTGTTATTCTCTTACAAGCCCCTCCCAATTCAATTGTCTATGTTTCTTTTGGGTATATAAATACTTTTGTTCTGAAAATTATAGTTTAGTATAAAAACATGAAATAAACAATACTACTAATAGGCTGAGATAGGGGAAGCAAGATTTCAAGACCCTTACGTTGTACACAGCAAAACACTGTCATGTATAAACAAGCTGAAAGTGTATATGGATTGTACAATATTGGACCTATTTCTCCAATTACCAAATTAGAGAGACCATTGGATGACAATCAACAAATTTCTAATTCCTCATATTTTTGGATTTCAATCGATTAGGATATATTGGTAATATTAATTTTCATATTAAGATATTAAGAAAAAGTAATTGTTACTTCCTGTTGTTTATGTTGTAAGAGGTGGAATTAGGTTTGTGTGGGTTTGTTGAGAGATTATTTTCTTGCTTCTTCTAGGGTGTAGTTTTGCTTCTTACGTTGATGTTTTCCATCTATTGTCCTTTATAGGGCTGGATTTGTGGAAAGATATTGTGTAAATTTGGTTTTGTCATGGAATATCTTGTTTTCTCCATCTACGGTAATTGAGAGCTTTGCTGGGTATAATAGCCTGGGCTGGCATTTGTGTTCTTGTAGGGTCTGTATGACATCTGCCCAGGATCTAGCTTTCATAGTCTCTGGTGAGAAGTCTGGTGTAATTCTGATAGGCCTGCCTTTATATGTTACTTGCCTTTTTTCCCTTACTACTTTTAAAATTCTTTCTTTGTTTAGTGCATTTGGTGTTTTGATTATTATGTGTCAGGAGGAATTTCTTTTCTGGTCCAGTCTATTTGGAGTTCTATAGGCTTCTTGTATGTTCATGGGTATCTCTTTCTTTAGGTTGGGGAAGTTTTCTTCTATAGTTTTGTTGAAGATATTTGCTGGCCCATTATATTAGGAATCTTCACTCTCTTCTATATCTATTATCCTTAGGTTTGTTCTTCTTATTGTGTCTTAGATTTCCTGGATGTTCTGGGTTAGGAGCTTCTTGTTTTTGCATTTTCTTTGACTGTTGTGTCAATGTTTTCTATGGTGTCTTCTGCCCCTGAGATTCTCTTATCTGTCTCTTGTATTCTGTTAGTGATGCTTGCATCTACAACTCCTAATTTCTTTTCTAGTTTTTGTATCTCCAGGGTTGTCTCTCTTTCTGATTTCTTTATTGTTTCTATTTCCATTTTTAGATTTTGGATGATTTTGCTCATTTCCTTCACCTATTTGATTGTGTTTTCCTGTAGTTCTTTAAGGGATTTTTGTGTTTCCTCTTGAAGGGCTTCTAGCGGTTTACCTGTGTTCTCCTGTGTTTCTTTGAGGGTGCTATTTATGTCTTTCTTAAAGTCCCATATCATCACCATGAGAAGTGATTTTAGATTTGAATCTTGCTTTTCCGGTGTAATGGTATGTCCAGGACTTGCTATGGTGGGAGCATTGGGTTCTGATGATGGCAAGTGACCTTGATTTGTGTTGCTTATATTCTTATGCTTATCTCCTGCCATCTGGTTATCTCTAGTGCTACCTGCCCTTGCTAAATCTGACTGGAGTCTGTCCTTCCTGTGACCCTGGTTGTGTTAGAACTCCTCAGAGTCAAGGTGTCTCTGTGATCCTGTGCTTCTGGGCTCCTGTGATTCTGGGCTTGTTAGAGCACCTGAGAGTGGAGCTTCCTCTGGGTGTTTTGAGACTAGCTGTGGAGCTTGTATCCAAGGTCTGCTCAGGGCATAGGCTGGCCCAGACAGTCTGGAAGGAATCTGAGCTACTGGGAGTTCCTGTGTTCCTGGTCCCGCTGGTCCCAGTTACTCCCTGTGTTGGGACAGATCTTGGGTCCTCCTCACCTCTGATCCTGGGTGTGTTAGAGTGCCTGGGAGTGGAGCGTCCTCTGAGTGTTGTGGAACTGGCTGCGGAGCTTGCGCCCAAGGTCTTCTCAGGGTACCTGCTGGCTCAGACAGCTAGATAGACTTCTTTTAATTAGAAAATTTCCATACAATATACTTTGCTCATAATCTTTCTTTCCTCCAACTCCTCCCAGTACTTTCCCCCACTTTCCTACCCATTCAACTTCATCTTCTTTCTCTCTCTAAAAATAAATCTCATCCAAAACAAAAAAGTAACCAAACTCACTTAAAAAGCCACAAGAAATACCAAACCAAAGAACACAAAAAATACAGAATCCATTTTTTGGGGAGCCTACTCTAGAGTGTGGTTGATGTAGCTAGTAACAGTTCATTGGAGAAAAATGATTTTTTCCTTTACTAGAGGATATAAATTGCAAACAGCTTCTTGGTTAGGGGTGGGATTTATTTTTGTGTGTGCCCACTTTCCCTTCTCAATGCTAAAGGAATTTGTGTAGTTTGAACCTGTGTAAGTCCTGTGCACATTACAGTCCCTGCTAGTTCATATGTATGCATTATTCCTCCTGTGTCTAGAAGAGTGTTTCCTTTGCCACCACTTTTGTCTCCTATAGTTTTTTACCTCTTCTTCCACAAAGATCCCAGGGCCTTGAGGGTGGAGGTTTGATACAGACATTACATTTGGCACTGAGTCTGCAGATGCCTTCCAGTGTGTGCACGTTGTCCAGCTGGGGGTCTTTTGTTAATTGCCATTTAACATAAGACAAAGAAACTTCTCTGATGCCGGTTGACTGATGTGAGTCTCAGCCTAGTGTCTAAAAGTTTTAAATTTGAATTAAAATGTAATGTCATTTCCCCACTCCCTTTTCTCCTCCCAATTCCTTTTATGTCTTCTTCATCTAACATCCTATGATTCCCCCTACTCACTCTCAAATTCATGGTCTATTTATTATTATTATTGTTACACACACACACACACACACACACACACACACACACACGCACACACACACACACGCAAGCATATGAGCATGCAGACACACATGCAGATGCTACAACCTGGTGAGTTCATCTAGTGTTGCACTTATGTACATAATTTCAGGGCTGGTCACTTTGTATTGGATAACTAGCTAGCAAATCATCCCTGGGGAAAACTAATTCTCCCCTCCCTTCTCAGCAGTCATCACTTGTCTGTAGTTCTTTGTCTAGGGGTTTTCCCACTTCTATGCTAGTCTGAATGTACAGATACATCTCCTTTTCTTAGTGGAAAAGAAACCTAATTTAAGCTCTTCAGGTGGTAAAGCTTAATAAAGAATGGCTAAGTGTCACAATGAAACTTATCTTTATATACAGTTGATATATAGTAATGATAACAATCCTAAAAATAAGATGGCTAATATACAAAATTATCAAAGTCAGGTAAATAGAAAGGAAACTGGGAATAATTTTCAGTATAAGGCAAAAGAGAATTTTTGTTATTTGAGTTTTTATAGTTCCTTTCCTATTTAAGACAGACAACAAATTTAACTTTGGCTTTTTATTTAGAATAGGTAGAATTACTTTAGGAGCTTTGTATTGTGATTGCATATCAAAAGGAATTCTGGATATTATGAGGAAACATAATAAAAACAAAGTATAGCAGACTCCTGTCCTTAAGCAAGAACAACCAACTAAATCAGATGAGAAACTCAGGTTTTGTCACTGTGTCTTCAGAAGGAAATAGAGTAGGAGCAAAGCTGGAAGCCAGAAGATGGTGAGGTGTTTGCAGTACACGGTTCCAGCTTCAGGTCATAGTTGGGAAAGTACCACACTGAGTCTAGTTTGTGCTGTGTGTGTGTGTGTGTTTGTGTGTCCTCTGAATCATGCTTGACCTACTAGGGAATGCACTTCTGATGAAGCTAATTTTTCCTCCCCAGGAAGCCATCAATTCAGCTCTGCATGAGTCCTTATCCCTTCCATGCTGGACTGTTGGCTAGCTTCATCTGGTGGAGCCTTGTATAGCTACGCACATTTTCTCTGAATTCACAAGCGCATCAACCCTGTCATGCTTGGGAGACTGTTTCATCTCAATCCTCCCTGAGCTCTGGCTCTCACAGTCATTGTGTTCGCTTTTTTGTGATGGTCCTGAGTCTTGTGGGGAATATGTGCTATGGATGTTCTATCTATGGCTGAGCGCTCCACATTCTTGCTCTCTGTGCTTTCATCAGTCTCAGGTTTCTTCACTAACTGCTGTCCACTGCACAAAGCTTCTCAGGAGACTTTTAGTATTTTTATGTTCTATTAGTCTCAGCAGCCTTTGCTGGCACTTGGTGTCACTCCTACCCCTTATAGTTTATGCCTGTTTGTGTCCCCAGTTTGTGGCGCTAGAGCTTTCTATGGCTTATGCTGAAGCGCTGTAAGCCAGGCCTACTATCTGTGGGTGATGTGGTGGTCTCTACCACAGACAGTGTCTAAAGATATTAGGTCACAAACAAGATGGTCCTTTGTGTTTCTCTCGTTTAACTCTGCTTTACCTGTAATTTCCTTTGTACAGAACCGGGATATTTCCTCATGGACTGTTCCTAACTAGTTCTGTTGCTTTGCATGCCTCTTCTGCATTCTACTTTCCTCAAAGGACCATTGGGTCTATCTTCTTATTTTGGGGGAACTGTATTCTTACTTTGAGTGTACATTTGGTGTCAGAACACCAAATTATCCCTTTTTCTGGTTTGAATGCATTTGAAAGATAATTTTTTATGCATTGATCTTGTAGGTTTTTTAAAAATCATTTTATTAAGTTATTTGCCATTTTCATTATGTTGATTGCTTTTAAAGGGAACGAATAGAAAAAATATTTTTTATTTTATTTTTTAATTCCATATATGCTGGTCAGCTTTCTGTTAATGGAGGCTGGCTTTGGTTTAGGTTCTCATCCCTGATCTGGATTCAGTGGGATGTGGTGCTAACTCACATGACAGGACTGAGTGGTGGAGCACACTGCTTCATAAAGTCAGAGAGCAAAGGTGCAAGGGGAAAGTGACTGGAGTCCCACATACCTCTCAGAGCTGCCCCAGTGATTCAGGATTTCCCACAGGCATCTCCTTCTAAGGATCACTAAGCATTTCCCAACTGCACCGTCCTGGAGACCCAGCTTGGAGCAGGTAGCCTTGGTAAACTTTTAAAGTCCAGACTCAAGTGTCATCTTTTGCTAGTATAATGACTCTGTAAAAAGCCTTGCTCAGTGAACTGTAACTATTATCAGTCTGAATCTTTTAATTTTAATACTGTCTTATTTAGAGATTAGCCATTGTCACACTGTACTTAAACTGAAATTAGAATCCATGTTTTTCTGACTTCAGTGGTATAATTTTTCTGCCATATGGTCCCAGCTTGTATAATTAAAACTTTTAAATGAATGACATACAATTCTATCTATCATAATTAGATCTTCTATTGTCACCTTTTGACTCCTTTAAATTAAATAAATGTGTTTGTCATTCATCTACTCACACATATGAGCAATGATAGTGCTGGAGGCCGTGAGTTGACTTTAATGGTCATATCTTGTCTTGGAGAGTCACATACTGCATCAGTACAATTTCTCCACTTGACTTATCTGAGATCATTCCTACCAGTCTCTTTAAAGTCTGTGTTCACAGGCTTGCACCATATTTTCTATTACCCTTACATTTGCTATTTTCACTTAGAATGTTTGCTTCCCAAAGCCCTTTTTAGGCAAATGCTGGCTTCCATATAACAGAGCCCACCTGCTGAGTTAGTATTTAACACTCTCCAAGATAACCAGCTCATAAGTCTGGATTGGGGAACCACTCTAGTGTCCTGCCATCCTGCACTGGGGCCTCCAGCTCCCCCTCACACATTCTGGAACCCCCCGGCTCTCCTCAAATGACTTGCAATAAGTGCTAACTTCAGTTTTATAAAATATAGTACCTTCCTCACAGGATGGGGGCCGGGTGTGAGGGAGACTAACTGATCATAACCCCGGGTGGTGTGCTTAGGAGACAGAGACAGTACAGTCTACTGTTGTTCACAGTCATCCATTCACTACTTCATAAAGAGAAGTCTTTTATCCCTCATACTGACTTGTGTCTTAACCATGTAATTTTTTGGCAGAAGCTTTTAGAAGCCTGCAGGCTTCTATCTAGAAGCATTGCAGGACCACCAGGCTCTTCTAGAAGCTTAGAAGGCTTGTATCAAGCCTCTAGTCATTTCTTCTGTTATGCAAATGGCATGTTTCAACCATGGGATGTATAATCCTCAACCTGAATTCCAGAAGAAGACAACAGAATAGACCTGAACTTGACTTACAACCTGGAACACAGGCATAGAAGATGACCTGTTCTCACTGATATGTAACACAAGCTGGGAAATGAATACTTGTTGCTGTAAGTCACAGAGTCTTTGAGGTTGTTATGCAACACAATACCACCTTGTTTACCAGTTCTGAATGTGTCAGCTTTGCTGCAGTCACAAAGAACCCCAAGCTAACTTACAAGCACAAACATTTATTTCTCAGTCCTGGATCTACAGGCTGGCTGTGGCTTTGTTTGCTTTGCTTGGCCAAATGTCTTCTTAGTCAGTGACCTGAGTTGAAGGAACAGCTTCTGTTGGGGACAAGCTGTTCCCACAGAAGGCCCAGGAGTAGAAGAGGCTTCATCACACCGACACAGGTGCACTTAAATCTTCCATAAAGGTAGGGCTATCCCACATATTTTTATATTCTACTGCTTGGTGATCAGTCAAGGACATCTACTGAGAGGCCCTGGGAGTCCTAGGCAGAGATGGGAACAGACAGTTGGAAGCAGTGCAGTGTAGCCAAAGGAGACTTTTGCTTGTAGAATCTTTCTGCCTGTAGCATTTCTCTTTCCATTCCAGGATGACTGAATAGGTATATGGTACTTAAAAATATTGGGAGTGGTAGGTGAAATTAGCTTTATTTCACTCACTATAGACTTTTAAATTGTTTTTTTTCTTCAGTGCAGGTTCCAGCTAAGGCTTCAGTGGCAGCAAGAAAGAGTGTACAGAAAAGTTATCTATCAGAAGGGGACTGAATCCAGACAGATGCATTCTAGAGAGAGTCAAGAAACTTCTCACTTTGGAAACATAGTTCATAATGTCACTTTTCCGTGACCCTAAAGGGAAATGGCTCTGGCAGTAGCCCTTTCTGTTTGACTTGATGCCTTCCTCCTCTTCTTCCTCTTTTTTCTCTTCCTCCTCCTTTCACTTCCTTGGGGCTCTAGGAATTTTTATGAGCCTTTTAAAAGTAACTGAGATGCTGGTCAGAATGCTTGCAGCAGACAGGTGATATTTGCAGTTTGGTTGCTGGGCTCAGAGTGAGAACTTCCTTTGGCTGCTAGAGCCATTTCTCAGGATTGTCATTCGTGTCCCAGGCACGAACATCCATCTGGAAAGCCCTTGGTCTGTTGTATAGCCTGTAAAAGCTCCTATTATAGATTTATTTGTAATTTTTCATTTTTAGTGTTAATTGTGTGGGAATACATGTATATATGATGTGTGTGTGTATATGTATGTATGTGAATTGGGGTACATGTGTGCCAGAGTGCCTTTGTGGCAGTCACAGGATAACTTTTATGAGTTAGTTCTCTCTATTACTGTGAGTTCTAAGGATTAAAAGCAGGTTGTCAGGCTTATACAATATGAGCTTTACTTGTAAGGGAGGGGGAACTGAGGGTAGCCACTAGAAAATCCCAGATGCCAGGGACTCGAGAGGTTCCCAGGACCCAACAGGGAGTACTTTAGCCAAAATACCCAACAAAGGGGAGATAGAACCTGTAGAGGCCATAGATCTAGTGGATAGGCATGGCCCCTAGTTGAGGGATGGGGCCACCGACCCACCTCAAAAATATTAATCCAGAATTTGCTCTTGTCAAAAGGAAATTCAGGGACAGAGAGTAGAGCAGAAACTGAAGGAAAGGCCAACCAGAGACTGCCCCAACCATGGATCCATCTCATCTGCTGACACCAAACCCAGACACTATTGCCAAGAAGTGCTTACTGACAGAAGCCTGGTATAGCTGTCCCCTGAGAGGCTCTGCCAGAGCCGGACCAATACAGATGTGGATGTACACAGCCAAACTTTGGACTTAGTATAGGGACTCCAGTGGAGAAGTTAGGGCAAGGACTGTAGGAGCTGAAGGGGTTTGTAACCTCATAGAAAGAACAACAATGTCAACCAACCAACACCCCCAAAGCTTCCAGGGACTAAACCACCAACCAAAGAGTACACAGGGGGTACCCATTGCTCCAGCTGGATATGTAGCAGAGTGATGCCTTATCTGGCATCACTGGGAGGGGAGCCTCTTGGTCTTGTGGAGGCTCAATGACCCAGGATAGGGGAACGCTAGGGCGCTGAGGCAGGAGTGGGTGGGTGGGTGGAGGAGCACCTTCATAGAGGCAGGAGGAGGGAGGAGGGGATGGGGGTTTGTGGAGGGGAAACTGTGAAGGGGAATAACATTTGAAATGTAAATAAATAAAAATAACCAATAAAAAAATGAAAAAAAAAAAAGAGCTTTCCTTGCTGAACCATCTTGCCAGCCCCACTTCTCCTACATTTATACCTGTAATGTCACTCAGAGTACATCAAAGGTGGCTGGAGTAAAAATTTTGTAGAAAGAAGAATCTCTTCCAATGCTATATTGAAATTCATTTTGAGGCTGGGCGGTGGTGGCACACGCCTTTAATCCCAGCACTTGGGAGGCAGAGGCAGGTGGATTTCTG
>NW_022196904.1:104865499-104881255 GCF_008632895.1 Mastomys coucha | reverse complement strand
AAAAAAAAAAAAAAAAAAAAAGAAATTCATTTTGAGTCCTTAATTCCTCTTCCGTGTTTTGTACATTTATTTCTTCTTAAAAACTATATCTGGACCTTATTTTAAATAACCTTGTATAGGAAGAAGAAATGCTGACTTTCAGATAAACCAGTACTTTTTTTATATTTTATTTTTATTTTTTGATTGCATGTCTGTGTACCATATGTATGCAGTGCCTGGTACATAGAGAAGCCAGAAGAGGGTGTTAGATCTCATGGAACTGGAGTTACAGATAGCTCTGAGTCACTGTGTAGGTGCTGGAAATTAAACCCAGGGTCTCTGGAAGAATGTCCAGTACTCTTAACCACTGCACCATATCTCTAGCCCAAACCAATACTTTTAAAATTTAATATCACACCATGAAATTTGGAAAAGAAGTTTTCTTCAAGATTAACTTAGTGCATAGCACCTGGAAGACATGGTTAATAATTCGTTGGATTTTTATCCTAGTTGCTGAAAAATGAAGATTCATTTAATTCATTCCTTTCCTCTGATCTTCATTTTCTCAAAACCTAGCAAGTGACTGAAGACAGTAGGCAGCTCTGCCTTTCTTATTGGGAAAAGTGCTATAACAGACATATTGTTAGTGGTCCAAATATAAAGGTCAAACCTAAGGAGATGTGAATAAAATATATTTTAGATAATGATCATACTTTTCTGTCTAGCCTTTAAGGATAATTATTTATATTCAAGAATCCGATTCTGCAAATAGAGTTTGTTTTTTTTTTTTTTGAAAAGGCAGACACACTTGCTTTGCTGTGAAACATTGTTACTGAAGGCATTATTACCCTGTTTGTGATGGATACACATATTGCTTCTATAATTTGTTTGTTTTGTAAAAGTTGCTAATTGACATGGATTTGTTGTATAATAAGGTGTAGTATGCTAGTAACAAGTATTTCTATCTTTCCACTATGGGAGTGTCCTCTTATTGATTTCTTAGTTGTAATTTCTCCAGAAGTTTTATTTGCATATCTTGCTTTGTATTTAAATTACAAAGAATGTTACTGAGTTCCTGGTAATTAGGGCACTTATGTAGACTTTGCTGGGGAAATAAAAATGAACAGGACAAGTCTCTTCATGAGAAGACAGTCTATTGAAAAAGATGAAAGATGGTAGATACAGAGCAGACTCACATATCCAGAAAGGCCATGGTCTCATTACTTAAGGCATGAGGGATGCATTCTAGTCTGAAGAAGTTGTAACTGTCAAGAGAACTTGTCTGGGGACATTAACTATGGTGGTTCAGTACATAAAGTTGCCACCAGGCCTGACAACATGCATGGACACACAGGTGTATATATGGTAAAAAGAAAGGAAAGGGAACTTGATGGAGGAGGTACTTTTGCATGTGACAGCTGGAGGTGGGGAGGAGTCTATCTCAGTGGCTAAGCCTAATGAAAGGAATGTACAATTTATTATTAGGCCAGATTTATAAAAATCTTGAATTTAGTAAAGATTTTACAGTTATGATGAGGGATATGTGGGAACCATGCCAGTTTTGAGCCTAATGGTGACATGCTTACCTCTGAATCGAAGAAAAATACCCAGAAGATTGTGGATGGGGTAAGCAGTCATCTGAAAAGAAGAAAAGTTGAAGTTTCAGGTATCAGGCTATATAGAAACTAAGATGAGAGGTCAGAAGGGATTATTTAGGCTAGTGAAAGGGAATGGTAGAGGATTAATAACCTGAGAAGCATCTTGGAAATTACCAACAACAACACACATTCTTACTAGGAAAGAGATAATTACAGATTATTTTTGTTTCTGGTGACCAGTTACTTATTCAGGATCATTTTCTTTGTTAAATTTATCCTTTATTATTTTTTGATACTTAGGGTTTATCTTAGGGCTGGACACACATAGACAGACACTCAACTGCTGAACTCCACATGTAGCCCTTAGAAACAGTTTTCATGTCCAGTTTTAAATATCTAGTCCCAATAGCAGCTGTTTCTTTTGGTCCTTATCATTGGCCAGGGATGTGATGCAGCCTCTGAGTTTAAACCGTACCATTGGAGGAGCCTGGGAAACAGTAAGTTACTGACACAGCTTTTAGCAGAGAGGAAACAGAATGATCTTTGGACTATTATATATTATATATCAAGTTACTCTGCTTGTACCAAAGTTTTCCTTTGGTCTGATCTGGTTTTAGTAAAATAATTGCATAGATAATATCAGATAATCACTCTATTGTGCTGAAGTCATCAAGGAACACAAGAACAGAAAAATACTGTGCTTCTTGGCATTAAAGAAAAATACCAAATATTTTTATTGATATTTTATAGTCATATATTTAGATGAAAATTTGCTTGTTTTCCATTAAAAAAATCTCATTTGCCAGGAAGAATATGTGAAATTATCAAATTTGGGTATTCTCTTTTTTTATTGGCTGCTAAGGCTGCATTGGGAGGGGTGTTTTATTGGGGTTTTTGGGATCACAGCTGGGATACTGCCTACCCTCCACTGTGTTCTGCCTTTGATATCATTTGCTGGTACTTGTAGATTTCTAATTCTTTTTATATTACTTTGCAAAGATCTTTCTCTTTGCTTCTTCCCAGCATTCCTCTCTTGAATGTCTCTAGGGTGTGGGATGGAGTGGTGGTTAGTCTCTGATTTTTGTGGGTTTTTTGTTTTTGTTTTTGTACCTCTCCCGGTTTTAGTTATCCATTTCCTCACAAGCTCTTGTACATTTTCCTGATTACGTTTGGTCTGGGATTAGTGTTATCAGATACAGTCAGCATACCCAGACTGTGAAGTCGCACAAACATTATTATGTATCACTTCCTAAGCTGGCAGGTAGTGCTTCCAGGACTTCATCCTTTGGTGTTGTCTGTCTCTACACTCCCCTCTCAGGGGTGTCTTTCACAGTGTGTTTATTTTGCTAGGTACTGGCTTACTGTCCTCACACCAAGGGATTTTTGTTCCTCTGCATGTGGATTCCTCTGCTTTGCTTGGGAAGTAGATTTTCAGATTTTAGTCACTTTCTCTATTTATAAACAGTACTCTGGTTTCCTTGAGTTTTATACATTTGGAATTGAGCAGGGAAAGAGTTTGTTTCAGAAGTCAGTTTTTACTTGGTTTGTGATGTCCTTATGTCTGGCATGGATTTTTTAAAACAGTTTTTGAGATATTGTTTCTCTGTGTAGCCATGGCTATTCTGGAACTCACTCTGCAGAACAGGCCTCAAAAGAAGAGATCCACTTGGCTCTGTAATTAAAGACATGTGCCACTACTGCTTGATGGATGTCAGTGGTTTTATTACAGTGATTCTTGCCCAAAAGAGATCACCCAGTTTAGGTATTTATGTGCTAGTAACCTTTTAGCTCTTTGTAAAAGATAATATAGATAAACTATAAAACCATCAACTTAATATCATTCCTTTCTTTCTCTTCTTCTTCTTCTTCTTCTTCTTCTTCTTCTTCTTCTTCTTCTTCTTCTTCTTCTTCTTCTTCTTCTTCTTCGTCTTCTTCTTCTTCTTCTTCTTCTTCTTCTTCTTCTTCTTCTTCTTCTTCTTCTTCTTCTTCTTCTTCTTCTTCTTCTTCTTCTTCTCCTTCTTTGTGTGTGTGTGATGAAATTTCACTGTGTCCTGTCATCCAGGACAACCTGGCACTCACAGACACCACCTGCCTCTGCCACCTGAATGCTGCAGTTAAGTATGCACCATAACTGGCTCATCTCATTCTTAAGTCATTGTTGCTAATACAATATGTTTGCTTCTTTACAAACTCTGCAGACTGCACATTGTCACCCTAGTTTCCTGTTTCACATTCATTAAAGCACAGTTACTTATTTATCATAGTAACTGCTGAAAATCCAGTCTTGCCAAGAGGAGTCATAGTCATGAACACAGTGTGAGGTAATACTGACTTCGAAGCAATCCATTTGTAACTGGCTGCTGATTAAAAGATGTTGTGTACTGCAGTTTTTCTTGCAGAGTTAAAATATCATTTCATAGAGAGATGTGAATTTTCTATCATGAGTGGCTGTATTTGCTTGCTTTGATACATGGTTTGCAAGCTACAACTTTATGCACATCTCGTATCTACCATGACAGCATACTTTCCTGGCACACGTCATTTATGATGGTTGTTTTTGTTGTCCTTAGGCAAGCATTTGGTTCACAGAAGTTGGGACAAAAAAAGACCATATGTGCAATCTGCAGTTCTGAAATGAGACATTTTGCAGTATGATGCTTTGCTGAGTTCCGATTTCCCATGCTTGCTTTCCCCCTGAATGCATTCTGACGATGGTGAGACACTCATAATGGGTTTTTCAGAGGCACAGTTCAGAACCTTAATCTCCTCCCTTTTGTCTTTAATGTAAGGAATTCATTTTAGACAGCTGTTCTGAGAAAAGCAGAGTGATGGAGAAGCCATGGTTATCTGGGAAGGTTATTTTGGAACCTGGTTAGCGCCTATGTTTTTAGGTTTTAGTAGCTTAGTCGTTCTCCCTTAAGGTAGCTCTGTCAGGTGGAGCCATCAGATGTCCCTTCCCAAGCTTGCCTGAGTCACCTTTCTCTGATTCACTTTTGTAGTGCACTGACTACACCAGGAATTCAGTGGGTGAATGTCTGGACAACATCTGCTCTGTGGTCATTTTCCTCATGGGTCACACTATTTGCAGAGTTTACCTGTGACAATAACAATTCTAAAGAACAGCTAACTCTGGCTATATAAGGTCTGTTGGAGAAAGATTTATACAGTGTAATTCTGTTTTGAGTTGGCAAGAATTTTTCTTGCTTAAAAAAATTGGTTTAAGCCTCCCTAGAGTGTTAAGTGCTAAGTCAATATTTTGCTAATTATGCAGAAGGAGCACCAGATGGTCTGTGAGGGTGACACTCTATGGGTGGGGACTCTGGAGACTGCTGCTGTGGTGAACTTCGTGGTTCTGTAGCCATCATCCTCCATAGCAACACATCCATATGCTGTGCCACCCGGGATGACAACAACATGACATTCTAAAAGTAAAGATGCTCCTAGCCCAGCTCCAGAGAAGGCTCAGGATGCTTTGTAAACAACCCACAGCCCTTTCTTCCTACTCTACTTCCCTTCTTTCTGGACAACCGTCCTGAATCTTTAACTTACTTTTTATTCACTGAAGATTCTCACTAAGATAAAAACCTAGGAGCTTCATTATTTTTTTTCTGTAGTCAGTCTGCAAGAGGATTATTCACCATTTCCCACTGCCACCTGCCCTTCTGATCACTTCTTTCTATTTTGAAAAATAGGGGATAAAAAAAAAACAGTTCTAAACTGGCTGTCTCTGTAATGGGTTCTATTTGCAGTAGACTTCAAGATACCACCAGCATACAACAAAGGCTGTGACACACATAAGTTCAGATATTTCAGATATTTGATAGAAAGCAAAATCTAGGATGTTAATAATCATACTTTACCACAGAACATGGCTGGTTAAAAAATGTACTTTGATTATATAATATTTCTATTTATAAAATTTTACTAACTAAATTGAACTTTGTGGTTTAATCAAATGTTTATTGAAGGCTGTATACTAAGGTACCTTATGAAAGGAAACAATTCTCTCAATAGTTCCTAATGAAGGGAGCTAGAAGGAGGGACATGAGCAAAAAACAGTAACACACAAGCCATTATGAAACTCAGCATTTTGAATATTGACAAATTAATTAATCAAACAGTAGAAAGTCTGACATGAGGTAGAACTAAAAAAATTTAGGAATGTACTGTCACTGTCGGCCAAAACTTAACCGTTACTCAGTATCTGTGGAAATAAAAAAATAATCAAGATAAAACCATGGATGCTGGCTTGGTCGGAAATGTAGCTTTTATGTAGATTGTCACAAGCAAGTAAATAACTCAAGCCCTTCATAGGCTAACTGTTAATCCAGGCATCTGTGGTCTATGAAGATGGGAGGGTGTTGGTGTTGCACTACAACCCCTCCCCTGGTGAAGTTCCAGCTTCAGCATTTCAGAGGGGCAGTGGTCACCTCTTCCAAGTGTGATTCACTCCTGTTCTGATGGGACTCAGATTGATGACTAGAACATTGTTTATGACTATACACAATTGAGGCCTTTAAGACCACTAAACCAGCTTAAAGACAGATATGAGATCAACTGAAATTAGATATTCATAGATCCATAACTAAGTCAGCCTCTAGAGTGCTCATGGAGCATGGCCAAAGTTAGAACCACAGCACCACTGCATTCACTGAGTCCCAAGAAAAGGGGTGAAGCTGAAGACATCTATTTGATTCAACCCACCTTATAGCAACCGTTTTACTCCTGCATAAATTATGAAACCTTACCATATCCCCAAGGGTATGAGTGCCAGAAAAATAGGCAAAATCAACTGGAAGAAAGAATCATTTATTGTTCAAGTATGCCTAGGTGAAGAGAAATGAAATTTATTAAAAATTTTATCTGGGCGTGCATGGTCTGTGGGCCTGTTTGGGCACAGGTACAGCTTGTTCTCCCTTGGTGTATGTGAGCTTGTGATGTTTACTCTGGCATTTATTAGCACAAGGCTAAAACATCTCTAATCTTTGCTCTCTTTAACAGTATTTAGTAGTGTAGTTTTAAAAGGTATGCTATCTTAAAGACACTTCCATTACAGTGAGACCACCGTGCCAGGACCACGGGTCTCCAGACTTTGTTTTTAGGCTTTGTCAACTGTGCTCCCTCCAAGGCATCTCAGAGATGTTGCTTCCTAATCCACCAATTGTGCCTAGGTTAGTGTGTGTTAAAAATAAGGCCAGGCTGAGCAGACTTCCAAGAGTTAGACTTTATTATCTGTCAAGGTCTGTGAGGACTTCTATGAAATTAAATTTCCAAATAAACTTACTTATTTGAAAAGATCATACATATATAGTAAAAATTTATAAAGCTACAAAAGGTATATGGTTTAAAGTAGATCAATGATTTCCTTCAAGTCCTTCAGGTCCTAAGTCCCCTTCCCCAAAGTCATGGCTGTCACTGTTTTCCTGTCAACCCACCAGAGAATGTCCTGTAGAGTGTCAGCATTCCCTCAGTACAAATATCCCTGTGTCAAACCTATTTTTTTGTTGTTTTTTAAGATTTCACAATGTCTTCAGAATGCCTTTTATCAGAAATATAATTTTCTTATTTGTTTACATGTTATAATTTGTTCAAATATATGTGTATACTAGAACTAATTTAACTCCTACTAATGGACGCTTACTGGTTCTAGTATATTAGTGTTAACAATATTGTAGTAAATATCCCCGTATAATGTGTGATTATGCACAAATGATGTCTGAGATATTTCTAAATGTTGAATTGTGGGCTAAAGGTTATATAAAATTCATTTATTTATTTATTGAAATGGAAATTATGTAACCAGATCTGGCCTTGAACTCACTATGTAGCTGAGGTTGGCCTTAATCTCTTTACCCTTGTGCCTCTACTTTCCAACTGTGGGCTTCCAGTATGCACCACTATGCCTGGTCCACAAATGGAATTTTAAGTGAATGTAATCAAATTTTCTTTTCATAGCTGGTCTGTCAGTTTTTAATACTAACATTACTGTTTCATGTACCTTTCTATATATGTAATATATTTTATAGTACAAATGTTAAAAACTGTCTGACATCTAAATATAAGACAAACAATCTAATTGAAAATAAAAATATAAACTCAAACAATGAGATCTGTTTTCACTTGTGGTAAAGGGGTTTGAAGAAACAGGCATTGACAGTAATTTTTTTTTTTTTTTTTTGAGCCAAGTCTCATATATTGAAGGCTGTTGCAGGCTGGCTTTGACGATTGTCCCTTTTTCTCTATCCCTCAAGAACTGGGAATTCAGGAGCATGTTACCACACCTGCTTTAAAAAAAAAGGGTCTTTTCTCCTTGGGCGGATGTCTATAGCTGCTGCCTAGGCTAACAGGCTCAGTGTTCCCAGCAGGGCAGAATCCCCACCCCCATCCAAAGATAGAGCCCACACTGCTTCTTTTGAGGTAATAGTGTCTTTTAGTTTCTTTGTGGTCTCACCTCAGAATGGGCATGCCTAAACAAGACAGTTTTGCTTTGCTTATTTTCTATACTCGAATATAAATAGAATTGTAGATTTGCTGTCTTTTTTTTTTGTCCAGATCCTTTCAATCCACACTGTAACCACACTGTAAGATCCATTCTGATTGTTCTCTGTGATGATGATAGTGTGCTTTTTCATAATTGCATAGTATTTCATTGAGTACTGACCACAGTTTACCCAGGCTTGTGTTGGCAAACGTTTCCAGCTTGGGGCTCATATAAACAGCACTCTTCGAAGCTTTCTCTCCCCCATGCACAGGTGCATGCACCTTTGTTGGGGGAAATCTGTTGAGTGGATGAGCTGTATTCTCTCCTTAGATACAAGTCCTTCCTTACTCCTGCTGATGGCACATTAGGGCTCCTCTGGTTAGCTCCTGCCCCCTTCACTGCTGTTATTAGTTGTGGCTACAGCATTCTGGGGCTATAGTGGAATATCTTCTAATGGTTTTAATTTGTAGTTCTCTAAGTATGACTACATTTTAGTACCTTTTAAAGTTTGTGGGCCATTTAGAAGTCCTTCTTTGTGACTCCTACTTATGTTTGAGCCACTGTTTTATTCAGTCATTTGCCTCACCTTATTGACTTGTGGGATCCCCTAATGTGCTCCAGAGAAATGCTAGTTCTTGATGGGTGGTTCCCAAGTGCCATGGAGACTGTGTTGACAGCAAGGGCAGGTGGCCTTCAGGTGGTCACCTTGGGAGGCAGCGTGCAGGAGTGTTGGCTGGGAGGCTGGGAAGATGGAAGAACTCCAATTGGGTTACTGGTGCCTTCCTGAAGGAAGAGCCTAGAATACTTGCTTAGTAGTGGCTGAGATTTTCCTTCAGTGCTGGGATAACCCTCCAGGTACCTTTAGAGAAGGCCCTGAAAAAGGAGGCAAGTGTTCAGCCAGGTGATAGGAAATGTGATGAGAGCTCATGGCTCCCACTGCACTGGGCTCAGGAACCCTGAAAATGGGACACCTGTCATTCATTTCCCTAGAAAAATGCAGCATTTTGAATAATTTTAAGGTGAGAATGGAATCTTGAAACACTTCAATGGAATACCTGTGATCCACTGTGTTTTCATTTAAGATTCCAGGCCATTGTCCCACTTTGAAAGTTTAGACTCATGGAGCATTGGAATGGGATTGGGAGTGTGAGGATTAGGCCAGGTCTGATTGCAGTTTTCCATAAAGATGGCCAGTGGGATTCCTGTCTTTCCTCATTACTTAATGGTGCCCACAATGCTAAGCAACAGTGCAGCCCTGTCAGGAGTCTCTGCTGCCTGTCTTCCAACCTAAGAACTATACACATATACATGCCTACACTATTGAAACTTTAATTGGTGTTGCATTGAAGCTATAGGTTAGTCTGGGGAGATGGACTCCCATAGAATTTTGAATTCTCCACTCCACAATACAGTATTGGCCCCATTGCCAGCCTTCAGACTTATTCTCAAAAGTTTCACAGTTTATTTCATGGATGTTTTATATGTTTTTCATTATATATTTTACTTAGGTATTTGATGTCTGTATTGGTATTTATGTAAATTTAATTTTGTTATAGTTTTCATAAAACATATTATATATTCTCTTTGGGATTATGCATAGAAATGTACATTTTTTTTTGGTACAGTGCTCTGGCACAAAACAAATTTTCCAGATTCACTTGTAATCCTTCCTCTGTGGGCTTTTATATTTTATGTGTTACTTTCTCACTGCCATGATGGAGTGCCTGGCAGGAGCAGGGGGGAGGGAAGGTCTGCTTTGGTTTGAGGGTGTAATGCACTCTGCGGGAAGACATGGCAGTGGGACCATGAGGGACTGGTGCCTTTACATCTGCAGCCAGGAAGAGAGACAGGGAAATGCTGCTGTGTAGCTCATTTGTTTCTTTTGATTCACCTTAGCTCATGGGATGGAGCTATCTTCATTCAGGGTGGATCTTCCCTCCTCAGCTAAACCAGTCTGGGAACTTGCTTCCAGACACCAGAGGTGTGTCTTCTAGGAGCTGGAAATCCTGTCAAATTGACTGGCAGGATTAACTGCTCGTGTACAGCCATCTGCATGCAGTGCTGGTCTGTGTCTTCCGTTCAGGGACTGCGTTTTCTGTTGATGCTTCTGTCAGTCCCTGCATTTTACATTTATCTTGTCTTGTCTTGTTGTATTGTTCAGTGCCAACCGAGAACAGAAGAGGTGACAGTGATCATTCTTCTCACACTTCCTGTCTTGAAGGAAATGCTTTCACCATTTCCAATAGTTTAGCCATTTAAAGAAGTGGTGTGGTGGTCATGTTAAATTGGGTGCACAAGTCTAAATCAGTCAACTGGTTCATATTTGTTGATAATACTAGGTAGGTCTTTTATTTTATTTTGTTTAGTCATTATATTTTTTGTTTGTTTGTTTTGATTTGTTTTGTTTTTCAAGATAGGGACACAGGGTTTCTCTGTGCAGCTCTGGCTCTCCCAGAACTCACTCTGTAGACCAGGTTGGCTTCAACTCAGAGATCCACTGCCTCTCCCTCCCTAGTGTTATGATTGATTAATGGTGTGTGCCACCACCGCCTGGCTTAGTCTTTGTATTTTAAGAGCTATCAAGAGAAGTATTTAATATATAAATTTATGAGTATATAAATTAAATTTTAATTTAATGTGTGTGTGAATGGATTTGTGTACATAGGGGTGCATGCACATTACAGTATGCACATGGAAATCAGAGGACAACTTGCAGGAATCTGTTCTCTCTTTCCACATGGATAAAGGGGATTGAGTGAAGGTTGCCTGCCTGTGTGGTGAGTGTCCTTATCTATTGAGCCATCTCAACAGAGCCCCCCCTTTCTTCCGAGACAGGGTTTCTCTGTATAGTCCTGGCTGTCCTGGAACTTACTCTGTAGACCAGGCTGGCCTCGAACTCAGAAATCCGCCTGCCTCTGCCTCCCAAGTGCTGGGATTAAAGGCGTGCGCCACCATCGCCCGGCTTCAGAGCCCCCTTTTTAATTAAAAAACTTAAGAGAAGCTTTGAAAAATCTTCACTTATGAGTTTGTTTATTTTTCTTTATATTACTACTAAATTTAACTAGATATTTTGGGTCTATGAGTTCTGGTTCATACAAACAGCCCTGCTCTGTTCAATTGGTGAATTGCTTTTTTTAACTGTTACTATCATGATTATTATTAGTCCTTTTCTCTAGTGATTGTTTTCTACTTTCAGCCACCCTTGTCTGATGTTATTAGTGTTTTCTTTTGGCTAGTATGTGTGTGCTACTTTGAAAAGTCATTTACTTTTGTGTTAGAAGTGCCTTTTGTAAATTACACAGAATGACATTTTTTTTTATTGTAGTGCTTAATTTCTGGGCCTCTTGGGTCCCACACTTCAGCTCTACTGAGCTCTGTGCTCAGATGGCTTCATGCATCTTCTCATTTGTTGCTCTTGTCTGAAACACTGTTCATGCACCTCATTGTATCCCGTTTGCTTTCCCATTAGGAGGTAAACTCAGTAACAGGAGACTTCTGCCTGACTTGTTGATGATCAAATGCGTGGGTAAACATTGAAAAACTGTGACAAAACTATCATTGGTTACTTGTAACTTTCCTTCTTTACCTGTTTTGAGATTTCCACAGATATTAATGTACAAAAACATTCCTTAGGCATAAAATCTGTTCAGTCTGAATTTTCCTGCATTCATGTGATCAAGGAACAGCTCTGAGTTCCCTTGTATATTAGGAAACTGGTGTTGCATAGGACATACTTTGGGGAAGCACTGGCCTAAATGGTATTATTAAGGCATGTTGCAGGTTTGCCTGTTGAGTCCAGTGAGTTGGGAAGCCGAAAAGCCAAAGCTGTCCCTCTATTTATGTAAACAATTTTTTTTTTTTTGGGATACAGTTGGCCCTTTCCTTTACAGAGCCTCCATGGCTACTCGTGCGTCTCCAAGGAAGGTCGACTGTATGTGATAGGATCCGTGTGAGTCACAGAATTGCCATTGCTTACTGACTGGAATCAGAAAGTTTTTTCACAGTAAATGCCAAAAATTTGTTAAAACCTCACTATTTTGTAGGCTATTTTATGTAGATTATCTTATTTAATGACCTTAAAACTCTTATTGAAGTAGGTAAGATTATTTTTTATATTACCGATGAAAAAACTAAGATGTGAAGGAGAATGTCACCAGTTTAAAGAGCTTCAAAATTGTGAAGTGAACTTAAATATTTGAACATAACAGTGACAATTGCTACCAATTGTCCAGTTCTGTTCCATGCTAGAAACTATACTGATGTCTCTCCTTCTACATAATGTCAGTGTCAGCTTCATGAGACAGGGCTATGGTGTGCCACTCACAGATGAGGAGACAAATTTATGTATGAAGGAAAAAGTAGGAAAACCTTTTCATTCTGCATCTTTGAGGAACATTGCTGATCTGAGTAATTCTGTTCATGAAACCAAAAGTTCACTGTACATGAGAGGCTGTGCAGAATGCACATTTCTGTTGTGGCTGTCCAGGGCTCCAGATGAAAGCATAAAAAGCATTCAGGGCTGTATCTAGAGGCTGGGCTTTTGAATATAGGAAACAGAACCCAGATTACTAGTCAAAGAGATGTACTGCATGTTAATACAGTCTAGAAAAAGTCCTGAATACTGGCAGGATTGTGACCTTTGCAAATGTAAACTCCATAAAGAACTGCATACTTTTGTTTAGCTTTATTTAGCAATATGCAAATTAAAAAAACTACAAAACTAGAAAGAAAAGAGTAAACTGTACCCTTTCCCAAGCCAACAGAGCCTTAGCTAACAGCTCAATAGTTCCTTTTAGCCTTTTGTTTAAGCATAGGATTGATTTTTAAAATTTACTTATTCTTCTCTCACTTAATACATCCAAACTGGTTTTCCCTTTCTCTTCTCCTTCCAGCCCCTCTCCATCACCTCTCCTCTCCTGCAGTTCTACTCTTCCTTCATTTCTCTTCACAAAAGAACAGACCTCCCAGGGATATCAGCAAAACATGGTGTAACAAGTTACAATAAGACTAGATATATACCCTCATGTCAAGTCTGGGTGAGGTAATCCATTAAGAGGAAACCAGGCAAAAGAGTCAGAAACTGACCCTGTTCTCACTGTCAGGAGTCCCATAAGAACACCCAGCTATAAAACATATATATAGAGGATCCATACCAGCTCCCTGATTGTAAGCCTTTATGAACCTCTATGAACCCTAGTTACTTGATTTGGGCCATGTTCTTGTGGTTTTCTTGACTCCTGTGGTTCCTACAATACTTTCTCCCTCTCTTCTGCTTGGTGCCTCAAGCTCTGCCTGATGTTTGGCTGTGGGTTTCTGCATCTGCTATCAGTTGCTGGATAGGGCCTCTCTGATGACAGTTATGCTAGGCTCTGGTCTACTAGTATAGCAGAGTATTATTAGGAATAGTTTCATTGCCTTTTTTTCCAGTTGTGTTTGGTTCTATCTTAGGTCTAAGGGTTATCCAGACCTCGTCCCTGGCCATCCAGGCAGTGTCAGGTGTGGGTCTCAAGTTGGGTGGTTGGTCATTCCCACAAGTTCTATGCCACCTTTACCTCAGCACATACTGCAGGCAGGACAAATTGTAGGTCGAAGGTTTTGTGGCTGGGTTGGTGTCCCAGTCATACCACTGTCCATATCCCTCATTACTTAGCATCTTTGCTAGAGTCACTCTCCTAGATTCCAGGAAATTTCCATAGGGTTGATTTTTTTAAAGTCATGCAAGTATACTCTGTATCCCTACTTTTGATATGTGTTCTGATACTAGTATATTGTATTATCATCTAGGGTTCTAAATCAAAAATTTTAATAACTACAAAACTATATAATTTTATGCATTATGAGTAGACTAAGTTTACTTAAAAATGTGATGACTTTGGAATACAGGTAGCTTCATATTCCTCTTGTTGCCGGTTCATCTCTTTTTCTTCTGCATTTTAAATCAAGTAATCGAGCTCACGTCAAAACAGACTTTCTGGAAACATGGTTTTCAAATTTTCTTCAACCTTTTTATAAAGGCTTAATCATTTATAATGTAAGTAGATAAATGTATAACGTAGGTGTCTCACATATTTATATACATACATAAGCATTGAATTTATTTAATAAGGTAAATTTAATCATTTCATAGCACTGTTTCAACCTATCATTTATCATTTCCAGTGTCATTTTGGAGCTTATAATTTGTTCTAAAAATAACTATGCTTGAGTCTTAATTTAATCTTTACCCAATTTTTAATTTATTTAAAAATAAAAATAGCCTCTTTTCCTCTGAGTCTATGAGAATGAGTACCCATGCATGTAAATAATTTGGGCAATCTGGGAAGAGAGAAGAGGAGCAGCAGTTACTTATGCTCCCAGCACTTACCAAACCTCTCCCTGAATCTCCCTTTTATTTATGCATGTATTCTGTACTCAGACATGTGTCTCTACTTAGGATTAGTTCCCTGTGCATCATTCTTGTATTAATGTGCACTTGTGCACATATAATAGTCTTTGTGTTTATGGAACATGTTATGGCTTTGCTTCTTTAGCCTCCCTTTTTTTTTTTTTAGATGTTTATGGCTTTCTTCCTTGTCACAGTATATATAAGTGTATGTCCCAGCTTTAAGGTCTGCACTGTACTCTGTTCTGAGGTTGGATCTTACTCATGTCTACACCAACAGACCTCTGCTGGCTCCCAGACCCTTTCTGTCAGGAATGTTATACATGCCTCTTTACCTTCTAGTCCAGCACTTTACTTAGGAAAGAGACAAAAGAGATTATTGTAACTAAGGCCATTGCCATTTAAAATTTATTAGACTCAGGATCTTTTACTTTTTACATCGTCCCATATTTGTATTTTTGCCAACAATGCTATATGTAGTGAATGCTATGTATAGTCAGCTGTCTTCTAGAAGGCACCACTCTTCTCACCAGTGAACAGAAGTGCCCAGTTGTTCTTATACTCACAAATGTCACATTTTGAAAATTAATGTGATGTTGGACACTTTTTAAAGTTTCCTTGCTTTTCTGTTTTGTCATTTGTAAATACATTGGTAGCACATTTTTTCCCATTTTCTTAATGAGTTTTGGAGCTTTTATCGTTTCTCTTTGTCACACTGTTCCAAACATACTTATTTAAAATTTTGTGGTTTGTCCCTTCATTGTATTTATACAGAAATTAAAAAATAAATAGTTATAGTTTGTATTAATGTTTATTTGACCATTTATTTATTTTAATATCATGTATACAAAGATCACTATAAGATACCAATAGTCACCTAGGTTTCCTGATAGATTACTTATGGTTTTCATTTTTACATTACAAAAAACCCACATGAAATTTATTTTAGTTGACATGTGAGGTAGGGATTCAATATTGTTGTTTTTTCCTTAAATAGCTACTTTTCTCAGGATCATTTATTGAATAGTTTAATTTCCTTTACTAACTTGAAGTGTCAGTATGCTAAACTCTTCTACATAGTCATCTTTTAAAAGATACTCTGTTGTTCATTGGTCTGTTAGTGAATTTCTTCACCAGTAACACCTTCACTTGTACTTCAGTGATGTTTATACTAGAGGTTTTAAACCCAAGGCTCATGCATTTTATTATGTTCTTGGGAAGATATTAAACTTCATTTTAAAAAAATCACCTAGAATTTAAGTCATTTATTAGAGTACTATTATAATATCCTTGACCAAAGCATAATTTTCTTTAGT
>NW_022196904.1:104837107-104865406 GCF_008632895.1 Mastomys coucha | reverse complement strand
TTGAGAATGAGCAGGGAATGGAGATATAGCTCAGTGGTAGAGTGTGTGTTTAGCATGTACGAGGTTCCAGGTTTATCCCACAGGCTACTCTGAAATGGAAGTCCATGAGAAGGCTTGACTGGGCTGGCATGTGTGCTTGACAGAGTGTCTGTCTTTGAAGAACTATGGGAGCTGAAAAGCAGGGTTGGGGTCTGCAGACACTGGTGGCAACATTTAGAATCTCTTAATAGGAGTTCTTGGCATAAGAAGCAACAGGCTTTGAAGGGGCTGGGGTCTCAGATACTAAACAGCTCCATTTATGGGACAGGAAGAGATCATGAGGTCTAAAATGAGACTTGGTTGAGCTTCAGTGCTGACCGTGGCACCTACTGAGAAATGGATGTTTAGTCTCACAGATATCTCAGGTTTCTTATGTATACAATGAGATAGCCATCCCTTCTTACAGATGATTGTGGAAATTCATTTGGAACTTGGACATCAGCTGAACTGTGCATGGGTGATAGAATTTGCTTTGTAGTATTTGTCTTCCTTTCTTTATAAAACGTATTTGTTTATTTACCATATGTGGTGTGTGTGTGTGTGTGTGTGCTTACTTAAGAGGATATTTTGTGGTAGTCAGTTATCTCTTTCCACTTTGTGGATTCCAAGAATTGGGCCCTTAGGCTTAGTGGCAAGAACCTTTACTCACTGACCCATCTTGCTAGTCCTAGTTGTTTTCCTTTCTTACCATGAGTTCCACAGAATCAGGGCTGATGGGGGTGACATTAGATTTAGGGCTTGGATGTGGGAGAACTTAGAGTATCTTCATCCTTTCAAATAAGAAAAGAGGAGTTTTTGTCCCATTTTTGGCCTTAGCATAGCAACATCAGAAACAGGATGATGTAGAGTGTGGAGGGGATTTTAAATTGTGTATAAACACACACATGCACACACACATGTAGGGCACATGTGAACATACACACACACAGATATACTACTGTTTCATCAAATCTTGTTTTGAGAGGGCATCAGCAAGAGAAAGTAAAATAAGAAAAAGTTTTGGACAGGAAAAAATTGATAGTTGTTTGGGTCTGGGGAGATTGGGTAGGTGCTAGCACTGAGTATGTTTAAACCAAGCTCATCTGGTTTCCATTTGAACTAAGCACAAAAGTAAAGGATGAAACTTGTTGGTGACCATCCCATTTTACAGATGAAGCACAGGAGACATTCTTCTCACCTTGGAATGGATATAGCCTAGTAATTGCAAACTCAGGCTTAGCATGCAAGCTCTGCCACCAGTCTGCTGCCAAGCCTTCTTTAAGCTATGTGTTTGTTTCCACCTCAGAGGTGGGGCAATTCTTATGAGATACCAGGACAGATTTCATCTGTATTTCACTGTGAGACCCTTGAGATGTTCTGAAAATGTAAATAGATATCTCCATGCTGCTTGCTGTCGTGTTTCTGGCAGTGGGTAAAGACCTGTTTAGGCTGGGGAGAACTCACTCAGTGTTTAGCTGACCTCTCAGTTGTGTCTGCAGTGGTTAGTCAGCACATTGCTGCCCTGACAGCATTACTGGGAGCCTCCGCTCTGGGGTCCTGTTACCCTTAAGTCATTCTCTTTAAAAGAAGTACTGGCTAAGGGACTGAGGAAATGGCTGCATGGGTAAAGTGATTGCTGAGCAAGTGTGAGGGCCTGAGTTTAGATCCTTAGCACTTGTGTGAAAACGAGCATGTTACCACACACTTCTGATCTCAACTCTGGGAGGCAGGGGCATGTGGGTTCTACACTGATTAGCTATTCTAGACTAACCATTGAGCTTCATGTTCAGTGAGCGACACTGAAACAAAAAGGTAGAAAACAATAGAGAAAGATATCCACGCTTGACTTCTGACCTCTGCACAGACGCTTAGGCACATACAAGTTGGTAGCTATACCAGCCATCATGTCATCTATATAATATGTGACTTGGACACATTTTAGCTGAGTTTCAGGGTAAGGGCAGAGAAGACATGTATGTGAAAACTGTGCCCTAAGCAGGAGTCAAGTTCTCATCTCCAACTGTCACAAAAGCTGGGGGAGGACCACAGTATTCTCATTCTAGAATATACATTCTTTATCACAGAACACAAGGCTATGTGGTTTCCATTTTGCTTTCTTTCCTGGATGTTTCTACACTGCTGAGGCAACTTCTTCACCAACTGTGAGCACCTTGACATCACCAGCTCTACTCTGGTTACTTGTGCTTCTCCAGGGCTTAGCATGGTGCCCAACAGAGAAAGCATGCACCACCCAATGCGTAACTATGATACACCCAGGAAATTTGGCTCTTAACTACCCAAGTTCCCAAATCCTTATTTTTTTATGATCTCTCCTCTTTTAAATTTCTGACATGAATTTAGAAATACTTATAACATATAAAGTGCCACATCGTGCTGCACAGCAAGTTCAGACCACATTGGCCCTCTGCACTCATGTAAGTTGTTCTGGTTGGTGTCCAGTTGATAATGCAGCTGTTATTTTTATAACCATTCTAAGTACATATTTGCACAACAGGCGGCGTCAACTCATCTTGGTGTTATTTGCCTGATACTTTCAATTACCAAGCTCCATTACCCAAGTCATTATTTGTGGTTAAGAGGGAGTGGTTCTGAGAGCTGCAACAAGAAGTTTCTTAAAACGAGGATCAAATTGACCCTTTTAAGATGTCTTTAAACATATCTTGGCTTAACTGGGTTGGTGCACAGAGCAGCCTAGCTTATTTGCTTTTACCAATGTGTTGTTTAGAAAACAGCAAGCTGAATGAAACATGTCTGGGCTTCTTAATATCTGGTATTTATTTACAAAATTTTGTTACATTATTGCTGTTTTCAGTGTTCTGCCTCTCCATTTTTGCCAGTGAGTATACTTCAGGAGGGAGAAGCTGACTAAAGGAAGGGATTCTCTCCACCGACCTGAGACCTTTAGCTACAGTTTTAACCTAAGAGGAGGAATCCAGAACTCAATTGCAAGAACTCTGAGATTGAGCTTTGTTATTCTGAATCCTCCAAGATGCCCGTCCGTGCTACACCATCATGGGCTTGCAAAAATGCTAACCAAATTCCTGTATCTTTATCTCATACTCAAAAGAAGAAAGCAGCCTACCCAGTAATACCTAGGTTTTAATCTCTAAGTAAACCCCAGGTCTAGTTTCCAATCCCAATTTACACTGAAAGAAATACTTCATAGCTTAAAAAAAAAAGATTTTCAATAAGATAAAACATTTTAAAAATTTTCAAATAATAAAACAAAATTTACTAATTTTTTTTTTATGATTTTACTCCTGTGCTTTTCAGCCAAGTAGGTCTTAAATTTTATCAGGGAGAAAATACTTGGGAAAACTACATAAAAATAGATCCCTGGGCCAACCATGATTCAGGACTATGCAGTTGGTATGTCTGGACGGGCCTAATGTTAAAAAAAATCTTAAGAAGCACCCTAGTTATTGTTTTACCAATCCTACTCACATAAAACCTCCTTTGCCGCCTTTTGTTTTTAAGTGATACATACACTCAAAACCACATAGACAATGAGGACATAAGAAAAGGCTGATAACTCTAAATAAACAAGGAGGGTGAAGATATAGCTCAGAGATAGAGTACTTGCTTAGCAAGCACAAAGTAATGAGTTTAATCCCAGATCAAAACCAAATCAAAATGAAATAAATGGAAAGTTCATCATGATAAAGGGTATTCCAAAGATGTGCATTTGCTAAGAAAGGTGGAGGGACTGACAACAATCATGTACGTTACTGAATGAAGAGATTACAAAATATACCCTAGTGTTCTTTTTAAAGCCATTAACAATGCTTGGTTCTGCTCCAGTGGCCATTATTTATAAAGCATGTGGGATTTTTCTGTAGTCAGTGCAAAAGCTTTAGTGACCAATCTAGAATCGCTATGTAATTCTAGAAACAGTTCTTGAAAGCTTATGGTCTGTGGTTTGATCCTGAGTCATAATAATAAGCTGCCTTTGTAAAAAGCCTTTATGAAGACATATTCTTTTCTTCTAAGCAATCTAATTTTTCCCTGGTGAGTACTGTTTTTGTGCCCACTGTGTTCTCCACATTAACTTAAATTGTTACTTCAGGAGAACAATACAGTGTTGGTGGTTGTGAAAACATGTCACACTTTGGCAGTCCTGGCTCGTATTTACAGTTTAGTCCCCCAGCCTGGCAGAGGCCTACGTTGTGCAACATCAGTTCCTTCTGTCCCAAGAAAGATCACCAATTCAGTTAGACTAGCTGGCCATAAGCCTTCAGGATTTGCTTGTCTTTCTCCCACACATGGCACTGGGAGTATAGGTATGATGAGCCTCTGTGGTAGCTTTTACCTGAGTTCTAGGACCTGAATTCAGGTCCACCAAGCTATCCCATGACTTCCAACTTCTAATATGGCATAAGAGTTCTTTTGATAACCTCTCTAACAAGCACTCAGCTTAGACTGGACACCTTTTATTGTGTCAGCAAATTATCCTATTGCTTTTAAAAACATTCATTTTGGACTTAACTAAACTATAAATGACCATTTTGTGATATGTACACAAAAGCATTATTCTTTTTTTTATTAGATATTTTCTTTATTTACATGTAAATTTCTCCATTCCCAGTTTCCCCTCCAAAATCAAAGAAACAAACAAAAACAACGAAAACAAACCCCTGCTGCTTCCCCCCTCCCCATGCCTGCCACCTCACCCTCTCCCACTTATTGGCCCTGGCATTCCCCTACACTGGGGCACAGAATCTTCACAGGGCCGAGGTCCTCTCCTCCTATTGAAAAAGCATTATTCTTTTGGAAAGAGAAAAGTTACCTCTTAAGTAGTACTGACCATATCATATTTGCTGTCCTAAAATTCTTCCTTCTTTTTTGTTATCTTGAAAATATTAAACTAGTTAGTTTCCTTAGCAGCAGAGTGGAGTTTTAAAACACATCAGTGGTTATCAAACCCTCAAGGGCCTTTGTCTCTGAAGTCAAAACCACTTTCCTCCTAAGGTTTAGTTGTGTTTTCTGTAATCACTATACCTACAGTTGCATGGAAGTGGCCCCTGAATGTAAGCCTGCTGAAGTCACGTCTTCTGCCAGAAGTGATCTTAGGTGCCTCGGAGAAACAATAAAGAACTTCCTTAGTTTTCCACCCTTATCACCCATGATAAACGTAAACAAAACAAGACAAAGTTGTTTAGTTATATGATGAGTAAAAATGATTGATTTTTCTTAGTTCTTCAGTATTGATTTAATATTCTGAAATGGGAAGTAATACAGAGTACTCATGTTACATCCCCAGTATGGTGGTCGTTTTGAGGGAAGTCAGATTGTGGGCGTGAGCATACGTGGTGGAGCATAGTCATCACTCGACAACACAGTTAACAAGACACACATAATGGCAGTTTTGACCTGGCCCTTGGCAGACGTATTTTCAAAAAATGAGCAGTGAGTCTACTAATTTAAAGAAATGCAACCAAATGAAAAAAAAAAAAAAGAAAAAAAGGGAAAAATAGAAAGAGAAAGAAGGAAGAAGTTACTTGACACTGTCCTTTATTAGTAAAAGCCAATCTTTCAGGAACTTGAGTTCCAAACAGGGTTAAAAAGCATTTCTGGTAGGATTGGTGGAAATATTAGGAAATGTTGTTTTAAAACTACTGTATAGTAAAAACATGTCAATATCTTGGATGTTGGTGTGAGTCAGTGAGCCAGTACTTTTCAAATGAATGAATTAATGATGCTACAGTTATATATGATCAAAAGACCCAGGTAAGGACTAGAGGCCTTTAGGTCAGAGAGTACAAAAAGCATACTGATGTTCAGGCTTCAGATTCCATCTCGCCCTTGACCTTTGAGAAATTGCTACTTGTCAGTTTTTGATATAGATCAAAAAAATAGTCACAATTATCTGAAAAGGCTACAAAACATTCTGCCTCTTTCTGAGTGTTTATCTGTGTAAAAATGGATACTTCTTACTGTTGTCACCAAACCAGCCTGGCAACAGTTTGGCTTTAGTGGCATCCAGGAGATCAGAGCTGTCTTTCAAAGGAGAAAACATTTAAGAAATTTACAAAAATGAGAAAGAAAACATTTCATTAACTATTATATTATTGTATAGTAGATTTATTGTTGATTTTTTTTTTTTTGAGACAGGGTTTCTCTTTGTAGCCTTGGCTGTCCTGGAACTCACTCTGTAGACCAGGCTGGCCTCGAACTCAGAAATCCGCCTGCCTCTGCCTCCCGAGTGCTGGGATTAAAGGCGTGCGCCACCACCGCCCGGCTTATTGTTGATATTTTTAATAAATCAATACTTAAAAAATATCCAAGTTTCAGTTTTTAGCATAACAAAAACTCCTAAATATAGCACTAGTTTTTTGGGACTTGTCAATTTTAAGGACTGTGAAGAATCCTGATATCCAGGGGTTCGACTATCAATGGAGTAGCCAATATTCTTAGAATATGAGACTATCTTAATGCCACGTAGTTCTGTGCTACTCAGCCATCTCCTCTGATTGCTTTTCTAACGTCCCTTTTGAGGTGGGACCCTAACACTGAAATAATATTGATCATGTAGACTGAGAAACAGAATATATGAGTAGCTAAGTGAACTCTCTTTGGAACTCTTTAAGAGTAGAACCCATATTTCACTAAAGAAGCAAGCTCTTCTAGGGAAGAGTGCTGTACTAGCAGAAAACAAGTTGGGTAGCTCCCTAGAAATAGCACATGGAGTTGACTTGTGGCCTTCATACATGTGTGCACGGGTACATTTGTACCTGCCTACATGTAAACACTCCCAATACCACACTTTGGTGTTAACCTTGTTATCAATTCTTTTGAAAGTCGAAATTCACAGTGTTTTTTATAGCTAAAGGTACTTCATGTGATTATTAAAAAACATTCAATGCAAAATCTAAGCCTTGTGGAATTCAGGAAAAATGAGTCCAGTCTCCTAAAAGTATGAAAAAAAAGTTGTTTTTGTTTTTTGTTTTTTGTTTTTGTTTTTGTTTTTTAATTTTTGTTAAGAGTAATGTAGTTGAGGTGTGTGTAGGAGGCTATATAGCTCTAGGAAATGCATTAGACTTGCACAGAGCATATTATAGGTATTTTAATATCTCAGTTTTTATTTTGAAATATAAAAGATTAGTACTGAGGAAGAAATATTTTGAAGGCAAGTGGTTTAAACCAGTGGTTCACTACATATAACCTTGTCAAGTTAGTGAGTCAAGAAAGTAAAATTCTTTAATTCTTTGTCAATTCTTTAATGTGCAATGCTATAATTTAATGTAAAGGTAAACAACATTTTGTTTACAGGTTTGTTTTTGAAGCACTTTATGGACTTTCAGGGTTGGAAGGCCGTTTTATCTAACTGCCTAGTTGACATTTGAACCTTCTGGCTAAATCAAACAGTAAAGGAAAAAAAAAAAAGGAGTGTTAAAAAGAAATGGGTGTGGCCTGGAGACAGAACTTTATGTAGGATTAAACAAATTTATCCTGAAAGCTTTTAAAGTCTAATTACATGGGGAGGTGCTTGTGTTTTTATTTGCTATTTACCTTTGATCTGTCGGCTATTTTTGGTAGAATAGGACAGATTTTTTTTTTTTTTGAGTTTTCGTGACTTCTTTATTTGATGTTCAGACACTAGTCTGAAGTTGCCTAGTAACTCTGAGTTTCTTTTTCTTCTGACAACCCCTAATATTAACACTTGACTTTTGTTCCTAGACTAATAGCAAGTTATCATATATCTGCTTTCTTCTGAATGTATTGTTTCTGTGTCATAATTAACTTATCCAACCACTCAGTTGCTTTTGATTTTTTAACTATTATATATGTATAACAATGAGCACAAATATTACATGTGTTATATCTTTTCATGTGTTTGTGGTTGGTTCTTTTAGGATAATTGTTAGACAATTTGAAGGATACAGACATTTAGCACTTTTACACTTACCATTAAATTTCTGTTCAGTACGATGATTCCATTATTTATAATCTAGTTCATGATACAAGAATGTTCCTATTTATCTACTCCTCACCAGCACTATTTGATCCAGTTTATAAAACATTTTGCTGGTATTTCAGGTAAATATTTTACTTATATCTCTCTGATTATAAGCTTAGTATTTTATGTTATTAACTGTTTTGTATTATTGGATATTAGTATTTCTTCACTATACCCCTTCCTTTAGATTTTTTTCATGATTTTTTTTATATTGGTATAGACTGAGAAATTTTTAAAATTTATCTAAGAATGTATGAATGGCTGACAAGTACAAGGTAGGGAGCTGGCTACCACTGTAGTGAATGTAAAAGTCTATGTTAGAATTATTTTGAAGGGTAAGACTTTAAAATACCTTCCTGCTCCAGGGAAATCTCTGACCCATAGTCGCCATTGCTGACAGAGTGAATGGGCAAGCAGAGGTTTGAATAATGTGTGGGCCCAGGGTGTTCTGGAAATTCCTCTGACTGAACAGACTGTGATCTCCAGAACAGATGGTGATCTTCTCACTTGTGTGCTGCCCTCAGGACCAAAGTGCCTACTTGTACTTTTGGAAATATCTTCTCTAGCTAGCTTATAGAGTATGTGGTATGTGCAGGCCGACACTTTGGGCCTGTTCTGACATGTTGCTTCTTTATTCCTGTTTTCTATGTTTGAGGAAGATACAGTAATTTTTGTTGTTGTTTATGACAATGAACTATGTGATGTGAGAAATATAAAACCTCTTCCAATTGTTTGCTCCAGAATTTACCAGTAGTTTAAGTTGATTGACAATCTGACTGAGAGATACCTGTACCTACATGTAGTAGGACAACATTGATTTGACAGATGGAATATAGAGAATTTCCTGTAGTGTTAGAGCATTTTTTTTTGACCAAAATATCTGGAATATGGTTTGTTCCAGGATTTAAAATATTTCACAGTTAGAGTTAGACTTTTTTAGAAAAACCAAATACCTACATATGAAAAAGTCTCTATCTCTATATGCATGCAAGGTTTACAAAGTACAATTTCACAGAAATTTTCACAGTAGGTGGTGGGTTCCAATTAATTTCTGAACAGCTCAATGACTGAAAAAGTTCAATTCTTGTTCAGCATGGCATTTGCACTGCCCAGTTCTAGTTGTTTTTCTTATGTCCCCCATTGTTCACATGACAGTGAAGGAGCAGGATGTGTCATGTATCTCTCATAATTACAATTCATGCCTGTAAAAGATTAGTCACCAAAGAAACAAGATATGATATTTTTAAAAAGAGAAATTTTGTAGGTTCAGAAAACCCTTTTGATTTTTTAGCATCTTGCTGTAGACTTCTTTCTTTGAGAGACTTAAATTTTTTTCCATGAGAACTGATTGAACCCAGGGCCTTAGACATACTAAGCCAATGCTCTTCCACTGAGCTGCACCTTTAGTCCTCTCTTTACTGTTGATGCTGAGCTTGGGTCTCATTTGAACTCACTCTGTAGGCCAGCCTGGCTTTGAGGTTGCAGCCCTCCTGTCTCAGCTGCTCCAGTAGCTGGGAACCAGGCCCGTGCCACTGGGGTTGGATCTATGTAATATCTTCATAACGAAGTAAAAGGATCAGATAAGAAAATAATCCCTCCACACCCAGAACCCAATACTATGTTGCCTTGAGGTAATTCATGTTGAGTATCTAGATAGAGCTGTTGTATTCCAGGTAATACTGCCCTCCTAGATCTTAAAATGTCTGATGTCTAAAGCAGAGAAGGGCAAAATCGCAAAGATGAGTGATAATGCTGTCTTCCTGGCCGGACTAGCACTGGTGAGCAGAGTTGGGAGGGACTAAGGCAGCATGTGCTATAGAAGCATGGCATGAGGCAACTCAGAGATGCTTTGATCCAGTGGCTCTTAGCCTTCCTTATGCTGAGAACCTTTAATACAGTCCCCCAAATTGTGGTGACCCCCCAACCATAAAAGTATTTTCGTTGCTACCTCATAGCTGTAATTTTGCTACTGTTATAAATAGAATTTAAATATCTGATATATAACCCCTTGAAAGGATTTGTTTGACCCCCCAGAGGAGTTGTGACCCATGGGTTGAGAAAACACTGCTCTGACCAGATCCTCTCCTGCTCAAATGCCAGACCCTCACCATCCCTACATCCTTACTAGAGATTAGAATAGATTGCCATGATCCCTTAGGTCAAAGCATATTTTAGGGTGGAAGGGCAGAATTAGATATTTACTGTGTTTTGTCTCTTACTTTCAGATGCGCATCCCTAATCTATTCTGATCATTTGTAGTGATTGTGAAACAGGGTATAGTGGTTTCTATGTATTCTTGAATGAATTTTACTTAACCAAGTTAGTTCTAACTTGTGTGTTTGCCGTCTATATTTTTAAAGACGCAGAATGAGTCAAACTCATCCCTAGAGTCCAGGAAAGTTTCTGAGCTAAATTAGTAACTTAAGTTCCATCGTTACTTTCATTTGAACACCACTCATCAGCATCTTCACATTCTGGAAAGAATACAGCCTCGGTAACAAAGTCCCTTTGTCTTCATGGAACCAAAATGGGCTTCATTTAGGCCAAACAATAAAAACAAACGCGTGGGGGCTCCGGAGGGAGGAAACCATAGATATTTAGAGGCATAAGTGACTCATTGTGCTAGTGTAGTTTTATAACGCCGGCTCTGCATGTTTGAACTACATCTGCTACTTCAGTGTAACTGAAGTGTGTGCAAGCATGAGAATGCTGGGTAGAACTGTGGCCATGCAGGATGCAGTGTGCAGCCTCAGCAGCCAGCAGTCCACCCCTGTGCAGAGCAAATGCTGCCTCTTTCCTTACAAATTCACCTATGTGATATTTCTGTTGAATGCATTCAGTGTATTCCTGATGAAATGAATTCTTTTTAACTTGCCAGAACTTTTCAAAATGTAGCTTGCAAGTTTTACTTCCCCCTTTGAAAAAAATCTTTTAGTTTTCACTCCTACTTTTAAACATCCCTGCTACTGCTGATAGTTTTTTTTTTAGAAAAAGTCACTGTGGAGGGAGAGGTTATATTTTTAGATGTAGAACAATGAAATAATTGTTGCTTTTGGCAAAAGAGTAGGTGAGGACGCTGACTCTATTTGAAATGTCACTACCCATCACCAGAATGTATGTTTCTTCAATAAAGCATTTTAAATGCAATTTATGTACACTTTTCCATTTCATTTGTATCCGTTTCTTTTTAGGTCACTTTCATGAATTCAAAGGTGATTTACCAGTGACTTCTGGGTGCTGGGGTGATCCTCGTGTATAATTGTGAGTATTGATCCAGTCATAACTTTTCTCATTATATAAAGGAAAAGTCACAGTTTATAAACAAATCAACCTATATGTAAATTCTGGTTAGCTTTTTAATAACTGTTTAGTAAATATTATTTGT
This sequence comes from Mastomys coucha, assembly GCF_008632895.1. Taxonomy (NCBI): domain Eukaryota; kingdom Metazoa; phylum Chordata; class Mammalia; order Rodentia; family Muridae; genus Mastomys; species Mastomys coucha. The sequence goes on along the minus strand of NW_022196904.1, from coordinate 104,854,025 downwards.
TTTTCATAAGTGATTATTTTGGGATCAAGAGTATAAAAGACAATGTCAGCTGTTGTAAAACCTGCTTGTTGTGACTCCTGGTACAGCAGCACATTGCAGGCCCACCACCATAGGCCTAAACAATAAACTTATTTCAGGAAATAACCCCACTGTAGGAACAGGCCACCTTAAAAATTCTCTTGTATCCACAGATGAATATTTACCCTGATAACTTTGTACATCTTCTGGTTATCTGGACTTGAAATGTGTGTGTCTATGCTCAGAAGTGAGATAAGGCAGATTTCAAGGAGCAGTCCATGCAGGGCGATTGATGCTAAGAAGCCAGATTCATTGGTGACTATATAATGGACATCGAAATGGTGTCGTTCTCTGTTTTCTCCCCTTCTCCAAGTATCTTTATACTTTCAACCATATTTTGGAGGAAAAAACCCTTTTCTCAAGAAAAAAGATTAATTGGAATACTTTGACACATATTTGTTATACAGAAGAAGCCATAAGTACATGGTAGCTATTAAAACATGTCTGCATAAACCTACTTTTAAGCAGCCAGAGTTTGCTTCCATGTTTATACTGTTGCAAAACATTGGTATGTAAGGATGTCTCTTTTACAGTTGACAAGAGTAAAAACATAAGAAACATTTTTTGTTGTTGTAAAGAATATACTTTTTAGGAAAATATTTGAAGAAATGTCAAAAATTAGAGTTTAAGAAACTAATTTTTCAGAAAGCACTGAAAATGTATCTAAAAATCAGTTTTATCTGTCAGTGGAACTGTTGATCAGGACAGGCATTTTGAACTAACAAAACAAATAGATATGAAAATTAAATGTAGTTTAGATCATTTTGTATATGTTTAGTGCTTTAAGAATGACCAAACTGGGGCTGGAGAGATGCTCAGTGGTTAAGAGCATTGACTGCTCTTGCAGACCCAGGTTTGGTTCCCAGCACCCACACAGTGATTAACAACTACCTGAAACTTCAGTTCCTACACCCTCTTCTGGCCTCTGTGGGGCACTGGACACATGTGGTACACACATAAATGTAGACAAACATTCATGCATATTAAATACAAAATTAGTCTTTAGAAAATGACAAAACTATTCTTTAGTGAAGTTATCAACTTTTGTCTGATGATCTTTGGTGACCCTGAAAACACAGGCTCCTATAAACGTCATGTCTTATTTGGATTTCACGCAGGATTTTAATTAGCACAAGGAGCAGTGCTGAGGATTAGGAGGGGAATCAGAGAGGGATGCAAAGCATCTCTTTGGAATTGATGGGAAGAGGGGCTCCAGGTAGCAAGGAAGGATTGTGAGGAGCTGAAGTGACTGCTGGAACTCCAAGGCAAGGGAAAGGGTTTGGAGCTGGCCAGTCTTTGCTCAGCTGTTTCTTTCAGCCCCTTTCTCCTTTCCTTCCTAGCATTCTATTCTCTCTAGTAAGTTCTTCAAGTGATCAAAGGTTTTAAAGAAACAAATATAATTGTCATCATTTTGTTCAAATGTGATTTCTCGTCACACCAAGGTTTCTTTCCTAAATTCTTCACTTCTTAACAAGACACAGAGGCACTAAGCTTGAAAGAAGGTGAACAAGAGCTGGGTCCTCAGGGTCAAAGATCAGGGGGTGGGGACATTGGAAGAGGACACAGTTCACACAGCTTTCATGCCATTATTTTTATAGTTTAACTTAAAACACATCAAACCCTTTCTGGTCAGATTCTGTCTGGTCATGGGAATGGAAGCCATGCTTGTCAAATTGACTAATGTAATCATTTTCCAGTGTTGAGAAAATGCTAGGTTAGGGCATGGGCCAGAGATTCCAGCATTGGTAAAGCTGTCTTAGGCTGTAGAGTTGTGGGAAGAGATGTGGCAGGAAGCTGTGACTGCTCTGCTGTTTCTTCCAGTTGCTGTGGAGCTGATCATCGCTTACACAGGCAGCTTCAGTGATAGGAATCTGCTCGCCAAGTCAGGCCAGAAAATAGGGGCAGTGGGTGGGTCAGTGACAGAGGCTTTATGAGCCTTACTCTGAAACTGCCTGTTCACTACATGTCTAAGACAGAAAGCTATAGCTCACAGCTACAGTCTGTGAAGTAAGGACTGTGGGATATCATTTTGCACATTCATAATGAATAGGCCACACCAAGGGTGTGTGAGCACTGATTGGGATCTCTCTGCTCACATCTGCCAGTCTGGCCAGGTGGCTGTGAAGCTGATTGGCTGTGGCTTCTGACACTGCGTCTTATGCTAGTAGTCTCTCTTCCTTTTTCTTTCTCTCTTGTTATAGAGTAAAATGACATATTTTTCCAAAGTAGGCACCGAGTAGAAAGATCTTGATCTGTATGCTGTATGTCATATTTATTTTATCTTTAATGAAAAATAATTATTTAACCCTTTCTATTAAATTTTATCATGATAATAAATGATTGATTAAATAAGTCAACAAATAACAATAAACCCCAAAGATGGTTCAATAGATAATTTGCTTTTCTAATCTTCCCAGACTACTCAGTAATTTGAAATAGATTCCCACATAGAAAATGCTGCCTCCTTGTGATCTTAATAATAGTAAGGTCACCTAATAGTTTATTGTCTGGTACACATTCACACACACATATGAGGTGGGTTGAGCAGAGAGTATTGATTAACTAAAGGCCTGAGGCAGTAATAGAGCTTAAGTAGGCATGACCCTACTTTACAGACTGAAGTTGACTGAGTTTTGTGAGATGAGCCTGTGATGTCGACACGCAGGACACACACCTGACCTTGGTGTGTACCAGTCTTCCCTACAGCATCGTAATGTCCTCCGAGAGACAATTTTCATCTTCTATCTCTTGTTTTTGTCACTGTCTCTGACTTCAGTTGTGTGCTGTATGAGGGGAGCAGAGGCCCAGTCTCTTCTCCCCACTCACTTCTTCACTTTTTGGAGTGCTGGCACCTCCTTGGCCTTTCTCTACACTTGTGTTCCAGACTACTACATGTCATACTTCTGCTAGAAGTTTTTGAATTACATAGATTGGGGGGGTACATGGATTCATTAATTCACATCTTTGTGGTATTATTATTACTATTATTATTATTACTATTAGTTTTTAATGAAAATAAATCTGTGGCAAACTGAGCATAGCCCAGACCAAGGCTCCCTCAGGGAGAACATCTGTGAATTTAAAGGAAAGTAGGTCTAAATGCATTATCTTTAAAAAATATTATTCCAGTCTAATCTTGACATAGAGCAGGTAAATAAAAAAGATGAGCTGTGAAAATCCACAAATAGGGCTTGAATGCCATTTTCCATGACAACGGGAGCTGCCCCACGGAAGCATTAGTTCTGGGAATGTAAGGAATTTAGAATGGTGCCTTCTCAGTTTTACAGTTGTGTGCTCATGTTAATTAGAGATATACTGACATTTGAAGTATCTACATTAATGCACAGACCTACTATACATTTGTGAACCAAGGCCAGAAATCTCCTTTAATTGAAAGGAGCTGCTAATCTGACTGCATATCCATTACACCGCAAGCTTTTAAGTTTTATGTACTGGTGTCTATGCACTCTTGCTCTTTATATCCTCTCCACTGCCTATTTCTAATTTATCCCCCAAAGTCCAGCCTGCTCTAGTTTCACATCCCAGACTGGTGTTTTAAAGTGTTATCAGTGGGATTTTTCAGGAAAAAATGTGTTTAATAGTGTTTCTTTTCTCTGATTTCCTAAAGTTTTGGTTTTCCTTTAGAATGGTCTACTCGGAAGTCAAATAGGCTTTAGATCTATGGAGCTTGCTCCACTCCCTGTATGGAAGGAAGCTCACGCCAAGTTACATGTCAGACTCACACTGCAGTTTTAGGGAGAAAGTCGAGTTCTGCAGATCCTGATCAGATGAGCAGCTCAGCGGCATTCTGGTTTTCCTGGTAGAGCTGTGGTTCTGTTGTTTTCATGCCAGACCATGTCTCTTCATATCTGCCCTGTATCTCAATGCCTTCTTGAGGTCAGATTTTAGAGATTTTGCCTTGTACAGCAGCTTACATGTAAAGTAAGACCTTCAAACTATTTTTATGACCTTGTATTTCTTTAATATTTTTAATGATTTTTTTAAAAAATTATTTTATGTGCATTGATGTTTTGCCTGCATGTATGTCTGTGTGATGGTGTCAGATCACCATTACAGATAGTTGTGAACTGCCAGATAGGTGCTGGGAATTGAATCTGGTCCACAGAAGGAGAAGCCAGTACTGTTTACCACAGAGTCATCTCTCCAGCCAGAGCTTGTATTTCTTAAGATCTGCTTGTCAAGGTTTTAAACCTAATTGTTTTGTGCTTGTTGTCTAGTGAAACTTCTTCACTCACTTTTTGGAGCAATCTGTGAATATTACACAAGACCAGACAGAAGGTTTCTTTTTGCAGCACCAGAACACACTGCCCCAGAGGGCTCTTAGGACTCAGGACCTGTTCCATTAACTTATTCTACATGCACACTCAGACCCAAGACCTGGGCCCATTAGAACTTACTCAGAACTGTCATTAGGGCCTCTTTTCCTCCTTACGACTTCTGCCCGTGCAGCACCCAGCACTTTCCTCTTTCATGTTGCTGCTACTCCTTGTGCCATCACAGCTCACTTGGTAATTTCAAGTTAATTGCTCAATTATCAATGATAGTCACAGAGGACTTGAAACATGCGCAATGGAAGATCTTTAAAATTTCAAAATAAGTTAGTGTGTCATAATCTTAAATGTGAGACATGCCAATATCTTCAGACATAAACTACACAGCCTGAGTCAGGCATTTCAGAGAAGGCTAAAACTCACTCTTAAAATCGCAGCTTTTGTTTGGCACCAAAGTGTTTCATCTTCGCTGATTTCAAACAGCATGTCTGAATTTGATCTTGGTTTACTCTTCAGCACCTATGAACTGGGGTGGTTCAGAGAAGAAAAGGGAAGTGGAGTTGTACAGATTTCTGTTTGAGTGTTGGAGTAGAAACACGCAATCACACATTCTCTGTAAAGTAGGCTTGGCTCACAGTGGGCCTACGTTGGTGCCAGCATAAGAAGCTTCTGAAGGAGGCAGGATAGTGTGGTGGTGGTGTTCATGTACCAGGTGGGGAGGCTGTAATCAAAGGACACATGTAATCATTATCTTTTGCTGCTGAAAACACAGCCCAAGAGCAGTGACTTTGAGGACTCATTGAATCCTACCTAGCAACACCCTGATGCTTCCAAGATAACTCATACATTACAACAGAACTATTGTAATGCTTTTGGCAACTAAGCAAAGTATTATTACAATTTTTGATTTATCATCCAGTTTATGGATTTCTCTAAACTAATATTGCACCAACAGCTCCATTTTTAGATGCTATAATGATCCTTTCATATTTCTGTAGGACTGTAGTGAAGCTGGATTTACTTGCTGCATTTGAAGGTTTTGTGGACCACACAAGGCTCACTGCCCACTGGAGAAAGGAGAGTGGATGCTTGGAGAGAACTGCTCCTTGCTGCTTTCTGAGATTGTTTTAGCCCAAAAGAGAGACTTTGACATTGCCCTGTATTTTTACATGACAGTAATTCTTAATGAAAGGACCGAATGTATATAGATAAGGGCAAATTCAGTCATGGCCTTAGCGGGGTAGTGCTCTCAAGCATAGGTGAGGGGTGCCAGCAAACACTAGTCCACGTCGACCAGCAGGATGTGACAGACAGGTCACCCAGAATTTAGCAAAAAGTCATTGATTACTTCAAGTATTTTAGTAATATCCAGTTCAGGAAGACTGAGAAATCAGAGACATCTATTTTGTTGTGTTTTTGTTGTGTCTCTGCATTACTTAGCTGAGTTTTATCTAAGCATGTTGGTATGTCATTTTGCACTTTGGCATAAGGATAATCATTTCATCAATTTTTGCCAGTTCCAAAGCATCACAATATGAGTTAGATGTTGCTGGTAAAGAGAAACATGGCGCGCAGTCTCTCTCCTTTTCAGTGTATTGCTTACATATTTCTTCTTGCTGGGAGTTTTCAAAGGCATGAGTTAATTATACTTAGAGAGATGCATTTCTAAAACCTCACTTCATATAGAAGACTGGCAAAGAGACTTAACACTCACTAATGTTAAGTCAGAAAGCCAATCCCCATGATGTGTGCTTGTTGTTATTTGCTGAGCACTAAGGGCTTGGCACAGTGTTTGCAAGAGAAGGGAGGTGTTTATACCTGAGGGGCTAAAGTTTGAAATATTACTAGAGGGTTTCTGTGGGTGGATTTTTCTCTGGACAGAGTTGGTGCTTTTCCTTCTCAGCTCAGCTTTCTATGGGCAGAAGTGAACAGACCCACCGATAGCAGCAGGCTTTTCATTCCAACTCTTTCCTGGCTCTTTTAGGGCTTTGGAATACACAACCACAGCACAAGACATGTTTGCCAGTTAAGCCTGGCATTATGAACAATTAAGCAGCAGCATTAATGGAATCCAGGCTCTGCCCTTATAGCTACCTGAACTGAACAGAATACAATATTTTTTTTTCAGGTGGGGCAGACTGATAGGAAGCCCATGGCTTGGTTTTAATGACTGCCACAAATGTTCCAGTTTCATTAAACTAAGTAATGTAGAAATTTAGATATATTACTTCCCATGAGAATACTATCTTCTTTTGTTATTATGTGTATCATTACATCACAAGTTAGAATGGATGGGCTGTTAAAATATGTGCTTAAGTTCATATTCACTGAAGACTGACAGCTTTAAGGGAAGGGAACATTCTGGAATTTCTCTTAGTAATGGCACTGTGTGAACCTACTGACTGTGTTGGTTCTATGATTAATTAAGTGGGTTTTTCCATGAACCCAAAGTTGTAGGGCAAGCAGGTAAGAAACATCTGGGGACACTGAGAAACCTGAGCATAATATGGGGCAGGAGTATTAAAGGACCCAGAGCTTTGGAGAAGGCGATATGCCTGAAGAGGTGGGACAACATCTGTACCTCCTACATTATGAGTAACTGCGAAAACAGAGACAGTGAGAGATGTGTGGACAGGAGACAGCTGAAATAGGAGGCTTTTTGTAGATGACAAAATGGATTTTAGGACTGTTTTCTAAGACTTGGAAATACTTGTTGGGATTGAGCAACAGTTATTTAAAAGGATTTCTACAATTTCTTCTGATTTATTGCAAGTGTATTTATTTTAATTCAGTGCTTTTTAAAAGTACAACTTAAGACATTCCAGGAAGTGTAGATTCTTCAGAAAAACTAATGAGAATAATTTTACTTTATGTGGGTAAAGAGTCATAAAGATACATATGAAAATAATCACCTAAATAGATTATGTTAACATTGTATGGCAGAACTCTAGGAAAGTTCTTCCTCAGGTCAGCATTCCAAGAGAGAGTTGCACCCCATGAATAGTGCAGTGATCTTAGAGATGATGTGGAGCATATATGCAACGGAGTACTATTCAGCCATAAAAAAGAACAGAACGATGTGATTTGCAGGAAAATGAATGACATTAGAGATTGTCATGTTAGCTGAAATAAACCTGGCACAGAAAGGCAAGTATGTTATGTTTTCCCTCTTAGCTCTCACCTTGATTTTTTAAAGTCTAGAGTCTGCATGTAAGGGAAAGCATGAAAAGCTAGTGTAGTCCATCCTCTCATGCAAATGGCAGTGTGGTGAATCTGCCTTCTGCTTCCTCTCTTCTCTCCCTCCCCTTTGTTTTCTTCCTCTCTCTGTCCCTTCTTTGTTTCACTGACGGTGGCTTTCCTTTTAGTTTGCACTGTGTGGTAAGTTGAAGGTGACAGTTGGCACTTGCCCCTTAAGTTCTGTACAATACCACTGTTCTGACGGGAGCTACAGATCTTCTTTAAGGTAGCCTGTGTTTTTTACTGTCATTATTTTCTTTTTTGTTTTTTCAAGACAGAGTTTCTCTGTATAGCCCTGGACATCCTGGAACTAGCTCTGTAGAGCAGGCTGGCCTCCAGCTCAGAGATCTTTCTGCCTCTGCCTCTTGAGTGCTAGGATTAAAGTTTTCCAGATCTGGGAAACAAAGAACTGAAACAAAGAACTGATTGTTCTTTATTTTTGTTCCAGTTTTAAAATATTAACTAAGGTCCCTCTAGACCAGTGGTTCTCAACTTTCCCAGTGCTGTGACCCTTTAATATAGTTCCTGATGTTGTGGTGACCCCATAAAATTATTTTTATTGCTACTTCATAACTGTAATTTAGCTACTGTTTTGAATTGTAATGAAAAAATTTTTGAGATGAAGTGTTGCCAAAAGGATTTTGACTCACAGGTTGAGAACTGCTGCTCTAGTCCATCCTGTGCAATCAAAGGGAAATGGAGGAACTATTGGAATTAGTTTATTATTATGAAGTAATGAAGATAGGATATTTGGTAAGAAATAGCCTTTATTGTGTCAGAAGCTTACTAAGCCAGAATTAAGGCTTGTCAAGTTTTAAGGCTTATTGAGTATTTGCTGAGAACAGGATAGAGGAACAAGCACCTTTTTAAAAGGTTTTAGAAGGTCCCCAACAGTGAGCTTGCTGGTTATCTCTGTACACTTGCTGTGTGTCTCTTGGGCATTTCTTCTTCAGAGAATGAATTAGACCCAGTTCTTGACACTGCTATTTCTTAAGAACAATTCCACTTACACATAAATAAGGTAAATGTTCTATAGAGCAGAAGGGTTAAGTTTATAGGTTATAGCAAGAGTAGTGTTTAAATAATGACAGCTATACACTTGGAAGAAGGCTGTGGCTTGGCTAAGGCCATGTGTACTGATCAAATAGTGAGTTCACAACAATCTGAAATTCATCAAGGGTGTTTCCTTGGTGATAGCACTTAACACTAGTACTCTACACTTCCTACAGCAGGAGAGGAATGGGTGGGCCCAACAGTCAGGACTTGCAGCCGTGGGTTTTACTGTATAGGCTAGCTTTCAGAGATGCTGCAGGGCAGGCACTCTCCCCAGTTGTGGTTTTGTATGCTGGTTGGTTTCTGTTTCCTTTTCTTTTTCTCTTTCTTTTTTCTTATGCTAGTGTTTAAAATGCTAGGAATGTATCATGTACAATGTCAGTTTCCTCCCCCAGATTAAAAGTTCTCTCAGGATGGATACCATGACTATTATTTAAGCCTGCAGAGTCAACTTCTAGTACAATTCCTGATCTATAATGAGTCCCTCATAAATATTTATTGAAAGAGTGAATGAACAAACAGTAAGTTGATAAAGGAGAAAGGACAGGTGGAAATGAGGGAAGTAAAAGACCAAGCTAGGACCTGAAATCTGATGCCCAAGATGGATGGACATCTTTTAGATATTCCTGGGTATGAAGTTCCCATTGCATTGTCCCTAACTCAGAGCAGCTGAAATATTTGGTCTCTGCACTGTTCCGTCTTAGCTTGAGATTGAATGCCATTTCACCTTTTCCAAGCCTATTGCAACTCAGCTCTCTTAACTCAGTTGTCTTAGGCTAACAGCTTTCTCCAGGAACAGCGATATGGTACCCTGGACCTTCAGAATTCTCTTCCTCATACACCGAGAGTACTTTTCTTTATTCTCTAAGATGGACCCATTATTTAGGTCTTGGTGCTGTGGATTTGAGTTTGAGTCATGTGCATTGTGCTTGTTGCATGCCCTGCTGAGTTTTCTCTTGGAGAGGCAAGTCACTGTGAGGGCATGGAGCTCAACTGAAATAAATCTTAGCACTGCTGTGCTGGTTTTGGTCCTCTAGTAGTAACTGATTTTTTGTGACTTTTTTAAAAAAAATTTTTTTTGCTATTAATACATATGATGGTCAAGAAATCTTTTGTTTGAATTTTTTGCTCTTGTAAAATTCTTTTGAGCACTTTAAAATTTTCTGGAGCCACTTTAAAAACTGACCTTATGGTGTCTTTTTCTTCTGTCTCCCAGCTAAGGAAGAAATGAATAGGATGGAGTAAGTGCAAGGTTTGTCTCATGTCATAGACATGGGTTTATATCTCAATCCTCCTACAGTGTTCTAAATGAACTTCCACAGGGTATAGGGAACAGGTTTCGGTGGTATGAAGCAATATTCACCTTTACTTGGGTCAGATTATGACCCTGATGCATTGGCTGTATGAATGCTGTCAAAAAACATCAAAAATCTGCTTCCTGGGCCTATTAGGATGGTTCAGCAGATAAAGGTATTGCCCCTAGACCAAGGACTTGTAGTCAATCCATGAAACCCACATGGTGGAGGAAAAGAGCTGACTCTCAGAAGTTGTCTTTTGACATCCACATCCAGACTATGGGATATATGAATCCATTCACACCCATGTCCACAACATGTCCCCCAAGACAGACAGACAGACAGACACACACACACACAGAGGCATGCACCACACAATACACACACACATATGCACCACACACACACACACACACACACAGAAGCATGCACCACACACACACACACACACACACACACACACATGCACTACACACACACACACACACACACACACACACACACACACACATACACATAGACAAGTAAATAAAAATGTGTGTTTCTACTGTCCCTTTTCTAAAAAAACCAAAACCAAACCAAACCAAAACAAAAGCATTTGAAGCAGCTTATTTTTCAGCTTTCTAGAAATTAGAAGTATAGTAAGGAGTGATTTGCCCCCACCATAGACTTCACACAGGATGACATAACCAGTGGCCAACCAATATCCGCTTAGTCCCTAAAACATATTTCTAAGTATGACCAGCTGTTTTCCCAGTTAAAGCAAATCATTGTTTTGATAATAAAGGTTTTTAATCATAGAGTGTTTAGTACCTGCTGAAAATGAATTCATCTCCACAGCCATACACAGCATATGGAGTATACTCAAAGCATAACATTAGGCATTGCACTAGAAATAAATGCAAATATGTGCATAGGTTCCTGGGCTGGGAATTGTATAGTGCTTTTATTCCTTGTTGTGTCCCAAGTATCTAACTAAGGTAACATATGCTCCAAGAAGGTAGTAGTAAATATTGACTAAGCTACAATGGTTCTGATTGTTTCAGAGATATTATTGTCTCCCATGCAGAATGTATTAAGTGCCTTACAGAGAGAAGTCAGCATTCTAGAGTCTACTTTTAAAGATACATCATTAAGGAAAAGGATATTAGAAGTATTTATTTATTTATTTATTTATGCTTATGTATGGGTGTATATATGTCACAGTGTACCTGTAGAGGTCAGAGGCCAAGTTTTAGGAATCATTTATCTCCCTCCACCATGTGGGCTCTATAGATTGAACTCAAATCCTTAGGCTTGGTGCAAGTACCTTTGCCTACTGAGCCACAGCCCTAGCCCTAGGAAGCAAACCTTTAATGTTCCTTGACAGTTGAGTACAATTTTGTGAGAAGAATAGGCGAGGAAGAAGGTGTGGTCTTGTGGTGTAGGACTAGCACAGGACAAGTGATGGCAGTGAGGGAGCCAGGGGCATAGGGAGAGGTTTGGTATTATGGGGCACAGCTTGTTGGAAGAGCTGAAAAATGCAGGTATGATCATATATGACTGATGTTTTCACACTAAGTAGATCACAGGGGTTATCATGACCAGAGGCCAGAGATGTTAGTTCTGAAAAACTAACTCAGGCAGCAGTCAACAGGGTTGACTGGAAGTCTCTTTGCAATCTGAGCAAGGGAAAGTGCTTGTGAGGGATATAATGCACATGTTTCAGGAGGGGGTAAAGGTATTTAAGCAAAGGATCAATAAGAAGGGTGGTGGAAGGCTATAATAGCAAATGGCCCTTGTTTTTTCTCTGTTTCTTTTGCTTATGACTACATGGGATTTATTTATTTATTTTTATTATTTATTTATTTATTTTTGGTTTTTCGAGACAGGGTTTCTCTGAGTAGCCCTGGCTGTCCTGGAACTCACTTTGTAGACCAGGCTGTCCTCGAACTCAGAAATCCACCTGCCTCTGCCTCCCAAGTGCTGGGATTAAAGGCGTGCGCCACCACCGCCTGGCTACATGGGATTTATGAAAGGCAAGATTGACCCACTACAATACCTCTTGCCAATGGGTACAATCGTTTCCATCTCATTGATTATATTCTCACTTAAACTTAGGGATTTTTTCCTTTCCTTTCCATGGAATGCAAAGGCAATATAGTATTTTGTAAGGGAACAAAAGTAAGCTTAAAGATAAAATTACCTTGAAGATTTAGAGGCACACAAGTGCATACACGATGTGGAGATGTATCTAAGAAGAACAAACATGGACTCCAGGAGCTCAAGGACATAGGCAGGGACATGTCGATTTTAGATGCTTATTGTGGAGCCAGGCAGCTGTGAACATGAAGAAAGCAAAGAGCCTTGAGATGAGGCAGTGTTTTTCAGGTGGCTTTCTTGGGATCATTATTCTGCGGCCTCTGTAAAGAATAAAGCTCTCTTGGGTCATGATGACAGTGGCTCCCTGGTTCAGTTGTCACAAAAGGTATGGTTGCATCAGACATTATACTTAAAAACATGGCTCTCTTTTACTTATTCCTTTCAAGGCAAGATGGGCAGTGCTGGAAATTATACCACAATGTGAAAAGCTTCTACTGAAGTGAAACTTAGAAAACAGGCATTTCAAAAAACTACATATACCCACACAGCTTCCTTGAAGATCTTGGCCATTTTTGTTACAGTACTCAGAAAAAACATTGACATCCATCTATCCATATAGCCATCCAACCATCTAAACAATTGTCCATCCATTCATCCATTCATTTCTTCATTTATCCATAATCCTTCTGTCCACTCATCTATCTAATCATCTACCCACATATCCATCTGTCTATATACCTATTTATCCATCCATCCATCTATCCATCCATCCATCCATCCATCCATCCATCCATCCATCCATCCATCCATCCATCCATCCATCTATCTATCTATCTATCTATCTATCTATCTATCTATCTATCTATCTATCTATCTATCTATCTACCTATCCACCCATTTGTCTGTCCACTCATCATTCATCTTCTATCCAGTCATCATCTATCCATCTATTCACTTATCTATGCATGCATTCATCTATCTATCCATCCATCCACCTATCCATCCATCCATCCATCCATCCCATCTACTTTATATGAATTTGAATTATTTCCATGAGAATTTAAAAAAGATTTATTTTATTTATGTATATGGGTGTTCTGACTGCTTGTATATATGTGTACCATATGTATATTGGGTACTAGAGGAGTCCAGAAGAGGGTGTTGGATTCCCTGGACCTGGAGTTATAGGCAGTAGTGAGCTGCTATGTGGGTTCCCGAACTGAACCCAGGTCCTATACAAGGGCAGCCAATGTACTTAAATGTTGAGCCATCTTTCCAGTACTCCATAACAATTTGAACTTAAGAATCTTTCACATGAGGCAGAATTTAAAAGAGAAAAGGGATAGATTTAAAATAGATCAGGAGCTTACAGTCTGATTGTAAGAGAAAATGAAATACACACATCTAAAAAATGCAAAGGAAACTGACACATCTAGCACTTCCTCCCTGCAAAGCTGTTCGTTGTTCCTTCTTTAGAGAGTTAAACAGGCTGGCTTCATTCATCTTCTATTTAAATACATCTGTCTCAGCTCTGGACATACTGAATGCTTTTTCATAGCTTTTGTATGACTGAAAAACCTATCTTACTTGTTCCTAGGACTAATGAATATGAATATTAGATATATACATTTGTGTGTATGTGTTAATACCAAACTGTTTTTCATATGCTTCCATAAATTCTATATCCTTCATATGCATTCTATCAATTAAGATATCTGTGTGCTAAAAATATGGAAAAATTGAATATCCTCTTAGAAAATTAACATTTATTGATGTTTCACAACTTAGAGTCTTCATACGCCTTTGTGCTTTAAGTATAAACAAAGCAATAAATAAAACTTTTAAAATTTCTCTGTGGATCAAAGTATATTTACATGTTCCATGTCCACACCCCTGCCAATTGCCCTAAATGATAGCTGCTACTAGCATAGTATCAGGGTACAATGTTCTCAAGGTTTTTTTTTTTCCCTCAGTACCAGCCCTATTGCCTGTGGGAGGACCTGTGAAAGTATTCTAACAGTTTTGAAATAAGACATGTGGGATTCCTAGCACCCTGGGCTTTGCTGGAGCTAGCAGAGGTGTTAGTCAAAGCATAGAATGCCACCTGTGCATGCTGGTTTTGATAGCTTTATTTATTTCTTTTATTTGATAGCTTTTTTTGAGTTGGACTACAGTAATAATGCCATTTCCATAGCAAAGTAACATTTCATTATTCCCAGTGGGTCTTCATGATCCTTCCCAGTTTCTCATTCTTGCTTCTTGCCTGACCCAGACTCCAGGTTGTCACTGATCTGCTATCATAGCTCACTTTATACTTCATAGAACTTTGCATTAGCAGGATCACACAGAATATGTTGGGTTTTTTAGAGTTTCTTTCATTGGGTGTAATTATTTTGAGATTCAGCCATGTGTTTGCCAATACCTTATTTTTAAAATTGTGGAATAGTGTTTTATTATGTCAGTATGCCATACTTTTGATTGCCCATTTAGTTTTTTCTTTTCTTTTCTGTTTTTGACTTACTATAAGTGAGGCTGCTGTGAACATCCATTTTTGTGTGGTTCTGTACTTTCTGTGTCTTGGATCAGCACTTGAGAGAACGGGGTGTTTAGAGAGGCAAGTGTGAGCTTAACTTTATAAGGCTGCTGAACTTTTCCAAAGCCCAACTTTACCTTCCTTATGTTCCTGCTACAGTGAACGAGTGGTTCAGGCACTCCACATTCTTAGCCTAGGTTCTCATGCTTAGCCTTCACCCTTATGTATATGAAGACAGATTGTAGAAATCAGTTCATGCCTTGTAGTGTGGGGTTCCAGTGATTTAACTCAGGTCATCAGGCGTGGTGCAGGCCCCTTTCCAAGCTGAGCCAGCTCACTGGCCCACCCTGTGCATTTATCTTTCCCTAATGACTGATGATGTTGACTTTCTTTTCATGTGCTCGTTTATCTACTTTGCTGAAATACCTTTCAGTCTTTTCCTGATTTTTGGGTTGTGGTTGTTTTTCTCATTGAGTTATAATATTTTTTTGTATATTCTAAGTTACATTTTTTGGAGCATTTCATATAAATTATTGATTCTATTGGCATGAGTTTTTCATGACACCTAACTCATTATATTTTTAATATATGTAAGCTATTTAGTGTAACCATATCTCTGTTTTCTGATATGAGAATATAAATACAATATATCAGAATCTAATGTTCTAATCTTGATGTTTCCCATTCTCTGCGTGGTTTGGTTTTTATTTGCTGTTTTTCTGATTTATTAAGCTGAGGCCGAGGCTGCTTTTTTGAGGTTCCTGAATTAGCACTTGTGAGTGCTGCCGCCCTGGCTGCTTCCCTGAGCCTGAGAGGTCACAGCCACATTTGCAGTCACTTTGAATGCTTTCCAGTTTCCCTCTTGACTTCTTCTTCTTCTTTGTTTTTGTTTGTTTGTTTGTTTGTCTTTGGTGGTTTTGAGCTAGGGTTTAATTGTGTAGTCTTAGCTGTCCTGGAACTCACTCTGATCAGTCTGCCTCTGCCTCCCTTCTTAAATTCATGTTTCATTTAGAAGTTTAAGTTTATACTTTAATAGTTGGGTATCTTCCAGTCATTCTTCTGTTACAAATTCCCAGTTTAATGCCACTGTATCAGAAAGACCCCTTGTGTGATCTAAATGCCTTTTAACACATTGAGCTTTCTATTATAGCTGAGAAAATGCTCCATCTTAGAACATGCCATGTGAACAGGAAGGAGTGAATGCTCTGCTGTTGGATGGCATTGATTGATTGATTGATTGATTGATTGATTGATGGAGTTGGTCAGGCCTTCTGTTATCTTTTTTGACTTTTTGAAGATAGTAATGTCACTATGTAGCTCAGGCTGGCCTACATTCTGTATGAGTTTCCTGCCTTAGCCTGATGAGTGCAGGGCTCACAGATGTGTGCTACATACCTGGTTATTTTTGACTGTTGGGTTTTCACCCACTAAGAGAAATTTTGGAAACTCTTATTATTCTACTTAAATTTTTATCTACCTTTGCAGCTTTTTCTTTGAAGCTGGGCCAGGTGGATTGGTATTTAGATCATTATATCTACCCAGTGCAATTACACAAGCATTACTATAAAATAATTGAACCTGGAGAAGTTCTTTTTGCTCTGACGTCTACCATGTCTGCAAACACATCGCAGTCTTTTCTTAGTGTTGCTGTGCTCTGCTCCTTTGCTCTCTCTCTTCTTTTTCCTTTTCTCTTCTCCCTCTTTTCTTTCTTTCCTCCTTTCTTTTTTCTTTCTTTCCTTCCTTCCTTTCTTTTTTTCTCTTTTCTTTTTTTTTAGACAGGGTTTCTCTGTGTTGCTTTGGCTCTTCTGGAACTCAGGTTGGTTTTGAACTCAGAGATCCATCTGGCTCTGTCTCCTAAGTGGTGGAATTAAAAGTGTGCACCACCACCAACCAGTTTTTTCAACTCTCACTTTTGAATGGTTGTGTTTTCATTTGAAATTGATTTCTTATACATGACCTATAATTTTTATGTAATGTGATAATTCTGCCTTTTAACTTGGATGCTTAAATTGCTTTTGTTTAATGAAGTCACTGGCTTGGTTAAGTATCAGTATGTACTCTCTTTTTCTATTTTGTCATCTATTCATTCTTCAGGTTTTCTTTTTTTTGCCTTCTTTTAAATTTGTTGAGCATCTTGATTATTTTAATCAAAAACTTTAAAAATGTGTTTGTTTTATTAATATTAGTGATTGCTCTAGGGCTTATAGCAGCTCTGTTCAATGATCAGAGCCTTGGTACTAATGATGTCACATACAAAGACTTGCCATGGTGTGGCTTCATTTCTCTACACCTGCTACAATCCTCATAATAAATTATATTTCTACTTTGAATTTTCAATAAGATTTAAA
>NW_022196904.1:104835115-104836510 GCF_008632895.1 Mastomys coucha | reverse complement strand
CTTTCTCTAACTCCTTCACTGGGGACCCTGTACTCAGTTCGATGGATGGCTGTGAGCCTCTACATCTAAACATATTTTAAAAAGAGGTAGAAGATGAAAAATACAAACTCTTGTGTTTATTCGAGTGTCTCCTGTAGGATATATTTCCAACTAAGATTTCACTATTATCATTATTATATTGGAGCTGAGACCTGAATCCAGGGCTTTGCACTTGTTAGGCAAATACTCCACCACTCTAAGCCCATCAGCTGAATTTCTAGAAAAAGCTTTCGTTTTCTCATGTGTATTTCAAATGGACCTTTATTTAGCTGTTCTCTCATAGATTCATTTTCCTTTGGCTTGTGAACACTGTCTGCTGTAGTTCCTGTCTGTATTGCCCTGTATGTAATGTACAATCTTTGGCTGGTGGCTTTGGAGATTTTTATCACTGATTTCATAGGGTCTTGTCATGTAACTTGTAAAGATCTTCTTCACTATCTCTCAAGCTTTGGATCCTTGAGATGACATGTCTATGGATTTTTGCCTTTCATCACATCTGAAACAGTTTAAGCCACTGTGTCTTCTGATGTTTTTGTTTTCTCATGCCATACTCTGGAGGCTCAGTTATACAGAGCCTGAAGATCTTCTATAGCTCAGGTCCCCCTCTCCTTGTGGTCTTTTTCATTTTGGATTCTCTCTGTTGATATGTGTCCATATTATTTATCATGTCCTGAAGTATGTAATCTGCTTTTAATTCCCACTGCCTTCTCATTTTTACTATATTTTTTATCATAAAAGTTCAATTATAGTATTTTACAAATATATTTTCCCTTTTCAGTTAATATAATTAGTCTTACATTCATCTTCATGAACAAATAATAGAAGTAGCTATAATACCCACTTTCCTATCCTTCTCTACTCATTCCTTCATCCCTCTGCTTCAGTTGATTGAGTGTCCTCCTTATTAGAGATTATTGTTTGTTAGTTCCCTGTAGTATGATCAGTAACATTTTACTTTATGTGTATGAGTATTTTGCATGCATGCATGTCTATGCACAAGTTGAGCACAGTGCCCACAGAGGCCAGAAGAAGGTGTCAGATTCTCCTGGAACTGGAGTTACAGATGCTGTCATGTGGGTGCTGGGTCTCCATCTTCTTGAAGAGCAATCAGGGCTCTTAAATGCTGAGCCAGTTCCCCAGCCCTGGTCAGTAATCTTTTATGGGATATCAGAAACAGTTCAGTTTTATTATATTGACTGCTTAGTGTTTCTGTATTCCTGCTAATTCTTATACTTTTCTCTATGAAACAGTTGATGCAAGAAGAACAATTTCTCTGGGCGGTGGTAGCGCATACTTTTAATCCCAGCACTTGGGAGGCAGAGGCAGGCAGATTTCTGAGTTCGAGGCCAGCCTGGT
>NW_022196904.1:104812793-104835006 GCF_008632895.1 Mastomys coucha | reverse complement strand
GAAGAAGAAGAAGAAGAAGAAGAAGAAGAAGAAGAAGAAGAAGAAGAAGAAGAAGAAGAAGAGAGTTTCCACTGCCAGCATTTAAGTCTGTCAGTTGGAACTGGTGTATCCAGCATAGGATCAATTCTCTTCTAAACTCAGTCATACAGCCTTGAATGCCCTGGCCAATGTTTTCTGTATTATACAGTTTAATGATGAGAAATGACCTATTCTTTGCTTGGCTATTCTCTGGGGATCATTTCTCCTCCTGTCCTTTAAAGTGTATCGTTTGATGTTAGTTTCCTCATATATGTGTACTTTAAGAAAAAGGAAATATCTATTTTGGATTTTTTTTTACACAAAATATGCACTTTAATAAAAAATAATATTTTAACCCTTCTACTGACCCCTCTTATCTATCCATATCACTATAGTATTTTAAATGTTTTTTTAATTGAGCATAGATTCTCCTCTCATACAATGCATTCTGATTATAGTTTACCCTTTCTCTACTCCTCCCAGTTCTTCCTTACCTCCCTTCCTCTTAAGATCCACTTCCTATCTGTTAGAAAAGGACAGGTCTTGAAGAGATAACAACCGAACATACAAAATAAAATATAATAAGATGAAACAAAAACTATCAGATTAAAGTTGGACTTTGCAACTCAAGAGTAGATAAAGAGTCCTAAGAGCATGCACAAGAGTCAGAGACCCACTCATTCTCACAGCCAGTAATCCCGTAAAAACACTAAGCTAAAAGCCACAATGTATACTCAGAGGAGCTGGTGCAGAGATGTCAGGTCCTGTGCTTGTAGCCTAGGTCTCTGTGAGCTCATATGCATCCTGCTTAGTTGATTTAGAAGACCTTCTACTCTTTCTTCTCTGACTCCCTGGAATCCCTCTACTTCTAGGATTCCCTGAGCTCCAAGAAGAAGGATCCGATGGAGATCTCTCATTTGGATTCTCTGGCTCTGAGTAATGTCTGGCTGTGGGTGCAAGTGTTACTGCTCTTGGAGGAAAGGCTTCCCCAAAGGAAGTGTTGCAACTCTGAGGGGAAAGGTATCCTGGCAGTCTGGAGCCAAGAAATACCATAAAGTCACACTGTACAACAAACCTCACCCAGAGATTGACTGGGAAAGATAAAAGAGCATGGTTGCCTTTGTTTGGGTGAGAAGCTGCAAAGAACTGAGCAGGAGGCATTCTTATATAGGGTTTCCAAGGGGCAGGGATTTCTAGGGTGGAGATTGGTGGGATTTCAAGTCCTGAGCTTGAGGGCAAGGCCAAGGATTGGTGAGACTGAGCTCAGGCACTGGTGGATTTTCAAACCCAGAAATGAGCTCAGATCTTTTATACTATAGTGGGTCTCTGCATCTATTCCTATCTGCTGCTGGAGGAAGCCTCTTCAATGATGACTAGATAAGGACCTGGTCAATCTATGAGTATAGCAGAATATCATTAGGAATCTTTTTTTTTTTTTTTTTTAAAACAAAAAAGAACCGTAGTGTTTGTTCTTACCCTAGGTTCTTGCGCTGTCTAGTCTCTGGTTCTTGAACACTCAAGCAGTGTTGGGTATGGGCTCAATCTCATGGGGTAGGCCTTAAGTCAAATCAGATAATGGTTGGTCACTTACAGAAGTTCTGTGCCACAACTGCCTCCGCATAATCTGAAGGCAGGACAGATCGTAGGTCAAAAGTTTTGTGGCTGACTTGCTGTCCATTCCTCTCCTTCGGTAGCCTGCAGAATACCATTGGCTGAAGGCTCCATGAAGGGACCAGCTTGACATCTCCATGTTTAATGAGTTGTATGGATGCTGTCTTCAGCAATGCGGCCACCTGCTGTCAGTCTGCAGAAAGCAACTCTTTGTCTTAGCAATGCCCTGGGTTGATTGGAGATTTCCATGGGACCCCCCTTGGCCAGCAACTCAACTGAATGCAAACCAGTCCTGCTGGAAGCCTCACCTGGTGATAAAAGATGGCCAGCCAAGATACTCTGCATTCCCCTTACTATTAGGAATCCTCATTAAGATCAATTTCATACATTCCAGGATGTTTCCATTGCAGTGGGTTTCCATACCACCCCCAGTATCTAGCTACTATGAATAAAACTGCAATGAACATGGTTGATTGAGCAAGTGGCCTTGTGGTAGGATGGAGCATCCTTTGGATATGTGCCCAGAAGTGGTGTAAGTTGGATCTTGAGGTAGATGGATTCCCAACTTTCTGAGGAACTGCCATAATAATTTCCATAGTGGCTGCACAAGTTTGCACTCCTACCAGCAATGGAGGAGTGCTTCCTTTTCTTTACATCCTTATAACATGAGCTTTAACTTGTGTTATTAACCTTAACCATTCTGACAAGTATAATCACAAAGTAGTTTTAATTTGCATTTCCCTAGTGGATAAGGATATTAAACATTTCTTTCGTGTTTCTCAGCCATTTGAGTGTCCTCTATAATTCTTTGTTTAGATCTGTACCCCCTTTTTAAAATTAGGTTATTCGGTTTTTTTTGGATATCTAGTTTCATGAGTTCCTTATATATTTTGGATATTAGTACATTATTGCATGTGGAGTTGGTGAAAATCTTTTCCCATTCTGTAGGCTGCTGCTTTGTCCAATTGACAGTGTACTTGACCTTACAGAAGCTTTTCAGTTTTACAAGGTCCCATTTTTTAATTGTTGATCTTAATTCCTATACTATCAGTGTTCTGTTCAGAAAGTCATCTTCTATGCCTGGCTATTTCACACTTTCTCTTCTATTAGGTTCAGCATATCTGGTTTTATGTTAAGGTCTTTGATCTCCTTGGACTTGAGTCTTATGCAGGGAGCTAAGCATGAATCTATTTCCATTCTTCTACATCCAATTTGACTAGCACCATTAGAAACTGGCTAAATCCTTTAAAGGACTCCCTAGAGAATGTTGGAACTTGGTATATTAAGGTCTCTTTCCTATTATCCTGCCCTACAAGCTGCAGACATCATAGTCTCCTTTTGTTTCTAGCTTCATCACTGTAGCTAACTGAAACCATTATGTTTCTTCTCTGAATATCAGAGCTGCCACTGCCCCATGCAGTGACCTGTGACCGTATTTGATTCTCAGATTCTTTGTTGCTTTATATCTGTTCTGAAACTGTTGTTTTCATCTTCATTTTATTGGTCCAAATCTTTAGCTGTTGGACAATGCATTTTAAATCTGGTTCATGTTAGTTCATCTTGATTAGAAGCAGAAGTCATCACCTATGTAAGGAAAATAACATATGCACCCTATGAATTTTATTAAGCATGTGCTATACTAGAGAGTATTCAGTAACAAGACAGTTATTACTGCTGTTAGCTGTGTCCTGTTCATTAGCGAGGCTTTAAGTAATTCCTCTTTTCTCTTCTTTACGTACACCTCACTTTTTAAATCTTCTTTTATTATGACAAAAATCCATGTTACAATTTGAGTTTCTTTGTGTCCCTTGCAGTAGGTCATGGCTCTTAAGCAAGTAAGGTCTGTCTTGCATATTTATCTCTTCAGCACATGGGACATAATTTGCTATGTGTTGTACAGATTAATAGTCAAGAGTTCTGAGCTTCTTACAAAATCTTCAGGAGTAGATTGTTGACCAGAAAAGAAAGAGGAGACTTTGGGAATATGAGGGCATTCAAGTAAAGTGAAAACTGAGAGGGGAAGTAAGACTTGGGGAGGCTAGAGAGCAGCATGAGAGAAAAAAGGGGTTGTCTGATTTGGATAATAATTTGAATAATTAATAATGATAATGATGAGGATAATAGTAATAGTAATAAATGGTCCCATAAAGGCGAGAGTACAGAGAAATATAAAATAGAAGATGGGAGAATTTATCAGTATGCCAATGGAACAATTTTATGTTGTCTTCATCATAGTGCTATGATATACATGACAACCTTGGTATTGGTAGCATTATATCATGTGAATTGTGTTAACTAATGTCATTTGAACTGTTACAGTGGGGGTGGGTTAGATGATGAACTAAGTAGATGGAATTGATGAATCTTATAAGAGAGTGATGGGGGTGAATTAAGAAGCAGAAAGGAATTGTAGATAGAAAAGCAGAGACATAACATGGACCATAACTGAGCATGCTATATTAGAACAGTTGGACCTCGACATTAGGTACATTAGGATTTCATTCTTGTTCCTCTTTGGATGTGACTATGTAGGGAACCCCTTCCCCAAGTTTCATGAACATCGTGGGGATAATTGCAAAGAGGTCAAGAGTGAAACTCAAGACAGTAGCAGGCAGTGGGTCAAAAATTTCCAGAGACTGATCTTGTGATTTACTTTTCTTATACAATTAAACATAGCATAACTTATGTCTTTTGACCTTTACATTAACAATGAACTCTGTTGGTTGATAAGCAGACCTCAGTGCTAGGACTTGGAAGAAAGATCTATTAGAGATAGAAGGATAGATTCTGTTAGTGGAGGATGCAAAGTACAGGATTAGGACCTGAACAATGCTCAGGATATTGGAGGAGGGGATCCAGGTGGAGGTTGGCTCCTAATGGAATAGTGAAGAATCACCAGGTTGATTGACCACTTTTTATTCTGGCATTCCAGATGACTAAGTGTCACTCGTTTTCTTCCATTGGAGGAAATAGGCCCACCTGATTGACAGTCCTGATGTCTCCAATGTTTATTCTAAGCAGTGCTTCCTACAGGACTATGGGCAAATTGCTATCCTGAGTCTCAGTTCCCTCATCTGTGAATGGATGTGGCCGTTGGAAAGGATGCTATGATAATACACATCTATTCTGCATCTGGAAGCTAGTAGGCTCAATAAATACTATTTTTTAATTTTTTTCCAGACATTCTTTAACTTCTGATGAGGTGAGGAAAGTGTTTCTAGCACTTTGTGGTTCTTCATTAACTTGTAATGATCCCAGTGGAGATGTTGCTCCCTTGTTAGAGCAATTGCCTAGTATGCACAGTCTTGGTTCAATCCCCAGTGTTAGATAAATTGATCATGGCAGCATATCCCTGTAGCCCCATCACTTGGGAAAAGGAGGCAGAAGGATGAGAAGTTTAAGGCCACACTCAGCTGCACAGTGAGTTCAAGATCAATCTGAGAAAACCCTTAGAAATAGTTCAGATACAATATATGTGTTTATAACTGATATTCCCATTTGTTAACACTGCCTATATTCATGGTAAATTGCTTTGGGTTCTTGTACTGTTTTGTGGTGTGGTGTATCACTAAGAAATAGGTAATGTGCATATCAGAGTTTCTCACATATTCTGTTCTATTTTTTTTTCGAGACAGGGTTTCTCTGTGTAGTCATGGCTGTCCTGGAACTCACTCTGTAGACCAGGCTGGCCTTGAACTCAGAAATCTGCCTGCCTCTGCCTCCCAAGTGCTGGGATTAAAGGCGTGCGCCATCACTGCCTGGCTTTTATTCTATCTTTTACTTGTGTTTAGAGCTACTAGAATTGTTAACTAAACTTTATACACAAATTACTACTTCAGTATTTTCAGGACTTTTTAAAATAGAGGACCGATCTGTTGAGTTAAGAAGAAAAAATATGAAGATCTGACATATTAAAATTTCCCAAGCATTTATCCCATTTTCATTTCAAAATAAGTTAAAGTTAAATCTTTAACTTATTTTGTGAGTGAAATAAATTTTGGTTTTAATTTTTACCATTGAATGATATGATATTAGGCTGAAAATAATATTTAGAAACTCTGACATTCCAAAGCAATTATCTTTTAATCCCCAATTAGTTTTAAAATACCATGGCCAATGTGCACTTGCCCATGAACTATTATGTACATCTGGGAACTTTAACGTGGTTCTGGTATAACCAATCTAGAAAACAGCTTCTAACTTCTTCACCACAGGGAAGACGCAGCATTCCTTTATTAGAGTTAATCTGTGTTTGTGTGAGAGAACAAGGGATAAATAATGATTGACACCCAGCTCTGGGAGCTGCCTTTCCACTGTCCTGAATCTTTGCATTGACTACTTGAATCAGAGGTACCAAACTTGCTGCTGGTCACCTGCCAAATGTAGACCTGCTTTAGACATCTGTCTGGTTGCTTGTCAACTGCTGTCTTCTGGGCTGACAAGAACCTGTCTTCCCAAGCTGCTGAATTTCAGCCTGGATCTTTACATTTCCTCGGTCTGGCCTAATGGCAATTTCCTTGGTAAGACCCTCCTTAATTTTAGCTCTAGATATGCTACCAGGATGCTTGTAAGCATCTTGCTACACAGCATTTTTGTGAATCTCTGGAAATCTCTCCATAGGTCAAGAACCCAAAGCAAGGCACAACTAAGGTTGATATGAGTGTTTGGTGGTGTTGTGAACACCCAGCACTCACAGTTCCCCTGGACAAAAGTAGTGCAGGCAAGTGGGAAAAAACTGTAGTCCTGTCATTTTGGTCTGTGGTGAACATTTGAATACTTTCTTCAGCCTGTAGATGAGATGCAGAAGTTACCCTAGAAATGAGGGTCTACTTTGTATATATATATATGTATACATACATAAAACTGAAGGTACACACACATATATATACATATATATACATATATATATACAAAGCTCATATATACATGAGCTCATATATATACAAAGCTCATTTAAGATCAGCTTTACTTAATCCCAGCAGCTCAGACACTGTCAGAATACTGGATACAGGTCTACAGTCTACAGAATTGCGATCTGTTGAATAAAAATCAGCATTACATCAATTTCCATCTTGATTTAGTAAAAATGATGCTGAATTTTTATATCATATTATGGTTGGTTTGGGATATTTTAAGTTGCCCTTTAGTCCAGAGTATTAGATGAAATGCCAATTTTGATATTTCGGGCAAACACATAAGCTTCACACCAGTAAATTTATGTACTTTATGTATGTAGAAGTATGAGAAAGTTGGGCAGCCTAAAACATGCCAATAATAATGGACATACATGATGGCTCAGTGCTGAGGATATGAAGGTCATTATACAAAATTATTTTCAGCACAAGATAAATGTACCTTCTCATAGTAAAGTGCCTTAGAAATGACATAGTCTTTTTTAAACATTACTGACCACAGCACACTTGACATAGTTTGGGGGGGGGGTGCGGGTAGAAACAGTATGCACTGGCTGGTGTAAAAGACCTGGCTCCCTGCGGTGCAGTAGGTAGTTTGTAGATCTGTGTCCTCTTGGCACACATAAGAACCTGTGTGACTCAGGAGAACTACACTAAAGCACTATTTAAGACAGTGCTATAGACTCCTGGGGCCACTTGGCTTTTGGGTAACTGAAGGTTAGAAATGAAGGATTTAAGCTTTTGCATAGAGAAAAAGTATGCTGTGTGCTCCTTGAAGCATTGAAATCTGTATTAGTTCCTAGAAATCTCTATTATGACATTTAGTCAATTGTCAAGGGCATAAGTGAATACATTTAAACTAGCCATACTAGTAAAATATGGTTTGTCTTACCTAGAGAAAAACATTGACAATAAAACTAAAAGTTTAGAAAAGATAAAATAAGATGCTAATTATTTTGGCTGTTGATGCAGCTCGTTTTTAACTTTTAATAAAACCATTAGCAGAGATATATGTTGCTATTACATGCTAATTAACATAAATCATCCAATGGGTGATTGTGTCCACATGACATACATGGGAATAATGATGGTGACTCGCCACCTGTGTCAGGAAGCACCTTCTTTCCCACTTAGAAATTTTCATAGTTTTCTTGGTAAAGTCTTTTAGATCTAAACAAAATAATCAATCAAAACAAAACAAAACAAAACACCTGACTTAACATAGAGAAAGATTTAACAGCATATAGAAGTGTTTCTGCTTAACTTGAGAAGCAGATGATGAGAGACTATGCAGCAGAGCCGGTCCCCATAAAGGCTGTCAGGGTCTTTGTGTTGGGGGCAGGGGGTGCTCACAAATAGTATTGTGCTGTACTGTTAGCAATAAAATGAGGGTTTAAACTAGAGGCTAACTCAGTGACTTTGGTTCAATCTCTCTCCTCTCTGGGGCCTTTTGCAAAGGAAAGCACAGTACATCTCTGGGAACAACCTGCTCTTTCTCTTGCCCTGGAAAATCATAAAGTCCAACTTGGCTTCTGATGCTGTCTGAGCTGCTGGGATTAGGTAAAGCTGATCTTAAAGGAGAAAAACTGGATACTTAGCCAGGCCCCACTGAAGTTCTGACATACTCTTGGAGCTGACAGGAGTTGCCACAAATTTAAATATTACTTTTCCTAGCAGAGAAGCCGGGTAATAAAAGGCTTTGGGTATTTTATGAACAGCCGGCTATGCACCCTGGAAGCTGGGACTTGGGGGATGGTTTTCTTTTGGGAAGAAGGAGTGTTGGAGAGAAGCTACTGATGAGGTGTCATATAATTTTACAAGTTGCATAACTGCATTTAACGATTAAACTAGCTCTGATTAAAATAACAATTGAGCTTGTAATTCTTTCTGAACAGCTGCTGCTACAGGGGGTCATTACCTTGGAGAGCTGGGAAATAATCATACTCCTGGTACACGAGTTATGCAGTCTTGTGTTTTACAGCAAAGCACAAAGTTTAAAGCTTACAGAAGAATGTTATTTGAAAGCTGTCAAACCATGTTAAAAAAGACTGCATCGTCAGAAGGCCCTGGTGGCCACGCTTCTGCATGTAGCCTTGTCTTATTCATTATAAAATGCATGTTTATAAAGTTCCACAGAGCATCCAATTCCCAATTCACTTATATCAGCAAGACTTAACTTGCTCATTAATCTAAATTCTTTTGCAACTTTAATCTACATGTTTAATTAATCATAAAATGAGGCGGTAAGTAATTTCAGCAATGTGTGGCTTGTTATCAGATGCATTTAATCACTCTTCTGTGAGCTCATTTGGAAACACCTGAAGATGTCGAGTGCGGTTTGAATGAGCATAAATTATTCTTTGTCAGCGTACTTCACTCAACTAATAAGACATTAATTTAAAAGGCACTGTTTGTCATTTTTAGATCTTTACCAATATTTTTAGCTTAGCAATATAACTCTAATTGTATATATGATTCAGACCTAGTGCCCAGCATAGGAAAGGGTAAGAGTTTAATTCACTTTTCTTATTTACATGTAATTATGTCATGTAATCTTAGTTTTTAATGAGGATTAACCATCTTGTAAGTATTCATATGCTTTTGGAATAAGGCACTAATGAATTATAGTTGCAAAAATTATTTGTTGCTACAAAGACTGATAATTTCTTGTTTTTTTTCAAGGTGAGGGATGAAAGGCAGTGACTTTGGGGGGGCACTGATTTGTGGATGCAAGTACCACCATGCAGGGTCATAAGATATAGAGGTTAACATTAAATCCAACAGCTATATGTTGCTGTCTCATATAATAACATAAAAAAATCTGAGAGGCAGCCAAGAAACATTAAATACTGGCAGTCTTATTTTCCCTAAATTTCTCTTGGCATTCTCTGTCTTCCTCTGCCTCTGTCTCTCATGTGGATGTGGTACATATGTGCATGCCCATGTACATGCACAAGTCAGGACAGGACATGGGGTATCTTTGTCTGTTGCTGTCCTCTTATTTTCTCCAGACAGGGTCTCTTATGAGATCAGAAGCCTGTCATTTAAGCCAGCCTGCCTCTCCTAGCCAAAGGTGCTCTTGGGCATCTGTCTTTGATTCTCAGTGCCATGTCTACCTTCTTATGTGTGTGCTGGGATTTGGACTTAGGCCCCCATACTTATAGAGCAAGTCTTCCTATCCACCGAGTCATCCTGTCCCATCCCCTGACAGTATCACACTTTTCAAGATGACTTAAAAAGGAGGCAAAAACAATAGCAACAATAACAAAACCCCACTCATCTTCAGAGAAAAAAAGCCAAAAAAACCCCAAACCAAAACAAAACCCAAATCCAAACCAACCACCACCACCACTACCACCAAAACAAAAACCACCACTAAGACTGAAATGAGTTATGTGTTTCAGTGTCAGGAGTAGGGGAACAAAAATGCATTTCATAGATGTGATCACCTGTTCTGTTTATGCCCCAAGACTGGTGACACATGGGAAGAATAGTCAGTTATCTTAGTGATAACAAATTCATTTACCTGTCTTGGAGCAGCTCGGCTCATCTTCCTCAGGAGCTTGTCTCACTCACAGACTGTCTGTGGAGTGTCAGTAGACACCAGAGGGAAGGATGCCTGCAAAGGGAACATGATTTCAGCTAAAATAAAGCCATTTTGTCCATTTTATTTGCTGTGTGCCCTTCCTGGGCTCCCTACTCCTCAGGGACCCTTCATGCCAAGCTATAATTCTCTGTCTCTTGCCTTGTGCCTCATGATTTGGAAAATGTTTTTCTATAGCTTCCTTTATAAGGAAAAACAAAATCTGCTGACATCTCATTTGTGCCATTTCAACCTGACAGGCTGCAGTTGCACAGTGTAGGGATCCACTGTTCACTCCTGTTTTGTGAGCCATGGCACACAGTGTTTCTTAGAGCACTAATAGAAACTGCAAACACCGGGAATTCATCTTGATCAGCTTTGCAATGGAACATTCTTTTAACTTGATTTTTTTGACCATAATATTCCTCCAGTGTCTATACATTCTTAAAGGATGTATACACATCTATCAGGCAGGGTTGCTGTTGGGTTTTTTTTGGTATAAAACCTCAATCTTCCTTAATTGCCCTTTCCCTGGAAAATTGATGACTTTTGAAAAACATAATTCTTAGCTGGGTATGGTAGCTAATAACTTTAATTCCAGTACCCAGGAGGCAGAGATAGGCAGATCTCTGTGAGCTCTTGGTCAGCCAGGCCTTCATAGTGAGTTCTAGGACAGCCAGGTCTATGTAGAGAGAACTTGTCTCAAAAAATTAAAAAAAAAAATCCTTCCTTCAGTCCCTCCGTTAATGACTGTTTTTGCCAGGGGTTTTCTTCTCCATCCTTCCTGGGTCTTGTGTAGCCCAGTCTGACTTTAAACTCTATGTAGCTCAGGAGATCTTTCGATTCCTGATTCTCTTGCCTCTACTTCCCAAGTGCCAGAATGACGAGACATGTACCAACATGTTCAACTAAGAACTTAGAGTTTAAATCTCCATTGTATGGACAAAGAAAGTATATAGTATCCCAATACCCACTCCTACTCAGGCATGAGAGGTCCGTCCTGGTGTCCTGTTAGGGACAGTGCTACAAACACAATTCATTTTATAAAATGCTAAGTGCTAACTGATGTCTTTTGCCTGTGCACACATTCTTCAATGGGCAAATGATGAACTCAGTTCCATGAACCTCTTAAACGTTCAGATATTTGAATAAAGGCTTGTGTGGAGAAATGCATCTTTATCCGCATCCACACCTCCACCTCCATCCACACCTTCATCCTCATCAACACTTTCACGATCATCCACACTTTTGTCTCCATTTACAAGCATACCTTCACCCACATCCATACGTTTCCCAGTGTTGCCCAACACACACAAACACACATACCCTTGTCCAGTCACAAATAAGGACATATTATTTATTTAAGTGTGCCTCTTTGATGGGAGCTTTGTAGTTGAACAGAATGAAAAACTTTCAGAGGAGAAACCATTTCAGCAGATGAAATGGAAAGAGTGACCCTCAGTCTTCATACACTGGCAGAAATGCCGAGTAGGTTTTCATTTTTATGCATGACTTTTGTAGCTGAGGAGAACAGGGATTAGTGATAGTAGACAAAGAGGTCCTAGAGCAAGTGAGACATTTACCATGTGGTGTGTACTAGATCATATGCTCTAGGGAGGTTTGTGGAAGTCCTGAGTGGATAGCCAGAGTTTTCAGCTGGTGTGGAATTTCAGGTTGACCATGTAGCTGATGGTGGCTTAGCACAATCAGTTACAAGCTTCACTTTACTTCAGACTGTGCGTGTCAATCTTTTACTTATTAAAAACTGAGATAAGCATCTGACATTCAGTTAATACTTTGTGATACTTCCTGATTCCTAAAAAAGACAGATTATATTCTGTTTTATAGTGTGTGTGTGTGTGTGTGTGTGTGTGTGTGTGTGTATGTGTGTGTGTGTATGTGTAAGCATAGGCCAGAAGACAATCTCAGGTGTCATCTTCAGGAATGCTGTCCACCTTCTTTGAGACAAGATCTCTGATTAGCGTGGAGCTCTCCAATTGGTCTAGACTGGCTGTTCAGTGAGCCCCAGAGATTGATCTGATTTTATGTTCCTTGTGCTGGGATAACAAAGTGAACAACCATACCTGGCATTTTCATGTGGGTTTCAATTTAGGTCTTACACTTGCAAGGTAAGCACTTTACCGACTGAGCTATCTTTTCAACAGGGCTACATAGCTTGAATTCTGTTTTTATTTTAAATAAAAAATTGTATATTTTAAAAAACACCTTTATAATTTATGTCCATCCATCCTTGCTTTGAGCCCCAGCATTGCCAGAGCTTTGTTGTTTGCCTTCCTATACAATCTAGTTTCTTAATGACTGAAAGCTAATTTTTTTTTGGTAATCATTTAGGTGTGATAGAGTATAAGACATTTGAAAAGTTCTGATGACAAATGTGCAAAGCTCTGCCCAGATGATGTTTTCATGGACCATACAGGTGTAGGAAAGAAAGCAAAGCACTGGGTTGTGCAGAGGGTTAAATGTACATTAGTTCTAGCTCTGGAATTCACACAAAGATGACTTGACTTGAGCTTTGCCAACTTTCCAGTGCTGCCAGCCTGGAAGCTTGCCTCTGTGTGGGTCTAAAAGTATTATCTAAGGTGTTTATGCTTAGAAGAGAAAACTAATAGTTTTAGAAATGGTGTACTCCCTCTTTAGCTCATACTGTGGGCATACAGTTTTCACTTATTATTATCAGCAATTGTGTTACAATCCCCCAAATCATTTCTTTGTGTACACTTCCTATTCTGTATTTTAAAACCTCAGACTTCATATATTGTCAATAAAACTGAATTCTTGTTATGTATTTTTCTATTGTACTTCTTTTTTGGTAAAACATATGATATACTTGAAGGTTATTATTTCCTGGTTTTATTTTTGGTGTTTATCTACATTTTAAAAATATTTTATTTGCATGGGAGTATCTTTGTATTTTTGTTTCTAAAGTACTAGTAGGCAACATTCTGAAAATTTGTCGTTTTGAGTACTTATCTCATAGGAACCATGTTATAGATGGTTTCTTAGGAAACCTCCTAACTCCTACTTACCTCATCCTATAATTTATAACTCTAGTAAACACCTACTGTTAAATGGTCAAACACTCTAAAGTCTAGCTTTCATAACATTCTTCTGATAATGTCTGGTAGAACATCTGACTGGAGCTTCTTGTACTCCCTAGTAAGAAGCAATGAAGGTAAAATCCCTTTGAGATGGAATCGGGAGGCCAGGGCTTCCTCATAACCCTTCTGTGGAAAGAGAGTAACTGGTACCCTATTTGAGGTGAACAGGAATGGGTGGCCTGGGATCCTGGAGTAGAGACAGATGTCTGTTTATGCACAGTGGGCATGTACTTGGAGGGTTGTGTAGTTTGAAGATGAAGAGAGACCAGTGATTAAGCTCACACTGATGTTCAGAGAAGGGGGTTACAGCACTTCTTTTCATCTGTGCACCCACAGAATCCAGGTATTTGTAATGGCAGGTCTTATACTTAGCCTATCCCTCCTCCAGTGTGGGTTCTTTGTTTTTAAACATCAGCACTAGTGAGAGCGAAGCTTTGAACAGTCTTGAAAAACATTATTTATCAAGTCTAAGGTGAGATAAAGTGGGTATGTACATAGGAAGTAGCTGAAGTTGATTGGGAATTAAATATTCCTTAATAGATGAGGAACTGAGAGTAGTAGCCCATTACTGTTTAACTACAGTGCATCTGTAACAGTACTGGCAGCTTTGGTGGCATCCTAAAACATCTGAATTTTGTGAGTTTTGAATCATGCTTACGCCTTTCATTTTTGATATGGAAAATTATATTTATTTTTATTGCAAAGTGGGGGAAGTATGAGGGAAGGAGAATCAGGAACAAGGGCCAGCATTTAAAAGACTCATTGGAGTGAAGTTGCCAGTGTAGAAAACAGTTGAAGGAGTTATAGATAAAACAGTTAGAAAGATTTAGTTCCCATAGGATACGTACCAGCTCAAAGTGCAGGGCAGGGCAGGGCAAAGTGCTTGGTGTTATAGACCATATATTATTCTTAAAATGGGACATTTAGGGGAAAAGGTAGAAAAATAGAAACTTACAACTCAGCTAACTTCATGTTGAACAAGTGCAAAATCTGAACTCCATCATATGGCCACATAGCTGGGTCACTCATAAACAGAGCTGTCTGGTGTGTAGTTCACACTTATTGGCAAGGAGCCAATGGTAAAGACAAACTCATAAGCTCCAAACAGAACACCCCAGTTACTCTCGCACTGTCAGCAACATTGACAGGCAACTAGAGCTGTATAGATTGCTGTGCAATGGCTAACTTATTTACTCAGCTTGATTGACTCTGCTTTTGATAGCTGACTTCTGAACTTGTTTGGCTAAAATGAGATCAGAGTGAACACATGCACTAATATACACCATTGTCTTGTCTACTGGCTCACTCTCCCTACCTTCCCACATACATACAAGCTATATCCCTCAGGAAAGGGGTGGCATGAGAACTCTCTTCAAGAAAAGCTCAGTCACTGGGTACTTTACTTTCCATTTATCCCACACCTATTCACAGAGGAAGAGACATCTCCTTGGCCTCTCACTTGTTAGTTCTTGGGTTATTGAATATGAAAAGAACAACATTTTTTTAAAACTCTTCTAATTGCACTAATTTTTCTTCACTTTAAATCACTACTGGGCTTTATGGTTCCAGAACTTAAAAGTTATTTAGATCCATTTAGTTTTTCTCTCTTATCTTTTGATGAACTCTGATAGGCAATACTTTGGCCTCACAGTCTTGCAAATCAGTAGATATTCTGAGTTCTGTGGATCAAAGAGACCTGCAATGAGCAAGACAAAAGTGGCAGTTTCTCTATTTCATGGAAACTCACATCTTTATGTGTTCTAGTTTCCACCGAGTCAAGGGACTTTCCAGCTGTTTGAGTATGACCCAGAATAAAAAATAAATTTATCTGCTGACCCAATAATACACAGTGTATCTGAAACAAAAAGTTTGGTTAATGGCTTTTATTTATTTATATTATTTTATTTTTGTGCGTTTGTCAGTGTGAGTTAGTGTAGTAAATATTAGATGTGTAACTGGTGCCTATGGAGGCCAGAAGGGGCCATCAGATTTCCAGGAGCTGTAGTTGTAGATGAATGTGAGCAGTCTGATGTGGGTGCTGGAAACTGACCTTGGGTTCTCTGTAAGAGCAGGAAGCACTCTGCTGAGCATTCCTCCAGCCCCTGGCACTTACTAGTTTTGATACTAATTTTTAGTACCTGCTTTGTGTTCATTTCAGTCTTTGTATCCTTCTTAGCCTCCTCTCCTTTTCTTAATCTTTTTTAAGTTGAAAATGCCAGTTGTTTCAGTAATTGATTTTTATCATGCATTCAACCCATAGTTTGAAAAATATTGCACCAATGTAAGGAATTTTCTTTTTTTTATAAATCACTAAACTTCATGTTCTTTGGTTTATAGTTGTTTTTCAAGAACCAAGTCTTCTTCACAGTATATTAGTTACATTTTCTGTTTTGTTAAATCATGAGGAGGATAAAGTTGTCTTCTACAGGTAGTATGTACTTTATTCATAGCACCATGTTTAATTGTATGTGATAAATTATATATATATGTATATATATATATATATATTAGTGTGTGTATGTCTATCTCATAGATGTCTATGGAGGGAGGAGAGAGAAGGAGGAGGAGAAAGATGAGAAGGAGGAGGAGGAGGAGGAGGAGGAAGAGGAAGAGGAAGAGTGAGAGATTTCATTTATCTTATATAACTACCTTGGCAGGTAGAATTAAGGATTATTGCCAGCCCCTGAAGAAAAGCACATACTGGTAGAGCCAGTCTTCAATTTGGGATCATTTTAATTAATGTTCATTCTCTTTCCCTTAGGCCTAATAATTTAATTGTGAACAGTATGTGTTGCAATGCAAAGAAAAACAGACTTACAATGATGATTGCTGCATTAAGATGTAAATTGAAATTTGCGATAATTTTCTTTTTGAAAAGCAAAAAGAAGGAAATAAAGAAGGAGGGAAGGAAGAAAGAAAAAGAAATCATTTTTAGTAGTGGGCACAAAAACTTACTGATCTACTTAAATATAATATAATTGAATCTTGTAAGATTTTTGTTCTTATGGAAAAAGTAGGCTGACAAAGAATACCATCTTACTCCATAGGTCAGGATATTTTACCAAGCCAAAGGAATTCAAACCTGAACAAAACGTGGAATTTTCCTCTCGTTTTCTATAATAGCTATGTTTGTTGAAGAGAAAATGGAGGAAAAAATGGCCATTATGCCTGGTTTTGAAGAGCAACTTGTTTATGTGTGGAACACACTAGGGACACTTTTGGGACTGCTTTGACTGACTATGCAGAAATGTGACCATCAAAGTTCTAACCAAGGCATGAGGCTGCTGGATCCACAAGAGCAACCAAGACACACAAGAATGACTATCTGTGAAAGAAATTTGATTGCTTCATTTTCCTAGTCCCCCTTTGTAAAAGAGAAAATATTTAAAAAAAGAAACCTCTGGATGCAGCCAACTTTTCTGATTGTTTACCTCTCCCGCTCCCTCCACATCCCCAGCCTCTCTTCTAGTCTCTCCTTTTCTCTCCCTCTCCTGTTACTTTATGTCTTGTTTCTTCTCTCTTTCCCATCTTCTTCATCTTCTCTCTCTGACACTCTCTCTACTTTAGTCTCCCTCTGTCCCTTCTATCACACTGACTTCTTAGGTGAAGTTTTTATGACCATCATTATGACCTTTGTTTTCTAGCATCTTGTAAGAAAGGGGTAAAGGACTTTGCTGTTACCATTTAAAGGGATTGTCTAGAAAAACATTATTCTCTCTGCCTTTTTATTCTTTTCCATGTCACACACAGTTTCAGAAATACTGTTCTTTTTCTGCAGATGTTGGCATGCTGTATTCTATTCTCTGTCTCTTGTGAATGAGATTTGTCTATGAATATTGTATGCTCATTAGAAATGAAAGCAAAAAATTCACTCTAAAACTGGACTGGCTCAGATAGTTTTGCCTGCCTAAGGAAACCACCCAAACACATGTTTATAAAGATATATATGTGTCCTGTTTCTACCCACAGAGGGAGTCCTGCTCCAGCTCCACAGCTGGGGCAGATCTAGGCCTGGTTGAAGTCAAGGCTGGGGTTCTAAAACCACCCTTTTCTAGGGTGTTCAGACAAGGTGTAATGATGAACTTGGGAGTGTGTTGCATAAACACACTGCAAGGGCCAGAAAATGAGACATGCTTTCAGTGATGGTAGAGACATGGAGACTCTCCAGATAGACAGATCTGATTCACAAATAAGGATGTGAAAACACCCTCAGACATATGACTGTACCATGCTGGACAAAACTGTAAATTATGACGGAATTTGAATAAATTCAGATAGCCCAGTCAGATGTATCTTGGATAATGTTGGGGTGAAGGAGCAGTTGGGTAAAGCACTTGTGAGCTGATAGGCCACACTGGGTAAAGGGGTTTCGTGAATTCCAGACTTACTGACCTAATGTTGCCTTGCTATTAATTAGTTCATATATTTTAAGCATCTTTACATAGAAACTAACCCTATACATTTTAAGATATGGGTTCCATTGTTGATTCAGGATTTTTCTGTATCTTAGATCATTAAGATATCCCCCTTCTATAGCACCTGAGACTGCTGTAGGTATTTAGGACACTTCATTGTTGATTCAGAATTTTTCTGTGTCTTAGATCATTAAGATATCCCCCTTCTATAGCACCTGAGACTGCTGTAGGTATTTAGGACACTTTTGTGATTGGCAATGCAGCAACATGGTGAGTGTGATTACTACACAGCTATTAACTTGCTTTCTTGTTTTATGAGTTTGACTATCAACTTAACTATGGTTAGCAATAAGAAAATTTCTTGGCAATAGGAAAAATTGGCAGAGAAATGAGCACATTTCCAATACCTTATATTTCTTACAGATACTTCAAAACTAATCAAAACAAGCAATATAGCCTCTTTTTTATCTTTTAAAAAGTGCCAATCAGGCCTTATCAGTTTTATAGTATTTTATTTAAATATTGGCAACCATCATTTTGTCTGCATATCCAGATACTGCTAACAGAGACCCACAGGACTTTCCATCTCTTTGATGTCATGTTAAATAGTTTTGTCAATGAACGTAGAATGCAAGGGTGTCCAGTGTCGTGTTAGAATGATTTGCAGGACTGAGCTGCCCCGCAGGGTTTCTGGGTGGCACAAAGGGAAGGGAGCCTACACTCACCGAATGCACCCACATGCTACGCCCTTTACTTCTTACATTGGCTTCATGATCTGAATGGTACAGACAGTATTTGGAACCAGGAAAAGTTACTATGAAAAGAGTGGACTAGCCACAGGTTCTCCTGGGAAGGACTTTATATTACAGACCCAAGTGAGAAATGAGGAAGATAGAATAGACATGCAAAATGGGGAGCTAGGGTGAGCAGTTACCTCTGCCTTTCTCAGCAGTGAGTTCTCAGACACAGTGTATGCAATCGGCAGACAGCAGTGTAGTTAGAGCTACTTTATTGCATGGTATCTCAGAAAAGGTGACAGGCTACTCTGCTGTTCAAGTAGGTAAGGAAATGTCAGAAGAACCACAGACGAAGTTTTAATTTGTGCATTTAATTTGATTCCCAGGAAATGTACCTTTTGACGGTACACTTACATTGGTAAGTAAAAGCTGGCCACTCCTATAAAAAGCCCCTTGAATGGACCACTGACGGTACACTTTGACTTAAAAAAAAAATCCTAAAATGACTTAATATTTTTTTATTGTTTCTACTCCTTAGTCTCTATTACAAATCTCATTAGTTAAATTACCAGTGTTTAAATAAAATACTGAAAAAACAAAACAACAAAATAAAACTGAGGCCAATTGTTTAAAATCACAGGAGACTTTTTGTTCGCTTGCTTGCTTTATTTTGTTTTATATGATTGTTGTCCAGGTTAGATGTTAACTGCTGGGCTCAAGTAATCCTCCTGTCTCATTGTGAGTCCCCAGAATTCCAGGCCTATACTACCACGCCTGCTTTCATGCCTAAGTGAACATTTGTGTAGACTTTTGTCTGACACTTAGCCCTACGGATGATCTGTAGCAGTTACTAACTGTGTGCATGTTACAGAGATGACTGTGGGAAGAAGTGATACAGGGTCTGTACTTGCTTATGTATTGTCCTGTTTACATCAGCAGGGCATTACCAAGAGTGTACTGTGTTCCAGGAAGACATGTTAAGACTTAAATGTTAGAATACTCAAGCCAATTTGAAATATCTTAAAACACTAACAGTAACAGGGAAAGAGAAACTATAATGGCATTTTAGTACTGGAGTCAAGATATAAATCAGGTGAGAAATTTGAAGTCTTCCAGGGAGAACTGGGGCAAGTCTGCATTGAGTCGTTTCCATTCAAGGGGCTTTTTATAGGAGTGGTCGGCTTTTGTCTGGGATCACATGGAAGCCAGTAGGCCGTCCGTTCTAAGTAGAGGAGTTAGAGCATCCAGGCACTAAGAGAGCTGGGATGCTTGGTACCTAGAAGCTCACCGTGCTTTCCGCACGTTAGGTGAGGACTGGAGAGAAGAACAAGCTAAAAAGCATAACTGAGATATTGGTAGTGTGTTGATTTCCTTATAGAAGCTTGGAAAATATTTAATTTTAACTTTTTGTTAAATGTGTAATTTTTACACATTTTACACAAAATTCTACCAATTTTGATAGTTTTTATTTTATTTTAATTTTTAAATATAGGTTCTTGTTATGGAGTCCAGGGTGGCCAAGAGTTTTTGATCTGCTTCCCCCATTAGCCTCTGTCATGCAAGGAGTTCTGGTGTGTACCACTGTTGCCGGCCCAGGACATGCATTTTTGTAGTGATTTTCCTGTTTTATTAAGTCTCTATCAGCACATTAAACGAACCAGAGAGCAACACAACATGAAAGAATCTTGAACCGTTGTATTGGAAAAGCTGCAGGTAAGGATTGGAGAGAATGCTCAGTGTTTAGAGCGCCTCTTTTAAGGGATCCAGATTCATTTCCTAGCATTCACATGG
Organism: Mastomys coucha; assembly: GCF_008632895.1. Lineage (NCBI taxonomy): Eukaryota > Metazoa > Chordata > Mammalia > Rodentia > Muridae > Mastomys > Mastomys coucha. The sequence goes on along the minus strand of NW_022196904.1, from coordinate 104,814,819 downwards.
AATGTCACAACCATCTTCAACTCCAGTTACAGGGGATCAAATGCCTCTTCCTGGTCTCCATAGGCACCAGGCACTGTGCACATGTGGTGTATAGATATACATGACGTCAAAAACACCTATACACACAAAATAAAATTAAAAACCCTTAAAAACAAACAAAACTGATGGCCAGTTTATCTTCAGTTACTTTATTTTATTTTATTTTATTTTTTTAGTTGCTCTTTGGACTTCCCTAGAGTTTGGCATCAATTCACTTTATAAACAACTTGTAGGTCAGTGAGAGTCTAAATTCTCAGATGTACACACAGTAGATCAGCATGGAACTTATAAGTCACAGTTTGTATTGCTCTCTTAAAGAAAACATGAATACACAACATATACAAATGTGTATTATCATGATCACTTCCTTGTGACTTTGCTGTCTTCCTTTCTTGAGCTACATGTGACTTTCCTCTGTGTTCAGGTTTTCATTTTCAAGGGGCAAGATCAGGCTTTGCAATTTCTGTTATTATTTTGTTTTCCTCCAGAGAAACATTTCAGGGTCTCCAAGCCTCATTTTAGTGACATCACAGTCCCTCTGACTTGAGATGCTTGGGCAGGTTGCTGCCAGAACACAGAGCAGGATGTGTTTTCCAAGTCAGAAAGTTGTCCACTAAGTCACAGCAGCGGTGAAAATTGTCAGAGAAACAACTAATTAATCTCTGCTCCTTTACAGCTGCTTAATGCAATGCATAACTAAAAGTCCTGTTAAATTAATTAATGATTTCAATTATGAACTTTTCTTCAAAATGTTATGATTTGTATCAGGCTGATAATGCAGTGACCTGAGAGTGTGAAATCTGTGTTAGGAAGAGAGTTGCCAGTTAATTGATTCACAAATTACTTAAAGTTTGTTGCACCCAAGGGAGTGCTCTGTTTCATGACAGTCATTTCTTAAAGTGCACAAACTCCTTTTTCACCTGAAGAATGGCTTGAGTGATTAAGATAGATAAAACACCAGCAAGTTGCTGGACCCTAGAATTCGTAGGTATGTAGAGAACCAGTCTTTCACCAATTGTAGGGTTGTCTCCTGTGGCAGTTTGTCACTGCTCTCATTTTAGTAATCTGCAATCGTCTTCTAGCTATCACCCTTTTAACTTTTGGAATCTGCTAAATATTGAATGTATTTCACATTTGAAGACAATGTGAGTGAGTACACCTCCTCTGGGAGCCCCTAAAGGGCAGTAACGCAACACGAGTTGTTGTGCTAATTGCCAATTGCTGTTTGAAGCATCTGTGGTTCCAGGGTGTCTAAGATGGCAGCCTTAAGTTCTGGAGAGGGTGCTGATCCCAATGTGGGCAGTGTGGATAAGACACCTGAGGCTTTTGAAAAATAGTATACAAGAACAAATTAAAAGCGCCATAAACACTTGCTTCCAGTTTGGTTACTTCACCCATAAGTTAAGTACAAATAAAAGTATACATATGTACAAGCAGGAGGGAAGAATCAATACCATCAATATTTTATAATACATTTATTAAAGTTTTATTACGTTTTTATGCTGGGCTTGGGTGGATAAGAAGGCCTTAGGAGAGAATCCTTCCTGAGGGCGTGAGACTAACTCGATCGAGGGCAGGATTCTTGAGCAGACATTCAGTGTGACCAGAAGGTCCCCGGACATAAGTGGCAGATTTATAAATACTAGGTGCAAGACCCATTCTTGTTCCACATACAATTGGGCTTAACAGGTAGTTGAAAAGTCCTGTGACTTTTGGTTGGCTGAACAATATCCTCCTTAGTTTTGCTCCAATTTGATAAGCTGTATGAAAAAAGGTATTTTTAATTTCCCACGGAAACCAAGTTTTCCTCTGGAGCATATGCCTCCCCTTGCTCAGTGGGTAGACGCATTTATAGGTTGGAGCAGGAAGCACATCCTGACAGACTGTTCACAGCATCCCCATATCCTGGTGACTCTTCTTCCATTCATTTTCTTGACCCCAGAAAATTGCCCAGAGAGAGGACAAATAGAGAAAGACTGTTACAAAC
>NW_022196904.1:104785638-104812783 GCF_008632895.1 Mastomys coucha | reverse complement strand
AAAAGAAAAAAGAAAAGAAAGGAGGAAGAAAGAAAGAAAAGAAGAAAAAGAAATGGACTTGAAAGGGGAGTAAATTCCTACTAATTTTTCCACTGTAGGAAATGCACTATTTTAGACCCCGACTGACTGCTTCTGTTTTCTAGAATCAGGGAGCCTATAATCTCAGCACCATTAACAAGTGCTGTCATTCAGATACACAGTGTCTGGCTGATTTAAATAAAATGAAATGAAGATAGTTGTTTCTGGTCCCTTGGCTTCACTCATTGCCATAAACATATGCTCCGCGTCCCGCTTCTTCCATCTTATTTATGACTTTAATTTGTTGTGTGGGCTGCGCTAGAAATTAAATTTAATATAATTCTCCAAGGGACCCTGTCATATAATAACATGGTAATTTCTGTGTATCCTTTTGAAAAATGAGGAAATTAATTCTTCCTGACATGTTCTAATTATTCCAGTGTGAACGGCAAATCCGTTTTTCCTAGCCCCTGAAGTGTTATAGGCAAATGGCTGGTGTTCAAAGCCGAAGTGCTAACGCTGACCAGCAGTGCGTTTAATTTGAAACATGAGCAGACACCTTTCAACACACCTTTGTAATATTGGAGTACTTTACAGGAATTAATTCACTACTTATTTGGCAGCTTAGCCTTGGGGTTATGGTTTTTTTTTTTTAATTCATCAATACTGTAGCCACGGTAGCATAGTGTCTCCCATTCCCTTTAGCGCTGCAGCTCTGCCTGGAACTTATCGTGTTCACTGGGGTAGCTCAGCTGTGTGAATGCAGGATTCCCCAGTTACTGCAGAGATACCAGTTGTATGCCAAATTGTGTTTACACTTTACAGAGAGGTATAGCAAGGTCTCAAGTGCTAAGCTTAATTATAGTCTGTGGTTAGCAGCTTTGAACTGAAACCACACAGTGTAGGAATTATTAGGACAGCCTTGCTGTGGGAAGATATCGTTGCCCTGCTGTACGTTTCAGTTGTGAAAAATCCAGAGTTTTATGTGGGAAATAGTATTGTGGGCAGTTTATTCTAAGATTTGTGAAGAAGGCAACTCAAGATCTTGTCTCTGTCACAAAGGAAGCAGGGATACCTTGGAAAATAAGGGCCAAGAGGCATTTTTGTTGCTACTGACAGAGTGGGACAGTCTTCAGCCAGATCAATTGGAAGTCCTGTGCAGCATTCTGTACAGGACTTTCTTTATCTGTGATCTTCATTGTAAACTGGCTGCTAGGGTCCTTTGTCTTAGTAAGCAGCTGATAAATGCTATCACATACTGGCCATTTATTGTTATCATTAACAAGAAAAATGAATGCACAAGATACTACTTAAAACAAGCTGGAAATACAATTAAACTTAAATAAAAGAAGCAGAATTGTGTCTAGAGTGTTGAAATAAAGGCTATCTGTTTTTGTAACTTCATAGAGCATTTCCTTCTAAGTTTTTACTTAGGAGAATTGGAGATGGGAGCATAATTATCCTGAAAAATAGCATTAATATTGTTCATACATTTTCTGCTGACCATTCAGTTACTAGATACCTAGTTTGATTCTCTCTGTCAGTCTCTGAAGACTTAAACAGAACTTAAAGAGGTCTGATTTCTTTTCTTTTTCTTTTTCTTTTTTTTTTTTGAGGTCTGATTTCTTTAAGTTTTCCTTTCTGCTCAGTGGATGGAAGGAATGGGCTTCTGCAGGCTGGAGACTGGAGTGAGCACAGTAGCACATGTCCCTCTGCACAATGCCAGGGGGAGGTCACTCTGTGGCCTAGCCTGTGGCTTGGTAGCAGAAGCTTTGAGGATGTGCTGGCGAGTAAGGGGGCAATAGACCTGTCTCTCTCTGTACCATAGCCTGCAGGCCTGCTAAAACTTTCTCTTCAAGGGCTTCTCCTGGTGCCTTCAGCAAGGGAGGGGCTCTTCCTTTTCCTCTTTTGTTGTCCACTGAAATTGCAGATGGATTAGCACTCAAGGCCTGAAGTAGGTCATGGTCTAAAGGACAGATCCCTTTCAGAGTGTGACATCCCCCTTCTGGGAGCTCTAAGTAAAACCAAGGCTTACTCTTCCTGCTTACTCTTCCTAACAGTCTTCAGAATAGGGGACCCACCATCAGTTACCAACCAGGGCACAGTAAGCTTGGCACTGTGGGGGTTGTGTGTCTGCCTAGCTTGTCTTCTACAAGGGAAGACATTATAAATGCTTCTTGTGTTTCTGTCAGTATACTCAGAAAAATGAGCAAAAGGGACAAATATCCTCCTAATTGCAATAGTTTTTCTTTCATAATGTCCCTTATGCTGTTTTGTTCACTTTAATTTCTAAAGTTCCCTTATTATAATTAAAACCTAATGTCTAGAAAAATATGTTGTTTATTTCTCAATATTCTTTACTCAACTTGAATCATATGTTAAATTTATTTAAAAACAGATAAGCAATAGTCCATTATTTATTCTGTATATGTATGTGTATATAATATATAAATACACACATAAACACACACATATTGAGGCCCAGATTTAATTAGTATTTTCTAGATAATCTCATCAGTGCCTTCTTTTACAACAGTATACTTGTTTTTTTTTTTTGAGTCAAATTCTTTTGTTTTGTTTTGTTTTGTTTTTTTGAGACAGGGTTTCTTTGTATATAGCTCTGGCTGTCCTGGAACTCATTCTGTAGACCAGGCTGGCCTTGAACTCAGAAATCTACCTGCCTCTGCCTCCCAAGTGCTAGGATTAAAGGCGTGCGCCACCACTGCTCGACAGTCAAATCCTTTTTTAAAAGGTATTTCTGAGTATTTCATTAGTGACTAGAGTTAAGAACATAGTCTTCCTTTTTCTTACACTTGTGTATGTTTTTGTAGTAGTCCTAACAGCTAACATTTATTGAGTATCCCACAATATCAGGCATTGTGGTGATCATTTTATATTTAACATTCTCATGTGAAAACAGAAAAACTTTTGAGATAGCTGTGTGTGTATGTGTGTGCATGTAGAAAATTGGCTACTTCATATTGATTTCTACCTGGTTAGCTTTCTGTTGCTTCAAGAAACACCATGAGCAAAAGCAGCCTGTGGAGGAAAGGGTTATTTCGTCATACAGGGTAGAGTCCCATCATCAAGGGACAGGATGCCAGAACAGGACATCAATCAGAATAGACACTCAAATCAGGAACCCAGAGGCAGGAACTAAAACAGAGATGCTATGGGGGAATGCTGCGTACTGGCTTGCTCTAACTGCTGCTTACTGTATACAGGTTCCTATTCAGCAGCCCTTTTATAACTCCCAGGACTACCTGTCCAGGGTGGTACCATACACAGTAGGCTGGGCTGAGCCCTCTCACATTAATCGTTAGTTTAAAAAATGTTCCATAGACATGCACACAGGCCAATCTGATGTAGGCAATTCCTTAAATGAGATTTCTTTTCCTTAGGTGATTCTAGTTTGTATTAAGTTGATAAAAAAACCAACCAGTACAGTAGCTATTACTAGCAGCTTTTGTGACAGAGTGCTTTTGTGTCCTGAATTTCAACCAATATTTGCAGACTCTCTTCATTATTGTGTTAATGGAAATTATTTTGGTTATGGAGAAATAAGAGTAGCTGTCCTAGGATCCTAGCCTGTGAACCTAGTACTTGGAGAGTTTGAATCTTAACTTGAAACTGTTCTCTGAATGCTGTTATAAACTTGTTTTGGGCGCTACAAGGTCCAAAAGTGCTTTTGCTGCTGTGTTGGTTTTAGTCTTGTGGAGGTAGGAGTGTGGATATGAGGGAATAATAGATAATCCTGGGTAGAGCATGACTAGTTTTTTATTTTAGAATAATTTAGGAAAGAATTGCCATGGGTGTTGACCAGATTTTCTGCTTTGTTTACAGATGTAAGCACTTTGTGACTATTTTGGGGACTGAGCACAATGTGGTGATTTCATACATAGAATCCTAGTTGGACTGTAGGAAGAAGGGTCAGCAATTAACACTGCAGCATGGTTGAATGTCCTGAAAACTTCCCATGGAAGAGCCCAGAAGGAGCTACTTACTTCTCAGAATATGTTTCTTCATTTAATTCTTCCAACAACCTAGAAATAGATATTATTAGTGGTAATATTATGAGGCAGGTTAAAAACCAACAAATCCCTAAGTTGGGAGGAAAGTGAATTTGGGCTCAGAGTCTTAGAGGTTTCAGCCCATGATTGGTTGCTTCTGTTCTCTGGGGCCTGGGTGGAGGCAGCACACCAAAGAGGGAGTGGGCTGAGGGGCAAAGGCCCTTTGCTTAATGCTTTGCTGTGATGTGAAAGACAGGAAGGAAGGGGACTGGGTTTCAGTGTCTCCTCTGAGGGCACACCTGCAGAGATCTAAAACCTCCCACTATGCTCTGCCTCTTAAAGTGTCTGCCACCTCTGAATAATGCCAAGCCTTTAAACATGGGAGCTGGGGGACATTTAAGGTCCAAAATACTGTGCTTACCAACACTGCACTGTGTGAAAGTGTGGCTGGCAGGAGACTAGGTTTGGGAGTTATTTATAAAAGATTGTAGTTAAAATCATCTAATCAGAAGATATCTCTTATGTTCACACACACACACACACACACACTAATAAATAATTAATAAAAATTATTTAAGGGGGACGCCACTCTCCACTAAGGGACACCCCCCACACTTGTTTTAGAGCAGATTCCATCTCTCTGTCATGACTCCTTCACCATTCTTGTACAGCAGTCCTTGGCCATCCATGGGCTTAGCAACAAGCTGCTATTGACTAATTGAATTGGCAGAGTAGATGATTTCTCAGTTATGGGTAATACTGTGTTGTACTATAATGAATGCTCTCTCCTTCACATTGATTCTTCTAAGATTCTCAGCAGGACTCACACTTTATCAAATCAACAGTTGCAACTGGAGCCATATTCCCCTTCTGTAGAGTCTCTTTCATGTTTCATTACATTAAAAAGTCCCAATTTACCTTTCAGCTTTTCCTCTGTCTTCCACAACCTCTTGTTCCCTTTCACCATCCCCCCATAATTCCATTTTTAGGGCTCTTTATTCCCCCTTCCTCCCTTCTCTCCCTTCTCTCATCTGTCTCCTCCTCTCTCATCCAGTTCCTTCTCTCTCTCTCTCTCTCTCTTTCTCTCTCTCTCTCTCTTTCTCTCCCTCCCTCCATCTCTTCTGTCTCTTCTCTCCCTCTCTTTGCTCTCTTCTCCTCCATACCCCCCGTATGTGTGCATGTGTGTCTGTGTGTGTGTGTGTGTGTGTGTGTGTGTGTGTATGTGTGTGTGGTGTGTCCCAGCATCCTGCAGTGGAAAAGCCAGAGACAACTTTGGGAATTGGTTCCCTTCTTCCACGGTGACCTCAGGTCATCTGGCTCATGCAGCATGCATGTTTACTCACTGAGCTGGCTCAGCACCCCTTCTTTTTCTTATAGGGAAAACTCAAACATGTTTATAGACAGATATGTAACAATCAGGAAAAAAGAGAGGGGAGGGAGAATGCTAAAAAAAAAAAACAGTGGAAAGAAAGAAAATGACACCCTTGTTTTTGAAATAGTTGTACTTGAAGAAGACTTCTGCTAGGAGTGTGGTTTCCTACAGTCATTAAAATGAAGCACTGAAAGCTATGTGGCTTAGAGAGATAGACATTTATTGCTTATCACTCTCAGAGTATAGACTCCAAAACCTGGGGGCTGGAGGCTCACATTCTTCGAGACTTTCATTGTCTGTTTCTGGTGTCTTACAACTTGGTGATATCACTGGTTCCAGATCTAATATTTATAGTACATGTTTTTTATAGGGAGATGTGTGTTAGAGTTCATGTTTGTCTGTTAAGACTGCAAGTCATTGTTTTGTATATCATTATGTGGAAACAGTTTTAAAGATAATTTGGAATTTTCAAAATATATAAAAGCAAGAAAACAAGTATAAATTACATTCTAAAGAGCTGGGCCTGCTAATAAACACCCAACACTCAAGAGGGTGAGGTGGGAGGTTCTCAAGTTTAAGGCCAGCTTGGCTGTATAGTCAGATCCTGTCTAAGAAACCCCCCCCCACACACATAAAAATACAATAAAATAAAGAAGCAACAACAAAAAAATTCTAAGCCCAAATTTTTAGTTCTTGAAACTTTACCTTTTAAGAAATTTGATTACATTCTAAATTCTGTGATGTAACAGCAATAAACACAGATATAAAGTTGTTTATAATCTATACAATCATTGGTATTTGTGTCATTTTCAATTAATACTTAGTTTGAATTATGACTATTAATAAGTCAGCAACAGATACTGAAGAATTAATATCTATCATTTCGCTGGCAGAGCAGAGGGACTCTCAGTTTTAAATAATATCAAGTTTGATTATGGTGAATGCTATTCTTTATCCTGTATGATGGACTGGGAGGCAGAATAGTTATGCATGTTTAGCAGCAAGTTCAATTTGTAAGAGAGGGTATACTATCTAATATCCAGTGTGGCATCCAATAGAAACCCAAAGACTTAAAAACACCAGGAAAATGGAAGCTATCTTTACATGTTCATGGCCATCATTTTTTTCTGTATTTATTTTATGAATTAAATCATGTGACTTTTCTCCTAGGTATTTTAATGTTTAACTCATATGGACCATAAATACACCACTTCAGATGAATATTTGATATGGTTTTCTATAGGTAACAAAATGCTTAGTAAGTGCTTATGAACCAGGTATTGTCCTGGGCTAGGCCACATCTAAATACAAAAGGGCTTCCTGTGTCAGAGTTGATGATTTCAAGGGGAAGATGACCTAGGTACATAAATGATTGTGGTGTGATACAGTAAAGGTCTGTATAAATTGCTATGAAAGAGATTATCAAAATACATTTAATTGAAAATTTTATCAAAACAGCCACCACTGGAATCAGATAATGGTCACAGAAATCAAGGTCTATGATACCAAATCTTTCTGTGTTCTAGCCTAGAATTATTTCAGGCACATTAATCAATGCTTTAGCAGCACCATTTGTATCTGCTGTGAGGGACATGATCTAATAAGTTTATTCCCAGGGGCAGAAACATCAGTGACAGTACTCAGACATATAGACACAAGCTCACGACTGTGGCTGGAATGAAAGCATAGAAGGAAGACTACAAAGTGTTACAAATGTGAACAGAAACTTTACAATTGGTTCTTTAAGAAAAGTACTTTTCAGTCTCAGGATGTCAGCTAGGCAAGTTCTTTACTGTTGAGCTACATCCTCAGGCTTAGAGTTTGAATCTTATCTTCCTCTTAGATCACGTTGGTGATAAAGGGTCAAATGCTGAGTGCTTTCCCACCTTAATATACAGCCAGTGGGCCTGTCAACAGGGCTTAGTGGTGGGTAAATTCACTTGGTGCTAAGTGAGAAGACCTGAGTTCAATTCCTAGAACCCACAAGGTTGAAGGAGAGAACTGATGCCCATAAGTATTATAATAAAAAATAATGCAGCTAATAATAAGCTGAGGAAGTAGCTAGTTGGCAAAGACCTTGTCTAGCATACACAAGACCCTGGATTTGATTCCCCACACTTTAATACCCAGGCATATATCTGTAATCCAAGCACTTCAGAGGTAAAGGCAGGAAGATTATCGTTTGCTATATAACAACTTTATAGACAGCTTTCTATATATGATACCCTGTCTCAAAATATTTCACAATAATTTGTTTTTGTAATATGACCAAATGGACTATCTGATAATCTGTCCATCCACTGGAAAACATGATATAAATTGTCAGTCTTTCTTACTTGGTGTGGAGATGTTATGTGTTTGTGACTAGAAGGATTCAGGTGGTTAAAATGCTGAAGGACCTTGTATAACAGGAATGTGAACTATCCTGTTTGTGATTGGGAGCTGTTAAGTATTAGTTAGCAACAGAAAATCCATCACCACTGAAGGAAAGGGACAACCGGTCACATAAAGTAGAACTTATCCTTTTATGATTCCCTAGTGCACAGTCTTGCCACCCCAACCCTGTTCATACTGCTCAGTTACTTGGTTGCTCCCTCCAAATGGGCAGCAGAACACATGCACTTACTGCTATGATTAAACACAGTGACTTTTTCTCTTTGTGCACTTACTGCTATGATTAAACACAGTGACTTTTTCTCTTTGGCTGTTAAAGGTGTGTTGAATAGCACATAGTAACAAATATACTTTTTGGTGGTGGTGGGGATAATAAAAAATTGAACAACTGCTATTTCTAGGACTAATGCATCAATGACTAGAAATGTAACTAGATGTGACAAGTGAGGACTGATTGGTGGGTTTCTGAATGCTGCTTGAATTTTTATAGGCCATGTTCCAAATCCGGTGTACCAAGGGAGGTCCTTTAATGACCCCCAAGTTGTGAGTTATACTTGTGAGCCTAACCCTTCTTGCACAATGATTTACAAGCTGTGCCCTGGGTAGTCTGTGGCATGGGAGCATTTCAAGAACTGTAACTATTAAGTCAACAATATCGTTGGGTGATTGGATTTACCACAAAGATGGAGACCCTCACTGTCTTAGAAGAAGACTGGTTAAAGTTTGAGACTTTAAAAAAAATAAGATAAATGTAAAACTGTATTTCATGTTTAGACAGTTTTATGGCCAAATATATCTAATATAACTCTGACACTGAAATCTCACCTCTTTAACTATTGGTTGTAAACGTCAACTTCTTAAGAGTGGGATAGATGTTGGTCAATGATGCTGCGGGCTCTACTAAAGCTGAAGGTTCAGTCCCCAGCACGAAAACAATATCAATGGCTAATTCCCACTGTTTCAGTGCTAGTAACAAACTGCTTTGAATCCTTGACAGTTCCCACAAGTCTACTTTTGACTATAATCACTTTGGTGTATGGTGTTTAGCTAAGAGCAGGAGTTCTGAACTCTCAAGAGAGCTTAAAAGTGGTGTGGATTCTTCTTATTGTCCTTATGTCACTGGGCAACATATGTACACCTTATGCCAGATATTTATGCTAAATGAAGTGGTATTAATTAAATATAGCTGTCTGGCTCCTTCAATTAAGATAACTCTATACCTTCAGTTGTTAGGAGTGGAAGGACCAGAAGGGGAGGTGTCCTGAAAGCACTGTGAACTTAATGCTGGTTGAATAAAACAGACAGAATAGGTGATGTGTTGGTTTGCTAAAAGTGCTTAGGGAAAATTACCAAACAACACCATTTCCTAGTTTCTAAATATGTCTGTCTTTACTTTCTTTCCTCTCTCTCCCCTCCCCTCTTAAAGTTTTATTATGTTGCCCACCTTAGCATCAAACTCATGACCTTCCTGCCTCAGCCTCTGAGTGCTCAGATTGCAGGCATGTACCATGTCCAGCTTTCCTCTTTTTTCTTGTCCCAAATTATTCTCTGACTACATTACTATGGGGAGTGTTTGATGATGTCTGATGGGCACATTACATTTATAATAGTAAAAATGTGTAATAGTAAAAATGTCAGAGTTGAAATTTTTTTTTTATAATCCAAAAGAATGTAGAAAGTTATCTATGATAAATACTTAAACATAAGATCTGTGTCACAATGAAGCAATTAAGACAATAGGAACTTTAGTAAATTTAAGCTGCTAACAGCTGTTACCATCGACATACTTCACAGTTGAGGAAAATGCCCACATGCAGTGCTGTAGATACAGCTAAGTGACGGTGTGCTGGCTCAGCTCTTGAATGGCCTTCAGCTGGCCTCAAACCACACCCAAAGCACACTCTAGTTTTCACTTATAATTTCTTGCTACATGTTACATTTCCTTGGGTTCTCTTTTATCTAACTCATAAATGTGGATTTCGTTCTTTTTAGGATCTGTATCTTAATTCTGTCTTGAAATGAAATTCTTGAAGGGTATTGGAAATTTGCCCAGCTATTATGAAATAACTGGATCTTTGTTTTCAGCTGTCTATTGTTTATTTTGAGAATTTATGAGGCTTATTCCACAGACGTTATCACGGTAGGTGTAGGGTCTATGGTGTGCCAGGTACTGTTTGAAGCAGGGTCCCTGTATCAGCAAAAAGAAGTCTTTGCTCTCATTGTTTGTTCTAGTGGTTGAGGCAGGAAAGACATTACAAATGACGAGCATGGAAAAAACTGTTGTCTGTGGAAGAGATGAGTGCTAACAAGAAACACCAAATGGGAGAGAGAGGTCAGGAGGCCTAAGTGCAGACTTTCCTAGTTTATTAGAGTGAAAACAGTACTGTCTCACAGAGAAGGTGGCATTTATATATTGATACTAGGAGTGAAGGGGTGACTCATGGCCCTGAAGGGAGACTGCCAGGAAGGACATAGCAGGACTGAGGACTAAGGGTCAGAGTTGCAGAGGCCAGTGTGTATTGTGAAAGGCAAGGCTGCATACGACTTGAGCCATTGTGAAGAAGGAAGGGAAGCCAGAGACAGGTGAGTTCACAGTCTTGTTTCAAGCAATTGTGCACTGCCTGCTGCTGAGTGTGAACTGCATGATAGAGATAAGAAAATGCCATAGCCCAAAGGGCTTATAGACAAGAAGAACTTCTCTCTCATAGTTCTGTAACATGGGAAGACCAAAGCCAGGCACAGCCCATCCATGTGACTAAGAGCCTGCTTCCTCACACACAGCTGTCTTCTTACCCTGACCTCTCATGGTGGAAGGAGTAACAGATCTCTCCCTGTGCCTCATATAATAACACTGCACTTAGGACTGAATCACCTCTCAGAGATACCCGTCTTTGTAATACAATCGCCCTAAGGAGAAGGGAGGACTCTATGGGAGTACAGGCATTCAAAGCATAGCAGGAGACTTGTGAGTGACCCAGGTAACAGTTAATGATGTCTTAGATCCTTGAATGAATGACCCACTAAAAAGACAGCGGTCCTACCTCTCACTGTGAACAAATGTAACTTGTGTGAATTGATTGAATTAGGTACATCTTCCCTGAAGAAGTAATGATTAAGTTATAATCTCAAAGAATAGGCAATAAATAAGATAAAAGGGTCAGAATAGGGACAGCAGAGGAACATACTATTTTACACAAAAGAAAGGGCATATATAAAGGTCCAGTGGTGAGAAAGTGAAAGTCAAGTTCAGAGAGCTGGTGCATCTCTGGTGAGACAAAGTTCAGAGTGGTGACATCTGAATACTAATTACTTGACATGCTCCATTTTTTTTCTCCTATGTAGTCTGAGGGAGTTAGGTTCTGTTTATTTTTTGATTTCAGAGTTGAAGGAATTGAAATGTACAGGAATAAAGCCTCTTGTTCAGGGTCAGATGGGTAAGAAATAGAAGAGCCAAACCCTTGCTCTCTTTATCAGAGTGCCAATTAAATGAGAGCTGAGGCCTTATACATCTGAAGGTGTGTCCTTAGAAACAAGAACTTTTGACAGATGCTCAGTATTTGGGAAGGAAGGAAGGAAGGAAGGAAGGAAGGGAGGGAGGGAGGAAGGAAGGGAGGGAGGGAGGGAGGGAGGAAGGGAGAGAGGAAGGGAGGAAGGAAGGAAGGGACTAGATTGGAATCAAGGTGTATTTCTTCCATGATCACGGTTTGAGCTGACCCATGTCTGGGGCAGGCTGGGATGCACAGGCACAAGGCTGGGCTTTTCGGCTGTTTCTTCTAGAGAAGGGTTTGAAAGGGGCCAGTGCCCGAGGCCAGAACAGTCCAAAGGGGGAAGCAAAGACCTTGTTGGAGGTGGACAGAGCTCTGAGGGATGAGCACTTTCAAAGCAGCTTCCTGTGAGCTAGAACAGAGGAAGAGGGTGAGAAGGCTCAGCTCAAGAAGGCATCCTGGGGATGTAGCCTGTGGACCTCTATGCTGCACAGCAGCATGGCCACTCATGGCTTCCACTGTCTATCCTGGGTCCTGTGTGAATTTTCTCACAGGTTTCCTTTAGTGCTTCCCTTTTCCCCAAATATTTACCCCGTTGTGTTCTTTAGTGTCCTGAGATACACAGAACTTTGACATGTGGTTCCTAGCCAGCAACTGAGGTGTGTGGCTTTACGTCTGCCCAACATCAGCTTTTCTCAGGCAACACACGCAGACTGCAGGCCGCCTGCTCTGCTTTGCTTCACTTTCACTGTGCAGGCTCTTTAATATCTCAACCATTTCTGTTCATCTTTTGTCACAGAAGAAAAACTGTGCCCTCTGTTTTTTTGAGGAGACATCTCTACTTGTGTTTTTTAAAATTCCATCTCCACTGGAGATGCTGTTGTGTTTCTGAAATTCCTGTTTTGCCTCTTTTTGGCTTTGGTCAAATTAATTTGTCTTTTTAAGTCTTTAGTTCCTTTGTTTTTAATTAAAATGTAATTATATCATTTCTCCCTCCCTTTCCTTTCTCCAACCCCTTCCAATGCCCCCACTTTCTCTCAAATCCATGGCCTCTTTTTCTTTAATCATATTGCTATGTATATATGAGCAATATATAGTGCAACCTGTTAAGTCCTTTTAGTGGTGCTTGTGTGTGTTTACAGGATAGACAAATTGGTATTGGATAACCAATCAGGGGGCTCATCCTCTGGGAAGACTAATTCTTCCTCTCCTGACAATAATTAGTGGTTTGTAGCTTTTCATATTGGGGTAGGGCCTGGTAAGATTTCTCCCATACACATTAGGATGCCAACTGGTGTTGGAATTGTTCAGGCAAATGTATTGTGAGATTTCATGAGTGTAGCTTTTCTGCTGTATCAAGAAGATCCAACCACATAGCAGATTTACTGGTCCTTGGTTCAATTTTCTTTTTTAAACAAACATTTTTCTTATTCTTTTGTTTTTAAAAATTCCTTCTGTCCTTCTCTCCCTGCCCCTTTTCTCCCCTTTCTGCACCGCCATGGTAAGTGTGGCTCAGGGACTTTTGCAGAAGAGGAAGCAGAAATAATTTAAGAGCCACAGATGGTGTGACATTTCAAGGCAAGAGTGTTTCACAGATCTGGCACTGTAAATGCATATATGAACTCCAGGAGGTTGAGGTCAGTTCTTACTCCTATCTTGTGGTTTCTGGGGATCAAACTCAGGTCATCAGTCTTGACCGACAGCACCAGTACCTGCTAAGCCATCTTGCTGGACCTTTAACGTACAATTTTTCCTGCTAAACTTACTTTTGTAGTGAATCAGTTTTAACAGTGCCTATGAGTGTGCTTTATAAGCTGAACACACATTCCAATACTGGCTGTGATCACTAAAGTACATATGCACAACTCATTAATATTTCTTAATATAGTTTTCCTCACCTATGCTAACTTTCAGAGTATTTTCTTTCTTCCTTATATGATTAAAACCTCTTAAAAATTATCTTTGCATTATATCTCCATTTCTTTAGTTTCTGTACTAAAAGTCTAACTCTAGTGAACCTGCTAACTTTAAGACTACTAAATATCTCTAAGTTCCATATTTATTGTTTTAATTCTCAGTTCTCATCCCTTTAACTCAGCAGTTGTTGATATTATTGGCTAAATGTGGCTCAGCACAGCCCTCAATGTATAGAAGATACTCAGAAGGTTTTAGTAAGTGAATGTTTTAGATGAATTTATTTCTTTTTAAATATAGGCCTTTTCAAGTTTAGATCTCACTCCACTCTTTTCTCTGGATGGTCATTCTTGGATCTCTGGTTTGTTCTTGTGCCTTTTAATGCTACATGAATGAATCTCACACCTCCTCCTCCAGCTCCAGCCTAAGCTTCAGCTCTGCCTGCCAAGGGAGAAAGTCAGAGTCAATGGATCCAGTGAAAGGAGGTTGGAAGTAATATCAGAGAGCCCCCAAGTACGACCATGATTTTAAGTGGCATAGGAAATCACCGAGGATGTTGAGAGAGAATAATTGTTCTTTTATAGGAAGAATAGGTTACAGAAAAGCAAGTATGAGATTTAGTCTCCAACCATCAGGAAGAGACAAGAGAGTTTAGATGAACTGCCAGACTTGGACTGGAACAGAAGCAGTAGGAAACAGTGTGTGCTGTGTGTGCTATGTGTGCATAGATTAGAGGAAAAGAACCTCCTCTGGTGGTAGACACAGTCTATCCCATTGGGGCTAGATGAGTTAGTAAACCCTTTTTTCCCAGGTGCCTTCTCCCATGGTAGCTACAGTCTATGCCCATATTATGGTTCAGTGAGCAGGGTGCCAGCTAGATTTGCTACTACTCCCTTCTTGGAACATTCTGATATAGTAGTTAAGTGAAATAATGATGTGTAACCATCCGAATAGTAGGAAAGTGAATGATAAGATACTCACTTTAAAAGGTGTGTGTGTGTCTGAGAGTGTGGAGGGCAGAGGAAGGACAGGGGTCCTTCCTGAAGTGCTGCACACCTTAACTTTTTTTTGAAGGAGAGTCTCTCATTGAGGTCTGGCTGGCCAGTGAACCTCAGGGATCCATCTGTCACTACCTCCCCATCTCTGAGATTACAAGTGTGTACTATCACAACTGGCTTTTCACAAGGGTTCTGCGGTTGAACTCAGGTCCTCATGCTTGCATGGCAAACACCATACCCATTGATCTATCTCTATAATCTGCACCATACCTCGAGCCAATTTGTTTTCTACCATCATTATTCTCATCTAGGCCCTTATCATTTTCTGTATGTTTACTATCTCCAGCTACGCTTTAAGACCAGGATGACTCCTTCTTTCCTTCGGTAGTGTGATGGTTTGAATTAAAATGGCCCCCACAGGCCCATAAGGAATGGCCCTATTAAGAGGTGTGGCCTTGTTGAAATAGGTGTGGCTTTGTTGAAGGATGTATGTCACTAGGGGGTGGGCTTTGAGGTCTCATATGCTCAAGCTAGTTCACTTTCTGCTGCCTGCTGATCCAGATATTGATCTCTTAGCTCTTTCTCTAGTATCATGTCTGTCTTCACAGTGCCATGTTTACTGCCATGATGATAATGCACTAAACCTCTGCACTGTAAGCCAGCCCCAGTTATAAGAGTTGCTGTGATCATGATTCTCTTCCCAGAAATAGAAACCCTAAGACAAGTAGTGTCCGAAAAGATATACCTGTTATTGGTACTTCTTGATGGAGACAAAGACCAAATTATTTCATGACAGTCTTTTTACACGTATCATTATAGTTAATCCCTGAGGCCTGACAGTTCATCATGCCAGCAGGAGCTAGTCATCACATCTTATTTCTATGGCTAGGATACCTGAGCTAATGAGTGTAAAGCCACTGAGTAACTTACATACCTTGAAAGTGGACTTGGGGGACTTTGTACACTGTTACTGTCATCTGAGAAGCTGATTGCCACAATGAGCTTGTGCTTAAGTAGCTAGCCTAACTACAAGGAAAGCCTAAAACATCCTTACTATTTCATTTCTACTTATTTCAACAACTCAGTGGTGTGTTGCAATGGTGCAGGGTTGTGGATGAAGCCAGTCCAGGGACTGTTGCCAGGTCCTCCACAGCAGCAGTATGGAGGTAGGAGGTCATGAGTACCTCTTGCAGTCTACAGGCCACTGTGCTAGGGGCGCTTGCAGAAACTCTGCTAATTGCCAGCTTGTTTTCCATATGGTTCTGTTTTAATGAAGCATATTTGGTACAGATGGTTGGAAAGTAAGCCGGGCGATGTTTAAACTGCTCTGCCTGATCACTCCCGTGCTCCCCCTACCCTCAGCACCAAGTGCCTCTGTAAACTGTCTCTATTCTCAGCTTCTTTTTAAAAGTTGAAATGGGGCCCACTTTAACAAAAAAAATTTTTTTTGAAATTTATTCTTGGTCTCTGAAAAAGAAAGGAGAAATAACAATTATACTTCTCCTGATTCTAGGTCAAAACTATACTCTAACTAAGGTTATCAGTAGGTCTCTGCATCATTATTATGGCTTCTTTCATGCTTAGGTGAAGTAGTGGACATTTTAGAAGATTAACCATTCAGACTGTGCAATGAGCACACCTTTAATCCCAACACTTGAGGAGCAGAGGCATGTAGATCTCTGTGAGTTCAAGGCTAGCCTGGTCTATATAGAGTTCCAGGATAGCCAGGGCTACATAGTTAAGACACTGCCTTCTGTGCTATTGCTGGGATTGGGAGAAATAAAACACACAATTTAAGTGAAACCAAAAAAAAAAAAAAAATTCAAAGATGATTTTGCTTGGATCTATTCTTGGTGAAGGGAGGTGGTAGTGTTTCCTTGTGTTGAATGGCATGAGATTATGTGAATGTTTTGATTTTTTTTCTTCTTCAAATGAACTGCGAGATTTTTCAAGGGAACAACAGACAAGACACATATGACCGTGCATGTATCTCAAACCCCTGGTGGGGCTGGAGCATCTGTTTTAAAAAGTGGGATCTACAAGCACCTCTCAGATGAGAAAGTATGGAGGCGGGTGGGGAGGGCAAAGGTGGGGTGGGGAGGATACAGCTGCTGGCACCATGGACTAGATAACCATGTTAGAGCTGAAAGTTGGCCTGAAAACCTGAGGCTTATGCTTCACAGCTGGGCAGTAAGTTGGATTTAAACCCAGTTGAAGTGCAAAGTCATAGTGTGCTCAAGGTGGTGACAGTGAACAGTGTGTGGGGTGTGCCCAGTGGTAGCAGTGGGAAAAGTATGCCGAGTGGACTTTGAAGGACCAAAGGTTTTGTAAGTCAACTGGTATCACCCACACACTCACCAGGGTGGTAGGGTGCATTGGGTTTCAAATGGGGTACTTTTAACACTTTAGTGCCTGACTGCTGTTCTTCACTGACTTGACTCAGTCACTTGTAGCTTTATTGGTCTGAACCAGCTCCTTGTTCCCAGGTTACAGACCTGCCTATCGTTCCAATAATCCTGTTTCACTTGAATGAAGGGAGTATGTCTTAAATGTCAAGCTTCTGGTTCTCACACTGTACTCTGAGGTCCACATGACTGTCTGTCCTGTAACCTGATGTCTCACCCCCAGTGAGAAGATCAAGTCTTTAGTGTTCACCAACGTAGGAGGTTTCACCAGAGCAGGCTTCTGCTTTGGGCTCTGCTGTTTGTTTGCAGAACGCCCAAGAGCAAGCGAACACACTCTTCCAGCAGTACCTTAGGGCTTTGCCATTGTAAATGGGTCTGATGTGATATGACAAGACCAGAGAAATTGGATGTAAATTTACATTTTTGAATATGCTTGTTGTTTCACATGATACATTTAGGGTATGCAACTCTTTTGTAGTTTTTATTTTTACTATTTAAGTTTGGAAATGATGCCAAATTTTTGTATTTATTTAATCAATGTGTTCTCCTTGGTGATATATATTGCATTATATATTGATGTGTGTATCAATATATACCGATATGTGTTACATTTACGCATACAGACACATATAAGTGAGGGGTGAAACCGTAGCCTGCACTCCCTAGCCTCTGCAGAGACCCTAAGAGCAGAATCTCGGTGTTGTGATGTACAGAAATGGAGAAGAGTATTAAAACAAACAAACAAAAAAAACCAACCAACCAAACAAACAAACCAAAACAAAACAAAACAAAAGACACTGCCTTAACAAAACAAAACAAAACAAAACCAACAAAAAAGATAACTTTCAGGGGTTGGAACACCAGTAACAAATGTGGAAATTAGTAATGCTCACATGAACACACCTTGACATTTTAATAAAGTAGAATAAGTACAGGTTATAAACATACTGTATATTTTCTTTTAAAATATTATTTATTTTCATGTGTTTGGGTGTTTTTGCTTGCATGCAAGTCTGCACATTGCTTGTGTGCCTTGTGCCCATGGAAGCTGGGAGAAGGCACTGGTTCTCCTGGGTTGCATTTACAGACAATGGTAAGCTGCTACTTGGGTGCTGTGAATTGAATCCAAGTGCTCTGGAAGTGCAGCCACTGATCCTAACACCTCTCCAGCTCCTGTACATTTTCTATATCACATGCAATAAAAGTATTCTTGTTAATTGTTAATATTAAATTAGGGATGAGATTAGAGATGGAAATAGAGATAAAAGCATAAACTGCCCAATAATAATACAAATTTTTTCTTTCTTCTAAGACAAGAATATCAATATATAGACATTGTATATGTGTTAGAGTTGTAAAGAGAGTTAAAATGTTTTATCTTGCTTAATGCTGATAGGCTGCTGTTCTCTGAGTATTTTATTTTGGGTTGTGTATAAAGTAAAAGTAGATGATTATCTTCGTATTTGCCCAAGAATATAGATAATGCCATCATCAGACTTGAGGCTGAATTCTGCAAAGCTAAAGGGAAGACACGGTCCAATGGGGCTGTATCCATTTTGCTGGCTTTTTCCTTCTTCTTCTCACATTGTCACTAAGATATTCTCTTTGTTATCTGAATTAGACATCTGCTGACTGGTGGGGCCTCTTCACCTGATTGTGTGAAAAGTCTTGGCTGAATCTGTTAGGCCTTGGAGGCCCAGGAATCTGTGAAGTGCCACTGAGCTTGAAAGACATAATGCCCTTGGTCTGTTGTCTCTTCTTCTTATGGATACCTTTGATAAATAGCACTGAAGTATGTATGGAATAAGCCAAGGACCACTATATTGTAATCAATATGTAGCCCAAAGGATTAATTAAGCCTTACTAAGAAATAACTCCTCAAATTTAGAGAGGTTGAAATGCGATACAAATTTAAATTAATTTTTTTTGCTTGGCTTGTTTTTCTTGGTACAGAGAGAGGATCTGGACACTGAAGAGAAATCAGTTATGATTCCCCTTAGTCCAAGAAACTTGTTTGTCAGAACTCTTCTAGAGTTACAGTCCTGACTTTCATCTAATGCTTCCCCTCAGCTACCTTTCTCTAGACAGACCAGATAGCATTTTTTTCCAAATCTCCACAAATGTGTCTAGGGAGCTGTGCCAAGCACACCCTCTGCCACAGAAAATATCACCCTAAATAAACGTCAGAGCCAATGTTGAAATTTTATGAGGACTGAGAGAACGTTTGTACATTTTCATGTTTTTTTTTTTCAGACTTCCCTTTGAAAAACATAGTGTGTCACTGTTGTCTCCTGTTGGAAGATTTTACTAAGTTTCCTTTCATTACCCATTGAAAGCAAATGCCATCCAAAAGTAGACAAGATGAAGCAGCAAACCACCGATCTTTTAAAAATCTTAACAATCGTGGCCCACAAGGCACGAACAGATTTAGTCATTTTGGTTTCTACTGTTCCTTCAATTTGTAGTTACTCTGGAGATTTTCTCTACTCTCTTTCTTCTCTTAATCATTTTATTTCAAACATGGCTTAACTTTTGCTGGAGCCAGAGCATGAGAAGAACTGTCAGATAGCTGAGCCTTGGTGCAGATACAGTGCATTCCCTAATAATGTTTAAAGACAGACTTGGAGAGTCACTTTTCAGTTGGATGCACCATGAGAAATCCCAGAAATGTTTTAAAGACCCATTCTATGTCCCCTTTCCCCTTCTGGAGGAATACTTCTTAAATCCAAAGGGAATTGTTCATTGGAATGTTTTCTGAATGAATTCTGTGAAGAACAACTTTTCAGGTACAGGGACCTCTCCACTGTAGTGGGCAGCTTGAAAACTCATCACCATCATGCATGGCACAGTAGTAACAGGCTGGGGAGGACTGAGATACCATACTGTCCAAACAGTAGGGGAAGGACCAGAGACACCCAGGGTTTCCTCAGGATGGATGTCAAGTCCTTCAAGTTGTTGTTGTTGTTGTTGTGTGTGTTCCTCTTATTTTCAGGGGAATAATACTCTTGTTTTAGAAAGAAAACAAGATATTTGGTAAACCTTGGAATTGAAACGTTTTTGTTTTTGTTTTTTCAAACCCCATGCTACTATAATTTGCTCTAGTTCTACAACTATACTTCGTCGTCGTCGTCGTCCTCCTCCTCCTCTTCCTCCTCCTCGTCCTCCTTGTCCTCCTCGTCCTTGTCCTCCTCCTCCTCGTCCTCCTTGTCCTCCTCGTCCTCATCCTTGTCCTCCTCCTCCTCCTCCTCCTTCTTGTCCTCCTCCTCCTCCTCCTTCTTCTTTTCTTGTCTTAATTTTGTCTTCAAAGAAATAACAGAGCTCATATTTTCATTTAATTGTAATAAAATAGTACCTCAGAGAAGAAAGAACCTTGTTTGTTTTTATGGGTTTATATGGAAACACATATAACTACAACAATATTTTAACTATAGTGTGTATAGACCACTCATTTAAATGCTGTGCAAATCTTTGTAACTTTAGGGCAAACAAGCTACAAAACCATAATGTGTGGTGTGGTGTGGTGAGCACATGCTGTAACTGGATAATCATCCTGGTGAGTTCATCATATTATAGGCAGGGGAGAGCCACAGCATCTCAAACATAGAAATATGCAAATAAGCTAACAGCAAGCAGCCCTACTCTGGAACACTTGGTGAGGGAATGCACTGGATGGCTTCATTTTGCGTGGAGTTGCAGTGGTTGATAAGTAAAGATAGCAAACTAACAGAGATTTATATTGTCTTAATGCATGGAGTTGCTAGAATTTCCCCCCTGAATTTGCAAGGTTAATGGGACTACTCCCTTTGTAGTGTGGAAAGTGTGCTGTGCAGACTACACGTGTTAGGGGCCAGGCTGGCCTCTACTGTTTAGAAATACTAGAGTGGGAGGACATCTTGAGTGAAAGTGACATGGGGCATTTGTTTAATGGGTGGCATTTGTTTAGCTTGCTGGCAGTGCAAATATGTCACTTAGAAAGGACTGACAGTGCATCTCATCATGGAAGCAGGTGCCAGCTTGTAAAACATTTCTGTTGAACTTGCCATGTTAGATGAAGGCGATGAGATTAGCTGCCAGAAGCCGGCCATCCAGCTTCCTTTTCTCCCTGATCCTCTCTTGGCCCCTCCTCCAAATTTATCGACTTCTTTTTTTAAAGGTTTCACAGAAATAAATGGAGGTGAAAGCCAAGTATATCTGGCCCACTAAACTCTGTTAAGATGTAAGGATGTCTGTCAGTTAAAGTCAGGCTCGAGCCACACATTTCTTTCCTCCTCCCCATTCTTTTGCTCCCAGTGTTCTAAGGCTCCTTGTTATACTCCACTCCTCAGTGGAGGCATCTGCTTTAAGGCAGCAAGCTCCCTGTGGGGCTGTCTTGCGGGAGGCCCAAGTTCTCAATATTAAACTCTCCAGTCTCTCACAAGGTGTTTGACTCTCAGGCTCTTTTCTTTCCTTCTCCTCTTTTAACAGAAGAGTAGACACAATGAGGATCACCACAACTTGCCTAAAATGATCAGTTTTACACATTTTGATATAAACAAGGCAAAGCCATGTGCTCTGTCTGTGCTGAGGTGAAGAACCCTGTATACCCTGTGGGATGTGATTCCATCTGAGCGCATCCCACACTAGCAGCTTCATCAGGATAAAGTGCTGGGAGAGGGGGACAATGGTTTGAAATGCTGTGGTTGTGATGTAGGGACTGAAGACTTTAGGCACTCAGCAAGCACCCAGTGATATTCAAGGACCACCTAGAAAAGCAGTATGGGAAATGCACAATTTTCTCATTTAATTATAGTATTTAAAATGTAGTGGCATCAGGAATGTGTGAGTTTGTTTAAAGAGCCTTCAAGATATTTGACGAGACTCTACCCTTTTGTGAGTTAGACGAGAATGGGTCGGCTGCAGAATGAACTGAGCAGTGGTTTTTAGTGGGCAAGGCTCTTGAACATTGCATGTATGAGAGTCAAGTGAAGGACTCTGCCCAAAGAGGTGGGAAAAAACTTCAAATTGTAGCCAATTTCTGTGGACTAATATCTGTGCAAGGTCTAGGGTATTGTGACCCACAACTTCATTAGTACTTCTTTTATGAGAGTAGTTGGGATGTTTAACATCTTAAAAGAAAAATAGATTCAGATATGATAGATAATTAGCTTATACTAGAATATATTTTTTTCTTTTCCAAATTAATTTGTTGCAAATTTTCAGTAAAACCTGTTTCTTCTCTCCCTCAACTGCATTCTAGTCTTGATCTGAGTCTATCATTCTTTGTTTTTGTATTGGTCCTTGGGGATGAGGACCATTGTAAACTCTGAGGACCAAGACATTGTCAGGCAGGAGCCTGAATGTGAACTCCTTACCCTACCACCACAGTGGAAGTAAGGTTTTGCTGAATTTGTCATATTCTAGAGCAGTGTCTGAGCCTTTCAGATAGAAAACACAATGTATTGCCCTTTGATGGGAAAAGCAGGGTATGGATGGCTTTGCAGGAGTCAGTGCAGGTACAGTCTGAATGGGATGCCAGGTACACAGTTTGCCATTGTCTTTCTTGTTTAATGGATCATCATGGTTAGTCTTAGAGTGCCAATACCTGGATCTTTCAAGTACACTTAGATTGAAAGTGTTTGCTTATTTGGTAGTGTCTTTGCATCTCTATGATCTTCTGTGTTCTGTGTTGTTGCTTAGCTTCTTGTCATCAGAAGCAGCCATGACATGGAAGTAGCTTAGTGACCAAACACATGTCTAGCATGTAAGGCATCCTGGGTTTTATCCCTAATACTTCATAAATAAATTATAGATGAGTAGATAGACAGACAGACAGACAGACCAGCTCACTTTTTTCTATTCAATTAGGAGAATTCTTCCTATTTCAGAGCAAGTCTTACATTAGGATAGGTGAGTTTGTTCATTATGAAGAAACATCAGATTTACACAGGGGGCTTCAACACTTTACTGCCCAGTTCAGAGTAAGGCAAACAGTGCTGTTCCTGTATTATCTTGGACTCCTTGTCTTCTATTCTGGCCACCTTACTACCACCTTAAAGTGTTTGGTTATTTGGTAGTGTCTTAGCATCATTATGATATTCTATTATAGATTATATAGCTCCCAAAAGAGAGAAAAACTCAAAGAACCCTGAAACCTCTGATTCCTTGTGGCTTGGAGTGCTTGGCAGATAGTAAGCATCCAATAACTGTGTGCTCAGTGATTGACCAACAAGGGAGTAAAATGTGGAATGGTATGGTACAGCAGAGTAGTGTGGCAAGTTACAGAAGCAGCTAGTGCTGCTCACACCTGAAGTCTAGATTCCACAATTAGCTGCCATTTATTAAACTGAGGCAGCCTTTTCTTTTTTTCTATATCTTAAATAATTTTATTTTTAAAATTTCATATATATATGTATTATATTTACATCATTACCCTACCTCTCTCTTCTCTCTATTCCATTGTACTCTCAAATTTAAAACCCCTTTTTCTTGCTTTGTGTGTGTGTGTGTGTGTGTGTGTGTGAAGGCGTGTGTGTGTGCTCCTGCAGGTGCACCTGAATACATATATAAATATAACCTGCTGAAGCCATTTAATGTTGCTTGTGTGTATACATTTTTATGGTTGGCTACTTGGTATTAAATAATCAATTAGAGGGTTCGTCTCTGAGGAAGACTGATTCTCCCTGTCTCAGCAGCCATGAATTGCCTAGAGGTCTTTATCTAGAGGTGAGGCCCTGTGAGATCCTCATCCACACCATGATGTCAGCTGTGTTGTTGCTGTTCCAGTTGTGTTTAGGCATCCATGTTGTTGAGATTTCTTGAGTGTAGCTTCTCTTTCATAGGCACAATCTCACAAGGGAATTCCTGGTCTTCTGGCTTTTATAGTCTTCCCATCCCCTCTTTCATGCCAACCCCTATGCCTTAGGTGTAGGGCTTCTGGTATAGATATATTTCCACATTTTGATTAGGGGTAGCTTTCTGTAATTTGAGCAAATTTTTAGACTTTTTTTTTTTTGGCCTTTTCGAGACAGGGTTTCTCTGTGTAGCTTTGGCTGTCCTGGAACTCACTCTGTAGACCAGGCTGACCTCGAACTCAGAAGTCCGCCTGCCTCTGCCTCCCAAGGGCTGGGATTAAAGGCGTGCACCACCACCACCTGGATAGACTTTTCTTGATAGCACAAATTACCCACCTCTTGTCCCCCAAGTGTTTTCAGTTTTCCAACTGTGTTTTATGATCAGTGAGATCCTTTAGAATGTCATAGGCAGTACCAGACACATCTTGGAAAATTCTGTATATACTACTTTGCCAAAAAAGGAAAAAAAAAATGTTAGAGACACGATGATGGCCAGTAGGAAGGTTGCCATTCTTGTCTACGGGAAGGTTTGCAGGGTTTGATGGTGAGTTAATTACCAGTCTGCATGTAGCTTTGTGCCTCTCAACAGACAGGTGGGTTTT
The DNA here is from genome assembly GCF_008632895.1 of Mastomys coucha. Classification (NCBI taxonomy): domain Eukaryota; kingdom Metazoa; phylum Chordata; class Mammalia; order Rodentia; family Muridae; genus Mastomys; species Mastomys coucha. Next base: position 104,788,755 of record NW_022196904.1, on the reverse strand, counting down.
CTTCAGGCTTACCATTGGAGGGGGTGAGCCAGGGTGTCATCATTACATTGACCTACTTCCAGTGCTCATGGGGGTAAGTTTGGTGACTTGCTCATTGCACATCGAGAGGGTGCCATTTTCTTTGAAAACCCACTTGTTAGGACAAATAAACAGGGAAAGCTCCTGCTAAGCTTTCCATCGAATATTTAAAAAGTCAAAGACTGCCCCAAACTAATCTCTTCCATGTTCTTCATGTTTCTACTGTTTTAATGCAGCAACTGGTATACTCAGGAGGGATCTTTTCTTTCTAGATTATTTTCCTCTTATTTTGCCCAGTGCAATACCATTTAGACCATCAGAAAACCTAGAGGTTTTCTGGAGTTCCTCACGATTGATCATTTATTCTGCTTACATAGTCCATGGTGTATTTGTGCAAATGGTAGATATTTTATTTACTGGCCACAGGGGAACAGAAATCTTGTGGACGCCCAGTTATTTTTATGGTGAGGTGGTATAGATTTTACCTGCCCAGGTAAGCAGATAATTTATACGGCCTCTCAAATATCAAAAGTACTTCCCATTATATGTAGGAGACTTTCCTCATATTTTATTATTCATTTACTAAAATGTAAATAATAAAGAAGAACATATATCTTGAGTATCTTTGGCATGTAATGTTGGCCACAGATTGTATATGAAAAGTTCCATTCTTTATATATTGCAAATATTTTGACTGCCACAACATTCTAGCATATATTATTCATAGCTCTCAAAATCTTCTGGTTTTGAATAATACAATGCATTAAAAATTTAGGACATTAAAAATAGCTTATATGTATATGGTATCTTCATCCAAAATTCTCTTGATACTTAGAAGCAGCTAGTATCAGAGGCTTCCTGTATATTTCCTGTATTTTATGTGTTTCACACTAGCACATCTTTGGATATTTCTGACAAACATGTTTGTTCACTTGTAGTGATCTGGTGTGTTGTATGAGCCCAGTCCCCGGTAGTCTGCGATCTTGCTTTATCTGAACTCCTTGCTGTGTTTTCTCTCTTGTTATGTTCCTCAGAATTGGTCTCTTTTAGTGGTGTTTTGCCAACAGTCCTTTCTTTCAGTTTCTGATCAAATGTCTTTCTATCAGACAGGAATATTACAGCTAATATATCTTAAATAATATACATAGTTATATAATTCCTACTATATAATTCCTAATTTGATAAGCACACAGTTTGTAATTATTGAACAAATTAATTAAGCATTATTCTTAAGCATAACCCTTTCCATAACACACCAAACTCACATTGCTCATCTTACATCCAGCTTGGCTTACATGCACTGCTTGCTTTTTCGTGTTATTTCATGTAAAGAAGTCATTTGCAGGTGAATTGAGCAATACATCTGTAGAAATGAAAAGTGCTTTATATATTGTGAGATGCTGAAGAAAATCTGGGGCTTGTAATGAAGTCAGGGGAGAGGAGAAACTCTCATGCCAGTCTCACTTACCATTGTACTCTTTATACTACTCAAAGATCAGGGGCTGTACCGTGGGCCATGTTGTTTATACCCTATCCAAACCACAGTATGCACTCAGTGCTTTAAACACATGCACAAAGGAATTGTGGAAGCAGTCTTGATGTTAATGGAAATCTTTTCTGGTCCCTTAGCAAGCCCATCCTTCAATGACTTTCTACTTTCCTCAGCCTTTCTTGCATTGTGCTATTCTGTAACACATGCCTTCCTTACATAGGACTTGGAAGCCTGCTGCAACTCAAGGTTATAAACAGGCATAGTAGTTTAATGTTTTACATTACAGTTTTATTTTGTGTGTGTGTCAGATGGCAACTTGCTGAAATAAGATTTCTCCTTTTACCATGCGAGTCCTGAGAATTGAACTCTGGCTGCCTGGCTTGGAGGCTTTATCTGTTGAGCCATCTCACTGGTACTAAATGCTAACTCAATATACTGTCCTTTTGTGGTATATATATTTAAAAGTGTATGTCTTTCAATTAAAATTAAGATAGGTGTTCAAGGCCAGCCTGGTCTACATAGTACATTCCAGGTCAGACAAAGCTACATACTGAAACCCTGTCTCAAAGAACAATCACAAATGGTTAGGTTACATGGATTCTTCATTCTCATAGTAAAGAATTGCTTGACATTAGAAAGAAGTTTCTAAGAGGCTTTTGTAGTTCTTGGAGCCTATGAATAGAAAAATTTCATGATGGCAGTCTGTTGTGCTGGTGCATGGCTATAATCCCAGAAGAGGCAAGATGATCAGGATTTCAATGTCAGACTAAGCTATAGAGCCAGACTCTATCTCAAACAAAGAAACAAACAACTCCCCATGCAAACAAAAACCTAAACCCAAACCCAAACACACACACACACACACACACACACACACACACACACACACACAGTATATGTATATATGCACATACACAGACACACACACCTATCTGTCTATCTATCTATCTATCTATCTATCTATCTATCTATCTATCTATCTACACACATATACACATATGCCCCTGTAGATCTTTGTGTTGTATAAATCTAAATTTAGGAGGACAGAAGCAGTTTTTTTGGAGTGTTCATCTTTGAATCCAGGGCACAGAACTGAAGTTATCAAAGCAAGAATTGTTGGTTCATAGTTGTGTTCTAAGGACTTGATGACACAACATAAAGAAGCCATTGCTCTGTAGCTACTGTTATGATAAATAGTTTGGATCTGCGTTCCCACCGCCATTATTAGAAAAACATACTCTTATGTACTATGTTGTTTCCTGAGGTCTCTATCCAGCATTTCCCTGACTTTCTTCTAGAAAAAAGCCTTTCATATGCTCCAGGTAGCTAAGTTGGAGAGGTCCTGGCCTGCCCAAGTCCTAAGAAGTGGGCATCCAATTCCATGTGCCTGGATATAGAGATTAACACAGAAATAAGCTTATTGTCTAAGTTGTGGCAGAAAGACTCAATCTTGGGGTATTTTCTCCAGTGAGAAGAAAGCACTATCTTTCTACTGAGTTTACTAACATAGAGATGCAGGTAGTCATTTCTCACAAAGGGGAATAGGCCTGAACAAGAGGAGAGGAGAAGAAAGGAGGGGAGAGGGAGGGAGGGAGGGAGGGAGGGAG
>NW_022196904.1:104776172-104785462 GCF_008632895.1 Mastomys coucha | reverse complement strand
AGAGAGAGAGAAAGAGAGAGAGAGAGAAAGAGAGAGAGAGAAAGAGAGAGAGAGGAGAGAGAGAGAGAGGAGAGAGAGAGAAAGAGAGAGAGAGAGGAGAGAGAGAGGAGAGAGAGAGAGAGAAAGAGAGAGAGAGAGAAAAAGAGAGAGAGTCTTATTTGGATCATCTTGGGACTAAGTTCCACTGTAGAAGCCAGGATTTCTCTTTTATGTGAACATGTAGGTTGCTTTTATTAAAGCCATTTGAATTGATGCTTATCACTTGAAATAAATGCAACCAAAGCCAGCGCCCCTGATGCAGGTGACCACATGGAACACCACTTTGGTGTTGACATACTCATCCCATATTGTGGTTTATTTACTATGCTTCCCTTTCTAGCAGTGTGAGGGAGTGTGGGTGATGTAATGAAAGTCATTACTGTTTAAACAGCCACTGCCAGATGATTTTATTAGCATTGTCAAAGAACAGAATGCAAACAAGATGATATAGCTAGATAAATTTCAGACTTTCAGCTTATTTGAAAATAGAAAAGTTTATGGATTTTTTTCCTCTTTGGTTAAAAGTATACTTTCCTTTTCCTCAAGTAAAAGAAGTTGAAATTTGATAATGTTTTGAATATTAACTTCTCTGTTTCAGTTTGACATTTTTGTTAGCTCTCTGCCTTCTACAAGAATGGGAGCCCTGTATTTCATCTGCCTGTGTGTGACATTTTCATATGCTAATCCTATTCATTAGTATATAATTCTACTTAAGATCAACTGTAATGGATTTGCTTCAAATTATAGATCTTACTAGTTTAAAAAACAAAACAGGAATAAATGCCGTAGTACAGATTTTGATTTTTCTCTGGAAAAAATAATCTGCATTTGAGAGGAAGATTATTCTCCACATGCAGCTATGGAGAGTCTGTTCGTGTTTAGAAGCTGTATTTAAAGGGGAATGCTTTTAATATATATTATTTACATAGCCTTTTAGAAGTCTTCCATTTGTGTGCTTTAACAGGACCTGAAACACACATGAAAAGACCAGGCTAATATGCCTTCTCTTCAACATATACTGGGCCTTTTTGTTGTAAGATTTTATTGCTTAAAAGTTAAAAACATCATCAGAAATAGCATCCTGGCTTTCCTGTTTTTTTCACCAGTACATTCTTAATCAAATTTGCTCTTTTTTACCCTGCAAGTCTTCAGTGCCTGTGCTGTAGGTTGGACGTTTTCTCCCCGGGACTGAAAACCACAGCCTTCAGATCTAACAGTCTCAGATAAAAGTCTCAAGGGTGTAGAGGTTCCACTTGGACATGATCTTGCACACAGTTTGGGGTGTTAACTACTAGTTTAGAAGACTAACACTCACACTGGAGTGATTTAGGATCGACTCATCCTGTTGACCCCTCCCCCCAGTACATTTAGAAGACTTTGTTCCTGAGCCATAGGAGTATCTTAGAGATGGGATATGAAGCTTTATTTCTAGTCATTAAGAAGAACTTACCCTTTACTCAAATGACCCAGAATTTTAACCCAGACTTGCTCTGACAGAAGTTCTCATCCTCTCCATTGAAGCTTTTTCTGTTGTTTTCCTTTTTTCTTTTCTCACTATCTGTGTTCCTTTCCCCCAAACTGCTGAGAGGGAGAGACTCACATAGCAAGACTATGCAGCCTTATTATTATCTCTGTTTAAGCATTCACATTGCAAGAATTAGGAGAAAAGAAGAAACCTTGTGCACCATACCACAGGCCTCCCTCTACCCTCATGTATGTGACACTGCTGTTGCTTCCTTTCTTGAGACACTGTCTCAGGTTCGTAGCCCAGATTGGTCTCAGATTCTCTGCAGTACTCCTCCTTCAGCTTTCAAGTGCTGGGATTGCAGATGGGAGCCACTATTCTCTGCTCCAGTTTGTCTTTACACAAATCATCCAGTGGCAATGGAACATGTCTGTGATTCTAAGCTGCTTTTTACTTAATGTTGTATACTGTCTTTTACCAGATTGCTCACCATGTTCATACAAGTGTGCATGGGACCACAAGTATATCTTACCTACTTTGGGTGAGACCTGTTATATTATTTTATACTTAAAAACTACTTAAGGCTTATTTATTATTTTTAAAATTTCACTTAGCTTGACAAGTTATACTTATTTGCAATTTTGGGAGAATGTGTTGATATGTATGTAGTATGAAATGTTAGAATTAAGCTAGTTAACATACCTGCCACCATTCATTCTAATTACCTATAGCTTCCACCTAGGCACATTGTGGTCTTTTGACCAAAAGCTATTTCTAGACTGTGTTCCTACTCTGTGTGCACACTGCTCTGCTTCTTTACTATCGGTGTTTTAGATTCCCTGCAAAGGAGAAAGAAAATGTGGGCTTTGACTTAGTAGTAAAGCCTTCCTCTTCCAACAGGAGTGTGAAGATTTTCCTCTTTTCCTGAGTGGAGATACTATTGCTGTCTTCTGTGGGAGTACATGTTGACATATTCCTGATAACTATGAACTTTTATAACGGACTTTTCTTTTCTCTTAGAATTTTTCTTTGATTTGTAAATATGCCATTACTGGCAGATTTTCTGAACCATGTGGAAGAAATGGCATAGAAACTACCTTCTTTCAGTTTTAGAATTGGTTAAAATTGAAAAATGTTTTGCATCTGTGTTCCTAAATGAGATTAGTCATAATTTTCTCTTCTTATAGCATCTGCATTTTGCTTTGGAATTAAGAACACTCTAGCCTTGCAAAATAAGTTGAGGGTCATATATACCCATTAGCCTGCAAAGGACCCCAAGGTTACCTTTCCTTGGAGGACTTTACAATTAAATATACACTCTAACTGGCAGAGATTATTTTATCCTTAAAGTATTTGGAAACACCAACTTAGGATATTGTTGGTGTTGTCATTGTTAGATGGGGGTGAGGGGACACAGATATGGAGGAAGTTGTGATAGAGAAGATGGAGAAGTCTGGGTGTCTCCATTGGTCCAAACAATAGCAGGGTTACCCATTCTGCTTCTGCCTTTGGCTCTTTCTTGTAAGGCTCTTAGAACAGTCAGTTGGGAGTATGAGAACAGCGAGTTTAGAACTGTCAGTAAAGGTGTTAACTAAACAGAAGGTTCCTGCACCCAATGGGGGTTACTCTGAGTTCCTCTGTACACAGTGGAAATGATACAGCTTCTCTTTCAGGCCCTCCCTTCCCAGCTCCTGGTCATTTTGAGCCATGTATGACACCCTAATCCCTGTAAGTCTCTTCTTGGGGCCAGTTTCAGCCACATTTTGCTTCTACATCTAGAGATGTAGCTGTGGTGTCTCTCCTTCTATGAAAAAGCTAACTGATGCCAAAGTTAGGAATGCTCAGGTTTGAGCTTCATGCATTTGTGCTGTGTCCAGTGATTTCTTACAGATGAGCAAATGTGCTCATTGTCCCAAATCCTTTCCTATTCTAAGTGTGACAGTTTTAATCAATGCAGTGTTGGGGCTTGTGCTATATGCCAGATATTGGATCCTCAGAAGTGACTGTTCTTCCATTTTCCACATTTTTCCTCTATGGCTCTCTCCTTTTCTGATACCACAGGTTTCTGTTTCTCTTTCACTTTGCCTTCTGTCAAAGCCAAACCTTTTAATGGGAATTTCAAGTTTATAAAATCCCTTCCTGAGAAGACCTGCCCCCAGCTCCTGAATGAGGCTTGTTTGTTTGTTTGTTTGTTTGTTTCGAACCCAGTGTCAGTGAGGGCATAATGGCACTTGACTCCTGTGGGACTCCCTTCTTCCTCTGTTCTGTGGGCTTCGATTGCTGTCCCAGTGAAGGTGAGAGGATGGAGGATCAGACCATGGAAAGCCAGTGCAAGCTGCATGCATGTCCGATGCTGTCCTTGCTGACAAAATGCAAACCATAATTTAGGACTTTGATTTAAAACAAACTCCTCAATGAAATACGTTCTTTTTGATGAAGAAGAGCGAGAACACTTACATGGGCTTCATTGTGCTTCGCTCTCCATTTGGCTAAACTCCAGCAAGCACTTCTCTTTTATTTTTATTTTTGATGCAGTAGTGGGCTTTGCTGGTCTTTATGTATTCTAAATAATATCTTATTTATTTGAGAATTTTTACAATGTATTTTGATCATCTTCATATTCCCTCTTTTCCTACTTGTCCCAGATCTACCCTTGCCTCTCTATCCAGAGAAGCTGAGAACCCAATCCTTTACTCTCCCTCCCCTATTTCCCATTTAGTGTTGGCCAGCTACTCTTAGGAGTAAGGCTTACCCTGAAGTGTAGTCAGTTAACCAGAGGTCACCCACTGAAGAAAACCCAATCTTTCTGTATTACTTTTCTATTGTTTTGATAAGACATCATGGCCAAGGAAACTTAGAAAAGAAAGGTTTATTTGGGGCTTTTAGTTTTAGAGGGATAGGAGTAATAACTATCGTGGTAGGGAGCATGGTAGCAGGCAGGCAACAGCTGAGAGCTCACATTCCATCCACAAACAGGAAACAGAGAGTGGATTGGAGATTGTGGGAGGCTTTTGACAACTCAAACTCTTCCTAATGTCAGATCTCCAACAAGGCCACACCTCCTAATCTTTTCCAAATAGTTCTATCAACTGGGGACTAAATATTCAAACTTATGAACCTATGCAGACATTCTCATTCAGGCCACCACATTCCACTCACTGATCCCACAGTCTCATGACCATATAATGCAAAATGCATTTAGTCCAGCTTCAAAAATCCTTATAGTCTTTTACAGTTTTAACAGTTTCAAAGTGCAATATCTCTTCCGAGACTCAATGTCGTCCTAATTACAACCCCCTGAAAATCAAAAGGCAAATTAACGTACTTCCAACATACCATGGCAAAGAATATGTGTTGCCATTCCAAAAGGGAAGGATTGGTTATGTTGTATGACAAAATGTTTCCTGGGGAGACACCACACACACACGTCTACTCATCCCAAATAGGGAGCGTACCATAGACCAAAGTACAACTATCACCAAAGTTCAGCTTGGTGAACTAATGAGTTCTATTGGGGTTACTTACAGGAATATGGGTGAGGGGTTACTTACAGGAGCAGAAATGACTAAAAGACAGTTGCTTCACCAAAGCCCACTGCAGCATGGCTGACACCTCACAAATCTGGGAACTTGGAACATACTTGCATCTGGTAGGCATCTTGACAGGTTGGAGAATGTCCTTTCCAGGTACCTCAGTTGGTCTAACCCTCTTCAGGGTGCTTGGCTGGTTTCTGCTTCTTCTAGGCATTTGGTCTGGTATCAGAGTCATCTTTTCAGCTTTGCTTGGCTCAGAGTCTTCTTTGCGGCTCAGCTTCCTTTCTTGTTGCAGTTGTTTCTTTACATAAACAAATTCCTACACTATCTAACCTCAGATGCATCTTTAGCTGCACAGGACAGAGGTCAGGCAACCTTTCCTGCTGCTGCTGCTGATACTCTTGATCTTTGTATACTAATCTCGAAGACTGAAAGATTTCCTCTAATCCTTTAACTGTTTTCAGGGTGTTTCTGTATTCACATGGTAGATCCCATTCATCAAGCAGACATGCCACTCCATACCACATAGATGAAAACTGCCATTCTAGGATTCTGCCCACAGATACTCCTAATCCTGATGTTTCAGCTTTAGTTGCATATCTCACTACCCACAGTAAGAAACATGAAACTGTTATCAAAGCACAAAGGTACACAAACATACACTTTATAGGAAAGCACAATTCTATTGGAATTTCCTTCACAGATGCTCTTACTTCAGGGTGTTCAGCAATAGCCTCAGTTGCTACCTATAAATGGCCAGGACCATGCACTCACTTCTCCCTAACTCATTTTTGGTTCTGCTGTGTCCCTGTTCAGGTGCCAATTATGTTGTGTGACAAAACTTTTCCTGAGGAGACACAATACACTCATCTATTCACCCTGGAGAGTCATACCACAACAGACCAGATACCACTAAAGTACAGCTTGGTGAACCAAAGACTGTTATTGGGGTTTACTTAACAGGAACAGATTTGACTAACAGATAGCTGCTTCACCAAAGCCTAGTCCAACATGGGTGACAGCTCACAAAATGAGGACCTGCAGGTAGCTCAGCAGGTTGGAGAATGTCTTTGTTGATTTAAATGTCCTCCAGGCAACTCAGCTGGTTTCTGCTTCTTCTAGGCATCCAATCAGGCCTCTCACTCCTCTAGTCTCAGAGGGGCTCTCAGCTTTTACAGCTTACTCTGACAGAGAAGACTCTAGTGAATCTGGTCAGTTTCAGGGACTTCCTGAAGCTATTTTGACTTGTTTACCTTCTTGCTTAAGGAGCTTCCAGGCAGTATGGAATGTCTTAATTTCGGAGGAAACTGTTAACACAACAGGGCATAGTGTGAAAATAGGGACCAAAGCAAGATCAAACTAAATAAGGCAAATTTCAAATCCTGGAGCTCTATGTCTGATGTCAGAGGGCTTAGATAGCTCTTCTTTCCAGTTTTGCTGCCTACAACACACTTCTCTCACTGGGGCTGGTTCTGCTCTCTGCAGCTCTCCATGGCAGACACTCCACAGCTCTTGTACCTTTAATGTCTTAGAGTCTCCAATACAATCCAGGGTCCATTTTGACATTTTCCCAAAATGGCCTCTCGGGGCCTCTATGCAGGGACTTCTCTGCCATATTTTTGGCCTCAGCAGCTTTTCTTTAACTTTGGAGAAAGAATCCACAACCCCATTTCATGCATCCTCATGACTGTAAAGCTATAACTGCATGGAGAACATTGCCAACTTTGGCTACCCACTTGAGATGATGAGCCTACACCCCTTACATCACATTTACAACACCATTCATTGCTTTTTGGAGCAGAAAATTCCTTAAGCTTTCTCTTTTCCCAAGATGGAAACTTAGCTGGGTGGAGTCTTGCCCTAAAGGTGTCCCTTCCTCTACCCAGTGAAGTCAGGCTTATCCTTAGTCTTCTCGTCTTGTTCAGCACAAGCCTTGGCTCCAATATCAACTTTTCTTGGTTCTCTTTTACTGTTCAAATTGTACATTTTGTATTCTTTTTGCCCTGTTTTCTCTTTTTTATTGAAGATCTATATGAGAATGATTACTAATAACCATACAATACAGTCAATATTAAGTTGTCTTGAAAAACCTCTACTGAAGAATTAGTTCATAGCTTTTCAATTTAGCTTCAGGAAAATTGTTAGGACAAGGAACAATTGTTAGGACATTTTTTTTTTTTTTAAATCAAGGGATCATCTCTAGACCAGTTACTAATATTGTTCTCCTCTAAAACCTTTTGAGCTAGGCTTCAAACCCCACCCCAGGACAAGTCTTCAGCAAATCCACACCTTCTACTTTTTCTCCAAATGTTCCACCAGCTGGAGACTGACTATTCAAACATATAAGCCTATGGGGACCATTCCTATTCAAGCCTCCCTATCTTTCACAGAAGCTACTAAATGCTAATACTCCTTACACATGGGTGGGGTCAGTTGCCCACCTCCCCTGAACCTATGCTAGGATTTTGTCTGTCTTGAGCTTACAGAATTTTTGTGCATACTTCCACAATTGTCATACATGTATCTGTCTGTTGTGTCTGGAAAATGCCATTTTCTTGAAGTTATCCACTGACTTGGGCACTTATAATCTCTCTGCCCCTTCTTCTGTGAAAGTCTAGAGCCTTGAGGAGAGGGGAATGATACATGTATCCCAGTTACTGTTAAGACTCCAAAGTTTTTTATTCTCTGCATGTTGTCTAATTTTGGTCCTCTGTTTCCACTGTAAAAAGATGCTTCTCTGGTGTGGGTGAGTGATATATTGGACTATGGATATAACAGCAAGTCATTAGGAGTCAGGTCAACGTTATAGTTGTTTAGCAGAGTACTAGTAGCTTCCCCCAAAGGCCTATGACTTATCTGATCACAGGTGTTTTTTTGTTTTGTTTTTTGTTGTTGTTGGTTTTGTTTTATTTATTTGTTTTGTTTTATTTTGTTTTGTTTTGTGTCTCTCTATTACAAGTGCCAGCTATGGGGGCCATCTTATGGAGAAGGCTTTAAATCTAGGCCAAAAATGGTTGGCTACTTCACAGGGTTCACAGCTGGGTGAGATTGGTGATTACCTTTCTTCTTTAGTAGTGTGCTTAGTACCCTCCAGCTCTGTGAAGGCTAGCTAGTAGGGATTACACTTCCAGTTCACTATCTATTTGATTTTTCCATGTTTATGACTCAAGTATGTGGTGTCTTCAGCAATAGAATCTCACTGTTAACTTCCAGAGGGTAATAAAAAGCACTGGAAATAGCTTGTAATGTTTAGAGGATTCTGGGGACCCCATGGGCCAAGGGCTCAAAAAGAGGTAACCCATTCCTGGTATTGGTACTTTTATTTGGTAGTGTGTGTTTAGTTGGGAATTAGCCTCCCATTATATGGTATCTCTCTCTCTCTCTCTCTCTCTCCAAATATATATGTGTGTGTGTATATATATATATATATATATGTATATATATATATATGTATACATATATGTGTGTGTATATATATATGTATATATATATATATACATATATATATATATATATATACAAATTTAGGAAACTTCTATTGTTATATGTTTCCATATGGATTTTTCAAAATGTTGATAGCAGTAGTTATCCCACTTCTGTATTCTGTTCTCTACTCTTCCATCTTATTGGCTTTTATTTACTTATTTATTTCTGGCAGCCTTTATCAGTGCTGGCTCCGAGGGATCAGTGTGTGAATATGTTGGATACTCACTTTGCTCACAGGAGCTTTAGTTTTAGTTTTAGTTGCTCACAGGAGAAAGTATTCAGTAATGCTATAGGATTGGATTTCCCTTGCCACAGGATTTAATAACCCTGCATAGTTATCACTCTTACTACTGGTAGGTATTTGTGAGTAGATTGACTGGTGATTGGCTTTAAGACACTAGAGTTGTGTAGTGTCTCTGCCATATCAACTTGAGGAAGTGGGTACAGTCACTGTGGATGCCTTTCTTACTCTAAGATCAAAAACAGAATTTACAGAGTGCCAACTTAGCTTCTTAATTGTCTTCAAGTGTACCTTCTTGTGAGATGCCTTAGGTCAGTTTTTTGTTCTCCTTTATCATAGTTAAAGATGCTAGCGGAGCAATGAGTTTGGGAGTGCTATGGACTGAGGTTTAAAAACGATTTTAAAAATACTGTTTAATTTTAATCTTGTAGTTTTGAAGCACTATTATAGCAAAAGACTATGATTTAGTGTTTTTTTGTTTTATTTTGCTTTGTTTTTTGTTTTTGTTTTCTTTTTTTTTTTTTTT
>NW_022196904.1:104773919-104775597 GCF_008632895.1 Mastomys coucha | reverse complement strand
CAGAAATCCACCTGCCTCTGCCTCCCAAGTGCTAGGATTAAAGGCGTGCGCCACCACTGCCCGGCTGTTTTTGTTTTCTTAATGTGGAAGGAAACTATATTTTTTGAGATGTGGAGCCGAGGGAAAATAGATTCATTTCCTGTTAGATCAGTGATTCTCTTATGTTGTGGTGACCTGCAACTATAAGATTATTTTGTTGCTAGTTCATAACTGTAATTTTGCTACTGTTATGAATTACAGTGTAAACATACATTTTCTGATAGTCTTAAGAGACTTCTGTAAAGGGGTACTTAGATCTCCGAGGGGGTCACAACATACAGGTTGCAGCCTGAGAACAACTGTATTATATCTTTCCATAGATGATAATACATGTATTGTGGGAGATTATGATCTACAGAAGTTTGTAGTTTTGAAATCTTCTTTTATTAAGGTATACCTAATTCAAGTCCATCAGAAGATAAAAATATATATTGTATAGGCCTTATTTAGGATTTCCTTCAAACACGAAGTTTTCCCACTGGGAATCAGTGGGGACAAATGTGAGAGGACTGTTTGTTCATTGTTTGTGAAGAGCTTTTCTCACTATCAAAATGGAAATCCAGTCAATTCTGAGTAGCTGTCTAGACAACATTAGTTACAATGGAATGAGTTGGAAGCTCCTTCTGCAGAGCTTTGGGCATAATTTAAATAACCTTGACTTCTTTGCTAGTGTTGACATTTTTAAAGACCTGATTATTCTGTATTCGTCCTCATGTCCTCATGTTCAAAACCTTTGCCTTGAAATTTCACAATATCCTTTTCCTCCTGGGAAGCATTAGTCATTTAACATGCTTTAGCTAATGGGGTGTGAGCAAATGCCTCACATGAAGAGGCTTACAGACTGGTCAGATTGAGCTTTACTAATGAAGGATGAGATGTAGGGAGTGTAGTTTAGAGACCCCATTTGTTCCTACCATGCCATTCTAGAGTACCAAAAACCTAGCCATTCAAGGTAAGTTTATGGACTCATCTAAAACCAGATGGCCTGCAAACACATGAATGGATAACTAGTTTTAAACTACTAAGTTTTGCAATTGTCATACTTTTTCATTGTTCTTGTAGCCATAAATATTTCATATAATCTCAGATAACCCCATCTCTGAAGTATGTAACTCAGCTACCATCACTAATGATACTGAGTTATTCATTTCTTGCTTTTCCCACTGACAATTTGTTTCACATTGGCCAGAATGTGGTAAAATGGAACATTATCCACTGCTGGACCCAGGAACTTCAGAAAGCAAAGCATTCACTGGTACTTGTGTGGAAACATAATTATTCTTTTTGTGGAATTTTAAAAGTACTCCCTCCCCAGTCTGCACATGGACCCAGTGTAGAGTAGCTTTCTAGAACATGGAATTATGTAATTTATAAAGAATGACATAGGTAAGTCATCAAGTTGAGTACATACAGTAGGACACATGACATTAGTTACAGGCTTATGATGGCTGTCTGGATAGTGGGAGATCCTGTGTGTGCTAGTGTGATGTGTGTTTGCATCTGTGATGTACAGCTATGCAATTCCATGTCCCTGTCATTGTGTAATACATGAGTGAACATTTTTAGTCAAGAGCAACTTTAACCAAGTAGTAGTTTTGGGTAGAGTGTGTGTGTGTGTGTGTGTGTGTGTGTGTGTGTG
>NW_022196904.1:104667385-104773805 GCF_008632895.1 Mastomys coucha | reverse complement strand
GAAAGAAAAGAAAAAAGAAAAAAAGAAAAGTAAAACCCACTTTATTTCTGGGCCATTTAAAGATAGCACAATGTAGATGAATGCTATGACTATAGACTAAGCTATTGAAACTTAACTCCAGACATGGCAGGTCCAGCTTACCCAAGAGAGGTAAGGCTGGTTCACAAGGGGTGGAGCAAGTTTTATTGGGCACAGGACTCAGCTTTACACTTTGACCTTGCAAATCAGAAGGCCATTGTTTTTATGTCTTTTGTAAAGCACTGTTAGTTCCTTTCCTTTTCTTTTGTTAGAGAAAGAAGTCTGCTTTCATTTTAGTGATGAAATAAAAAGGTGCGGGCTGAGAGTCCTCTGAAGTGTGGCAGAGCCTTGCAGAATACTTCTCAGGAGCCATGGCCTTCTGTGTCTGGAGCTGAGCTTAAGGAACTCTGACTAGGTCCTGCCCTTGGTAACCTCACCCAGTTCCTTGGGAAGGTCCTTACTATTTTGCCTATAGTTAACTCATCCACTTCCTTGGGAAGGACCTTATTATTTTGTGCAGCAGTGCTGGTCACCTGGCGGTAGGTCATTAGCATTTTTAGTCTTCTTTTCTTCACAACAATGCACAACATGCTAATTAGAGGATTCTGAAAGCTAAGTAACCTGTTTTAAAATCAGACATTTTAATTTGCAGCTTTAATGGCTGTTTTTATAATAACTGGCTTTATTGGGGGTAAAAGCACTTCTCATGTTCCACTAGCAAGGCAAAGCATAACAGAAGCTGACAAAATTAAAAACCTCATAATGCGACCTTTGCCTGGGATAAAAGGCTGTTTCATAACAATTTCCTTTTGTTCTTTGTTTAAGCCATTACTCTAAAAGGAGCCTCCGATTAATCTGAGTAAATGCATCATTACAGTACTAATCCATGTCCTTCTGTCAGTGTCTGTTTTAATTAAATAAGAAATGCTAGCAGAAAGATATCACGCACAAAGCTGTGATTGGAGAAAGAAGCGCCGGTTGATGAGGGAAAAGATTAAAAAGGGCTTTACGGTTTTGTTTTGTTTTTTTGTCCATTTGCATAGCCCCAGATGCCACAGGGTTTCAGGATGAAAAGGAAACTTACAAAAGTCCTGACCACATTGCACTCATAGATTTAAAATAATGGGACTGACCAGTGCGATTCTAATCATGCATTTATCACATGCTAGACATTCCAAAGCTAGGGGCGGAACAGTGCGGGGTGTGTCTTCTCAGCCGTCCATGCAGCCTCACGGTGCGGTTGTGAAAACACACCTGCCAAATTTGGAAAGTTTATTTTAGGTGAAATGTACAGTGAGACTTGGTTGTGGGATGTGCTGTGTGTGTTTGTGCAAGAGAGCTCGTGCACATGAGGGCACTCTCATGTATGTGTGTGTGTGTGTTTAAAGTATCTTGCATCTTTTAGTTTAGTTTTTCTTTTATTTGGAACTGGTTTTCTTATGATAATATATTAAGGATTTGGGTGCTTAATTGATTGTTAACTCTAAAAGGCACACTGAATGAATAAATACTTACAAGAGAATCTTACTACACTGATACCTAGAAACTCTCCCTGGCCCTGCAGTTGCAGAATTCCCGTGGCGAGGGCATTCTCCACATGCCCACCATTATCTGATGTAATGAAAAGAGAAAGTGTGCAGCAGTGAGATTGTTAATTAATTTAGCCTAACAAGATGAAGACGAATGAAGCAGAGCACAGGCTGAACGAAATAAGAGGCCTTATTTACAATGTAATACATTTTTTATATAACACTGATTTTACTTGGTTTAAAAAACAAACAGACCCCCCAATACTACGAACAAAATAAATCCCCACCCCACCATTGCACATGGAGCTCCTGGCCTGACCTCACAGAAAGCAAGCCAGGGCTCCATATGGAAGACAGTTCTCCAATGTGTAAACAGGGCTTTTCTCCTGCTAAGAATCCTACAGTAGTTAACCTTTAACTCCAGGGTTTTATTATTCCTGCTGCAGACAAGAGGTGAGCACAAGAACAGAGACCTGGAAGCCTTTAGGTCTCTTGTCCTCCAGGTTGCCCCAGACATGTCGTCTCTGTTGTTTAATAATCATTTTATTTTAATTGTCTTTCGCCAAAGGCAGGAATCTCAAGGGCTGGGGGTGGGGTGGGCAGGGAGGAAAAGCTGCGTGCTTCTTACTTGCAGTTATACAGGGTTCTTAGGCTGCATTATTTTAAAGTCCCCCCTTCAGAGAGTAATGAGCTTTCTCCGGGATCTGACCTTTCGTCATTCCTGCTTTCTGCTCAGAAGTACTTCCTTCCTTCCTACTGTAGCTAGAAAAGACAGTCTCTTATCTCGAGTTACTGCAGGAGGTGGTTACAGGACTCCACAAATGGTAGTATTATGATCACTGTGTTTTTTATCTCAGGGGGTCAGGAACAAATGCATGCAACTGCTTCTAAGGATTTCAATAAATAGGACTTTTTTTTTTTTTTTTCTTAAGTCCAGACAATCGCCTTTTATGTTACTTTTAAACAAAGCTACTAGTCCATCAAGAATTTGAAAAGAAAACAATTCCACAGAGTGCCGGTATGGCCACAGACCAATCATCATGGCACCCATTCTCAAGTCCTTTATTTTTCAAGTCCACAACAATAGGTTGTTGATTCAATGGACAAGACCAGAACAATTAAGTTCTCTGTTTAGCAGCAGTGCAGCATTTTAATGCCCTTCTCTAATAATGCTCTCATTATTGTTATTCTAAGACTGGGCCTCAGGAGGAGGAATATTTGCTGGAGGTACGTCATTATTTTGCAAATTTCGATTAGCTCATCATGTTGTCTGTAGTGTGAAAATCGTAGCTAATTAGGGCAGCCAGTTAGACGACCAGCTTTTGAGCTTATGAGTTAAAAGGTAGCATACTTGATAGGCCAGCGATGTGAAAAAGGTAGTAAAAAGGAGGATTAGAGCAGTTGCCTTAGTAACTCCAACCTCCATCTGGGAGGGAACAATGGACTTGTGTCTCTCCCCCACCTTGGTGTAAAAATTGGTTTTGTTTTGAAAGGACAGGGTTCTTTTTATGACAATCTGGAATTCAGCCCAACTGAGTGCAGTTTTAGTTGTTAGGAGAGACCATTGGGATAGGAAAGATGAAAAGGTCATGGTGAGCCTCAAGGACATGAAAGGTCATTGTCTGGTGAAACAATGGTAGATTGTGTTCTTTTTTCTCCCTCTCTCTAATATTTCAAGCCAGCCCCTAAGTCAGGTGATGGGACAAATACCTACAGTTTAGTCAGGTGAAACAGGAGTGGGGGGGGGGGATGTGGGGAAGAGAATTTGTACTATGCCTAAGAAGAAGAAAAAGAAAGGAAGAAAGAAAGAAAGGAAGGAAGGAAGGAAGGAAGGAATAGAAAAAGAAAGAAAAGGGATGTCTCCAATCTGCTTCTGTTAGAGAGGGTGGTTATTTCTTTGTCACTAACCTGAGATTCCGGTGTGCTCTGGATGGCCAGCACATCTCTGGGAACCTCTCCAGCCTGTGGAGCTTGATTTAAGCTTTCTCTTTGAGCTCCCCAGAGGACCAGTGATGTGATACTTAACAATAAATTTAGTTGTTGTCACTTTCTTGCATTATTGGTACCCTTAAAAGGTTTTCCTTAAAATGCACATGGAATAAAATGAATGATAAATATGAAAGAAATTTGTCTCAGCACTCCACAGGGTTTTACCATAAATTCTATGACTTCCATCACAGAAAGTTTACAGGAAACTGTTTAGATGTTGCTGCAATAGCAGTGCAATTTTTTTAGGTACGTAAGAAAATGCCACAATTTTAGGATCTACTAGGGGCTTTGTATATGGGGATGGTGATAGAAAAAGACTGAATACAGCATCATTTCTTTAAAATTCTCAAAACCAAATCACCCTTCCCAGGTTCACAATACTTGTAGTTCAGTGAAATGAATGACTTCTCTTTTCCTTCCATATTAGTTTCTGTCTGTCTGTCTGTCTCTCTTTCTCTCTCTCTCTGTGTGTGTGTGTGTTTGCGTGTAGAGCTAGAAGGAATAAAGGAAGGGACTGTTGCATTTTATAAACAAAAAGATTGTTTTTGATGATCTCAGAAACCTTCATTTTTTTCTTCTCTGTTGTCTAACCATGATTCTGTGGTTGAAGCTGAACTTGGTCTAGGGAGTGTGGAGATTTCAGATTCTCCCTTAATCCCAGGTCTCCCATGGACCAGCAAACCATCCTCACTTATAGTAACCTTTGTTCTTTGGAGAAGCTGTATTCCTTTTGTTTGTTGTACACTTGATATAGCTGAGTCATGAAACTCCAGAGTTGTAAGACTTTTGGCATCAGCTAGTTACATTTCTACATTAGAAATATGAAGAATGATGGAAATGACTTGCCCAAGGAAGTCTAACTCTTTAGAGCTAAAGGGCTACCATTTGCTATATTGTCTAAATATGAAAACCCAAATTAAGAGAGAGAGACAGAGAGAGAGAGAGAGAGAGAGAGAGAGAGAGAGAGAGAGAGAGAGAGAGAGAGAGAGAGAGAGAGAGAGGAGAGAGCAAGCATTATCCAAACAGGTTTAACTTACTTCCTGGTTCTCTGAGTGGCTGAGAGGAGGTGTGGTAAAGCTAATATCTGGTAATACTAGTGGTATTCAGAGAAATTTTTTTGATAACCATTGAAGTTCTATTTTACAGAAATGGAACTTCCCGTACCAGGAACAAAACGAATATGGTAGTACAGTTTAGGATTACATCTCTATAACCCTGGGGAGATGAGCTTTGGTTGGGAAGCCTGGTTACCAGGGTTCTGAGATTTTCTTCATCTTGCCTTTTTCTGATGTGCTTTCAAGTATATTATTAGTATAATAGATGGTTTTAACACTTTCTTTTCACGCTGGCAGAATTACTTTTTTCTTATTTTTGTGTCTGTAACTGAGGTTATTCAATATTGTTAGCTATTTGGAGACTAGATTTGTTACACGATTTGAAAATGTAGTATAGATTTGGGAGATTATGGTTAGACTGTAAATTTGTGCTATATTCAGATACTCAAAAGCAATTAAAGAATCATGATATTTAATATGATCAATAAAAATGCTATAGTTCATATTTTGAACCATTTAGAAAGTATTTAGAAATTTTAAGCTGTGTGTCGACACACAGGGATTAACTTATGTCCTTACCTTATTATTTCATATTAAAGGAAATTTACCCCTCCATGACATTAGGTATATTTTATTTCAGCCCTTTTTATGCCTGAGTGTGAGAAGAAAGAACATGGATAGTTATTTATGTTCTGTCTCTGATGCTCAGGGCACTACCTGACTTATCGTAGGCACTTGGCAAATAGTTATTGGGAAGAAACAAATTTGCATGCATGGATCATACTATAGGCAAATTTTTTTATATTGGAATCATTTTATTGGTTTTCATGTTAATTGTTTTTTAGAACATTTAAAATGACTCCCTCATGTGCCTGTACACAGTCCACCACACTGTGTTGTACCATGGAATTTATTATTCTGTTAATTTTCACTGTCACACAGAAGTTAATTTGGAAGACTCTCTTCTATTTATTTCTAAAACAGTAGTTGTTTTCATTAAGGAAAGCAAACTGCTCTTGACTGCAGTAGCTCATGAAATGATATCATTTTCCCTGTCGTTATTTAGCAATTACCCCTCTAGTAGGTCTACCTTGACTATCCTGTTGGTACTCATCCCTGATTTTTCTGGTGCTATATGTTTCCAAGCTTCACTAATTTTCAGTATTTCCTGAACTTCTTAACCTTCTTTCCCATCAGAATACTAGCTCTGTTGTAGCAGGAGGTTGTGGGTAGTTATAGTCATCTATCCCTCATGCCTAGAATACCATTTTAGAATCTCAATAGTAATACTGAATGAATTAACTGAAATTTGAAAATAGACATGCTTATTTCAAGGATTTCAAGTCAAGCATTTATCACACACACTAACAACACGTATTAACCAATTAGTATGATGACCAAGGACTTCCATTTTTTCCCAGTTTTTAGGCTTATTTTTGAATGTATGCATATGTATATAAGTGAGCCTGCATGAATCTATGAGAGCCATATGCTTGCTGGAATCCCGTATGAGCTGGAGTTACAGGCAGTTATAAGCTGTCGAGTGAGTGCTGGGAACTGAACCCCAGTCTTCTGAAAGGACTTACTTTTAACTCTTAGCTGCTGAGCCACCTCTCCACATCCTGTTTTTCCAGTTTTGATATATACTTATTATTTAATTGAGTAACATCATTAATATTTGTCTGTGTTGATTACTGATCAGGTTTTCCTGAGGCTCTCCACATGACGTCATTTGAACTCTGGCGTTAGGTAGATATTTGTGTGTGTCAAATGTTCTCCCTGTCACTTCAGATCATCCTTTTGTTCATCTTCAAGTTCCTCTAATAAGACTCCTAAGGTTTTGATTTGTTTGCAATCTCAGATTCTCTGATTAAAATTTGGGATGATTTTTCTATATCCTGCTTGTAAGTGATATTGGTTTTTTTCTCAACATTTCTTTAGGAAGAACATTCCACTAACTCCTGCTTAGTGTTTTTACTGGGTTAATTTTATATAATTCCTTAAAATAATGTAATGTAAATGGCTCAGTTGATTAAATGCCTGCTGCACAAGCTTCAGAGCCTAAGTTCAGAAGCCCAGGAACCACATCCAAAGCCAGATAACACATCTGTAATCTCATCTGTAATATCAACTCTAGAGGAATGGGCACAAAAAAGTTGATTCCTGAAGTTCATTGGCCAGACAACCTATCCTAATAGGTGAACTTCAGGTTCAGTGAGAGACCCTGTCTTAAAAAATAAAGGTGGAGAGAGATTGAGAGAAGACACCTGTGTCCACACTTGTGCATGTTCCCACGTGTGCAGATATATACACTCACACAAATAAGTACATACACCATATACATACATGTATATAAACATATAACACTGTGCACATGTACCATATTACAAACATATTATATTTCATACTTATCCCTTTCACAATGATAGTAATATGAGCCAACAAAAACAATCCTTTATGTCCTTTGTATGTTAACTATAATCTTTTGTAAATAATAAAATATATGACCATTTATTAGCTACAATAGCTATATCACATATTTATATGATATTTGTAATTTCAAAGTTTTTCACTGACAGTGATCATAATTCCTTTTTTTTTGTTTTGTTTTGTTATTTTTTTGAGACAGGGTTTCTCTGTGTAGCCTTGGTTGTCCTGGAACTCTCTCTAGACCAGGCTGGCCTCGAACTCAGAAATCCACCTGCCTCTGCCTCCCAAGTGCTGGGATTAAAGGCGTGTGCCACCACCACCCGGCATGATAAAAATGCACCAAAAGATGCAAAAGACATGGCTTATTATGTTAATTTTGTAGGTGACAGAGAAACAGAGAAACAAAGAGTCTAGACCCCAAAATTTAGATATTGGTAGAGAGGCATGGGAATTCATGTTGTTAGGATCAGCACTGTTGAGCCAATTTATAACCTTTTCTCTGAATTAAATCATTATATTTTTTGACCAACCTTAGTAGACCCCACGAAAATAAAAGCAAATGCTTATAATGAAACAAATTTAAAATCTCACTTGCTGTTTTATTTTTGAGATATGATCTTGCTATGTCCTTTGGGCTGGCTTTGTACCCTCAATCCTGCTTCTTGAGCTTCTGTTCTAACCAGGATCACAGACCTGGGCTCTAGACCAGCTCTTGGCTTTTATTTTCCTGGGGTGGTTACTCCACTTCCTAAGAACATTAGCTGTTCTTGACTGTCATCTGTTTTTCTTCATTCTTACCAGGCTTTTATCCACCATGTGAACCTTGGTTGTTTATTTTTCACCTTCTAAGTAGTTTGTTGTTCATTTCCATCTCTGGATGTGACTATACATGGGAGCAGGTACAGAAGGACAAACTAGGCCCAGAATAGCCTTGTAAGTAAGTTAACACAGTAAGCACAGTGTGTCAGCTAAGAGATTGGGCAATAGATACCAGCAAGTGTAGACCATTCTGGAAATGAGGCACAAAAGAGGAGTTAAAGTGTTCCATAAAGCAGACCAAGAAAAAAGCCTGTCTGAAGCTTAGACTACTGTCAGACCTTAGGCACCAAACAGAGCTAAAAGATAGATTCTAGTTTCTGGGTGGTCTGCATATGGAAGACTGCCAGTACCCTAGAAGGAAGGGTCATGGTCTCAGATAGACCAGCCCATTTACATATAATAAAGCAAGGTAGGATGTCAGGGTCTAAAATCAAGGCAGAAAGTCTCTCACAGGGCTGAGAGATTGATTGCTGAGTGGTTAAGTATTTGTACTGTTTTAGCAGATGACCAAAGTTGGTACCCAACATCCATGTCAGGCAGCTCACAACTGCCTGTAACACTGGTTCAAGGAGGCACCCTTTGCCTCTGGCCTCCATGTCACTCACATGCACACAATAAAAAAAAAAACAAAAACAAAAAAAAACCCAAAAATCCATAAAAATAAATCTTGAAAAGGTCAAGGTCAAACTAACAGCAGCAAGAGTAAATAATTTCATTCTTAATCCTTAGACTTTGTATTGGAGTCTCTGACAGGAGATTAGAAATGGTTCCTCTAGAGAGTCTTCTAAGCCTTTAAAATCACATGAGAACTACCTGCCATGTGAGGACTGGAGACAGAGGGCCCAGGTGTCTACATTTTCACAAGCATGCCAGATCATTCAGAGTCAAGTGTTTGCAGACCACATTTGGAGAAAATTGCCCTAAATTGTCAGGAAGTACTTATTGTGGGATAGGGGACCCAGTGGCTACTGCTGCTGGGAGAGCAAGAAGGCATTTAAAATTTGAAAGTAAGACCTTCCTGCTAAAAGAAACATCTCTTATGCTCAAGAGTCCACTTGTGTTTATCTGCATGCAAGGAAGCAGTAAACATGGACTGGTATGCACTGGCCTGTGGTGCTGTAAACCGGCTAGGTTTTTTTTTTTTTTTTTTTTTTTAACCTCTCTAGCTTCCTGTGTTTATGACCCAAGTGCTTTTGTAATCCCTAACAAACATTTATACCTTTTGTGAAAAATTGGAGGCAGATGGTTCTTTTTGGCCTAATCCAAAGTGTCCTTCATTATTTCTTTTCTCTTTTTTTTACTTTCCATTTGTCATCTGCATGATTAATTTTCCTCTTTTCCCTCCCACTTCATAAATTGATTAGCTTGAGCTGGACAGGCAGACTGCTGTCGTGCTAAGGGTTAACCAGAAGAGAATTACAAATGAACTATCTAGAAAGTTGATTATTAATCCAGCTAGAGAAGAAATATCCTTTTACTTAGCAAGAATGAGTATCCGAAGAGTGGATAATATTGTTCAGGCGGTGGGGTGGCATGGCAGAGCTTGGTGAGTAAAACATAACCTTTTCTATTCATTTCTGAACAGTAGAATGTTGGTGTTTGTAAACAATTACCTCTAATATGAATTCACAAGCCGCTAGAACATTCTAAGAAGTTCCAAATGTTCTTGTCGATGAGATAGATCCCTGTACACTCTGTGAGAAGAAGGTCACAGAAAGTGTTTGCATGAGTGGATAAATTATATTTAATTTTGAAAACATACGATTAGATTGGTGATTAAGAACAAGGAAGTGGGCACGGAGGAATGATTAGTAAGATAATCGAAGTCCAAACCTCAAGTAACATAAACTGACGAATCCCCAGTGACAAACATACTTTCTTTTCTCTTTCTCTCTCTCTCCCTCCCTCTCCTCCCTTCCTTCTCCACTCTTCCTTTCTGCCTCTCCCCCCACCCCCCACCCCAGAGCACATGCTGGACTCTCTGGCATTAAATATGATTTAAAGTATAACATTCGCATAAAGATTCACTGAGATATTTTCCAGACAATAAGGCAACAAAAACTGTCATAGGTTTTGATATTTTCAGGGTCCCAGGACTCATTTCCTTGCTGTGTTTAATTTAAAGTCCCCTTTAAAGACAGCTTTTATTTTATCTGTGAATTGGAAGGGAAGAGAAATGAGAAGATCTGTGCTATTTGTACAACGAAAATTAAGTGAAAAGGTAGGATTTTAATAATGTTCTTCCACCAAAGACTGCTCCTGTTGAAGAAGAAATTTTGATGTCAATATTCCATTCTATAAGGTTGAAATTTTGCCTGATACTACAGAAATAAGCCTTTAAAATGTAACATGGAGCATAATGAATATTCTCAAAAGATTGTGTAATAAATAACTTGAATATGAGACTATTATTCTTAGAAGCCAGACAATTTCCTCAAATTGCAGTTGTGTCCAACAAATGAACACTTTTGAAAGTGTGTTTTTAATGATAATTAAAAACATCACTTCAAATTAATATCTTATCAGTTAATGCTAAAATGAGTACAGAAGTCTTCTTTTAAAAATTATGAGCCGGGCAGTGGTAGTGCATGCTTTTAATCCCAGTGCTTGGGAGGCAGAGGCAGGTAGATTTCTGAGTTTGAGGCCAGCCTGGTCTACAGAGTGAGTACCAGGATAGCCAGGACAATACAGAGAAACCCTGTCTCGAAAAACCAGGGAAGAAATAAAAAATAAAAATAAAAATAAAAATAAAAATAACAATAAAAAAATTATGAATTTCAAGTTGGAAGCATATGCTATGTGTGTGTGTGTTTGTGTGAAAGTATCTGAATGTGTAGGTAAGAAGTGTGTGTTCACCGGGCATGGGGGCACACGTCTTTAATTCCAGCACTTGGGAGGCAGAGGCAGGCGGATTTCTGAGTTCGAGGCCAGCCTGGTCTACAGAGTGAGTTCCAGGACAGCCAGGGCTACACAGAGAAACCCTGTCTGGGGGGAAAAAAAAAGAAGTATGTGTTCAGAGTGCCAGAGCACCATAGGGCCCCACATACTTGGCTTGTGTTTATTTCTCATGTCCTGGCCTATATTTAGGGTTGGAAACAGCAGAGCATAATAAATAAAATAATGAGGATATTAGTTAAATGTATGAAGTTCTTAGAGGTAAGTAGTGCATGTCTTAGCTTACTTAATCCTCACATTAGCACTGTGGTTCTTGGGAGCCTGTGAGGATTAAGGTAGATGCTAAAACAAAAGTCAGGTTAATTAATGATTCCTTAGCATCTGATAGTATAAGTCTACAGAGTCAGGGTTCAGGAACTTGAATGTGTAAGAGGGGAAATACCTGAATTTGATATGCTTGTCTTGAAATTCAAAGACTTTGGTATAGGACCAGTGAAGAAGGAGAGAGAACTAACCACTGAGTTCTCTGTATTCATTAATTCTTTGACAAATGTTCTTGTGGAATTTCAGTCATAAAATGAGATCAATTATATATTGCATAGCATATTAAATATGTATACATTTATAAAAAGTGAAATGTTATTACAAAGTCTAAGCCTTGCTTAGCCTCACTGTGTCATGCCAGAGGCAGCCACTTCATTGAGTTGATGCTTCATTTTGTTTTCTCCCTAAACCTGACTCATACATCATATTCATTGTGTAGTAGTGAGATCCCCACTTACTGCTCTTTGGATCCTTGACTTCCCATAATACTACCATTAAAATAAACAGAACAAACCCAGCAACCACAACCAAGCATCAAGGTCCTGCTGCACAGACCCCGACTCTGCCCTGGCTTAGCTCTTGCTTTTGTTCTCAGCCTTTCTGATCCAGCTCCTGTACCAGTTTCCAGATACTTCTTATAGCTTCCAATGTAACTTTAATTTTTCATAACTTTAGTTTTAATGATGGTTCTTTAATTTTTTAAAACTTTATTTTTAATGATGGTTCTTAAACACCACCCACCAGAGGGAGTGGAAAAGAAAGGAGTGGGGGTTGGGGGAGGAGGAAAGTGGACCTGTTTAGAAAGGTTTATTGGAGCAACTCCTGTCTGTGTTGTCTGGAAATCAACAGTTCAGTTTATAGGTCAGCAGCAGCAGTTTGATCCACTCGCAAACACTTCACGGATACATCAGCAGTCCAGTTTGGTAGAGTCGGGATAACAAACAAATCAGCAGTGGTGGCACTACTTAGCAGAGACAGCCAGGCCTCAGCCTCAGTTCAAGTCAACAGGACGGACCTGGAGGGATGCCAGGAAAAGTTCTCAGCTGTGCTTTCGGAGTGAATCCAGAGACCAATAAGTTTTGCACAGCTAGCTCAGCTTCTGTCACTGTCTGTCCAGTCTTATTTATACCCTCCAAACATCACATGTCCTCCATGGGTCTTGCCTCCTCAAGTATGTCTGTCTCAACTGACATCATTCTGTCAATCAGACCTAGTTCGAGGAAGTGGCAAGAAGTCGCAGCATACCACCAGAAGGTTTTTGGTTTTGATTGTTTTTGTTTTTGGTGTGTGTGTGTGTGTGTGTGTGTGTGTGTATTTATCTCTTTGGAGTCTCTACAAATGTAGCTCAACTACGCAATGTAAGGCAGACCAATAAATGTCTCTCCTTTGCCTGCTTCAGTTAAACATTCCTTTACAAGTCTGCCCTAGCCTTTTACCTGTGTCCACTTCAGCTAAGCTTTATTTCATGTGTTTCCCCCAGCAAAACACTATCCAACTGACTTTCCAAAGAATCCTTAAGTTTCCACTTCACTGTCACTAGTTCCTGTCCCAGTCTTCACAGAAGGTTGTCTTCTCTTCTGAACTGCACTTCTCCAGTCTTTAGCAGCATAGTTCTGACTCATCTTTCAGGTCTGTTTTAGGTTACAATTTTTGTTAATTTAATCCATTAATTTATTATTGATTCATTTTTGTGGAAAAGAGGTAGATATGGGCCTTTGTGTGCCACAGTGGACATCTAGAGGTTAGAGCACATGTTTTTAGAGTCCTGCCCTTCCTGTGGGTCCTAGGAATGGATCTTAAGTTGTTAGCATGTGAAGCAAGTCTTCTTAGCTGATGAGAAGTCTCAGTAGCCCAGGTCCTCATTTCAAAGTCATTTCTTCAGAGAAACCTCTGATCTTTCCATTTCAAATGCTGTTTGCCCTCAAAAATCTTGCTTACCACCTATTTGATTTATCAAATATTGTCATTTTAAATGATCTATTTACAGGTGTGATATTTCTTTCTCTCTTTCTTCTTTCTTTCTTCCTTCCTTCCTCCCTCCCTCCCTCCTTTCCTCCCTCCCTCCCCCCGCCTCTTTCTTTCTTCTTTACTTTGGAATAGCCTACTTTGTTGTTGGATTTTTCCTCACATGTACTATACTTGGTCTTGCATATCACAGGCATTCCGTAAGTACCTGTTACTTTCAGGGAAGGGAAAGTAGAGGAAAAGAAAGAAGAAAGGGGAGATGGGCATGAAGGAGGACAAGTCTCTGATGGTGAAGCCGGTGGTCTGTTGTTCTGTTTGGACACATTGTGTAGACAGAATTCTGCAGTTTGGTGTCAGCAAAGAAGGAACTGAAGAGGTAGTATAGACACAGGAACTCAGCTCCCACATTACAGGCTTATAGGGTAACTCAATGACTATAATCCTATTGTAGAACTGCTCTAAGAGATTCCTGAAATTTGGGAGAACTGAAGACTCAACCGAGGAAATAAAAAGCCTTGAGGGGAGAGTTGTCCTGGTACATTTACACAGCTTTGTTATTCAGGAGAATTGTAGGTAACTTAAAAAAAAAAGAATAAAGAAAATGAAGTCAGGTAGGTAAGACTTATCAAATGTCAAAATATACTTATGTTTTATTCTGCATAAACTTTTGCTGACATTTATGATTAAGGTTTGTGATAGTGGTAAGAGAAAGATAAAATGAAGATGTTAAGGAGACTTAAGTCATGTTTTTAAGTAAAGTTCTATGTATCATCTTATACAATTAAAATTTTTATTTAATTTAATGTTTACTTATTATTTTCTCTCTTGTTCTTTTATTTAAACAGACTTTTAAATACAATACATTCTGATTATGGTTTCCTTTCCTGCAACTCTGCTGAGATCCTCCCCTTACTATTATTTATGTACTTATTTTGTGTGTGTGCTTATGCCACAGCAAATAAACACTTGGCTGTCAGAAGATGATGTTGGTTCTTGCCTGCCATTGTCTGGTTCCTGGGATCTTTTTTACTTGAGTTATCAGGTTGGCAGCAAGCATCTTTACCTACACAGGCATCTTACCAGCCTATCTTATACAATTCTTGTGGGAACCTTGTGACATAATGACAGTAAGCCTTTTACTGTCATTGTTTCACAAGAGCTCAAATAGGATCCAAAACTAAACTTAATTTAAAGAAGTTCGTAGACACAGCTCTCTATACAAAAAGGATATTCACTTACCTCTGAGCTTCCTTGAAGGCTTAAGTCAAAGGATGTGCTTAGTGGCTTTGGTAGATGTCTTCTATATGTTGTCTTGACTTGAAATTTTCTTTTTCTTTCTCATTTATTAGAAATGCTAAATGGTTAGCAATTTCCAACAAATGGAACCAAATTGTCTAGATGCTTGTAATCAATGAAGATACACCACTGAGCTTACTTTATGTTAAGTATTATTGAATGAACTTTAATGGTCAGGTCCTTGCCTAATATCTTAGAGCTCCAAAATAAGGCACAAGTGTTACTGGAAAAGAATGAAGCAGGGAAACCATGTAATAACATAGGGTGTAGGCTCTTGGGTACACACCTAAGTGCTCAGAGGCAGGTACTCATTTGGATGACTTTAAAGAGGACATGAAGAGTATATGTGTTTATGTCACATATACACACATGGGCAGACAAGTGGCAAATAGCAAAAGGAGGGTTTTTTTCCCAGACAGATTCCAGGAACTGTTTGTAATGATTACCTGAAAAGCTGTTGTGCATTAAGAAGGCCAGACTTCTGTGTTTCAGTTGGACAAAGGAGAAGTGCATCTGCTCAAGCTTGTTTGGGTTTAGTGTAGGAGCTTCCTGAGGTGAAAAGAACCCTGCATGTTAGACCTCAAAAACAGAATTTAAGAGAATGTAAGAGCCTATGGTACAGACCTGTAGCCCCAGTTACTCCAGAGCCTGCAGCAAGATCCCATGTTCAGGCCTTTATGGGCTACTGAATGAGTTCAAGGCCAGCTTAGGTAAAGCTAGTGAGCTGATGCAAAATAAAAGTAGAAAAGAGGGCTGTGGATGTAGCTCAGTGGTAGAACACTTGCCTAGCATACATACCTAACATACATGAAGTCCACGTTCAGTCCCTACACTACACAGGGAGAAAATGAGAATATAATAAATACCCAGACAGCAAGGGTGTGGCTATATGAGAAGTAGTATATACTATTGTCCACCAGTGTATGAGTCCCAGTGAGCCATGGCCACAGCATGAAGAAGGAAGTTTGCAAGCTATAGTTGCTGAAGTACAGTGGATTTCCTTGCTGTAGTAGTGAAGACCTGGCTACTAAGAGAATGACAAAATACTGAGCTAAAGCAAATGAGTTCAGGGTTAATTCTTAAACGCATCAATCTTCTGTGAGTCTCTTAGCTCCAAAGGGAAACTACTTGACCCAAGGGACTTACATTTATGTATCCTTCTAGTATGTGAACTTCATGAAGTCCAAGTTTGCCTTCTAGGTTGTTCGATTTAGGAATAAAAAACCATGGTATGTATTTTTACATGTAGTTAGGCAGGTGATATCTGCTGGTAGCCCAAGTGAGGATTTTAGACTCCACCAGCTGTCTCCAAACCACAAAAGAGTGGGTTTGAGAAGTGTGCTATGAGAAGGGGAGACAGGAGAGTAGGGATCTCAGGGCTGGGATGTAGCTCAGTTGTGTGTAACAAAGACCGCCAGGCCAGAAGCTCAGAGAACTCAGGCAGCTCAGGCCTCAGCACTGGTGTGAAAACAAAAAAGACTGTGTTTTAATCTGGGTGAGCTAGAGAGATTCAAAAGAGACTCCTCTATTTGTATGTTAAGAAGACTAAGGATCCCATTTTAAGTACCTTACTATTCTGTTATTCCAGCTTCCCTTCATAGAGGGGCTATTCATAACCCAGGGTGCTATCATAGACTAGATATGGCATCCCCCCAACTCATCAAAGACTTCTCAAATGAATAATTATTGAAAAAAAGGAAGAAAAATGTCTTTAATGTCTCTCTTCAGTATAATCTGTTTTTCCTTCCAAGAACTACTTTCTTGTAACTGCTATTTTCAATTTGTGTTTTTCTTCCAGATTTTTTCTATATAATCATATAGAAATATGTACGATTATTTAGAAATACGAAGTTTTATTTGTGGGAAGGTAACACTCCTCTCTTTTACAGGTATTGATTTATTCTTTTCACATTTTTTTCCTTTAAAAATTATGACTCAGAGTACTATGTTTGTTTACAGAGCTTTACCTCTTATTCTTCTACAGGGTATTTTATGCTATGCCTATACCATTGCTACACTTGAGCTATTCAGCTTAAAGATCCTCAAATAAAATTTTAGATATTTAAAAGTTGGGAAATGGTAAAATATAAATTGTCTTTAAAAATATATAAGTAAGACATAGAGAATGTCAATTAGAATGGATCAAGATAATCCTATGGATAGATAAGGGTACCTGGGACTTGTATACTCAGTGAACAGCAATCCTTCCCTCCCACCCATCTTTCCTTAAGTCATTTACATTGAAAGAATATGGGTATGCAATTGCTCATGGTCTCACTTTTATCTTCCCCCCCAGATGTTGTTTGCATGGCTTATTGAATGTCTGATCCTTGGTCTAAGTGTTATGTAAGGTACTCAGCGCCTTGCTCCTCTTGAAACCATCCATTCACTCAGTGACTACACATCAGGTTGCGGCTCTCTATCCTAGGCATCAAGGAGATGATCACCATTTTCTACTTGTTTGTCTCTGTCCCTAGCTTTCATTCTGAAGATGGAACCCAAGTCTTTAAACACATGTTTATATTCAACCTCTGAGCTATATCCCCTGCCCCTAAAATCCAGGATCTAGATGATTCCAGTTTATAAGAATCTCACACATTTATAAATTTACAAATGTAATGTGATAGAAGACTGATTAAATCAGCAATGAGAGTTATTGACTTGTTTAGGATAGTCAGGGAAGGTTTTTACAGGGTACATGACAATTGTGGTAGAGTTTAAGGATTCACTATTATTTAATTGAACAAACAATAGAAAAGACATGGCAGGAATGCAAGGCATAAGGGCTCTGAGAAGTGAATAAAGTAAGGTACCATTTAATTTCTCACTGAGAAAAATAAGATATCTTTATATAGAAAGAGTGGCTGGTAGTAAGGAAAGACCACTTGAGCCCACTGAAATTTGGTTAGGAGCTTTGGGTAAAGAGCTTGCTGTGAAACCATGAAGACCAGAATTCAGATACCAGGTATCCATGTGAATGCCAGGCAAAGAGTGCATTTGAAACCCCAGCAGAGCTGGGTGTGAGGGGAGGGCTGTGTGTGCATGCGCGCACGTGCACACACACACACACACACACACGTGGAATTAATTTCTGTTGGTCATCTTTTGGTGGAGTTTAATATAGACATTCCATTAAGGGATGAGTACTCCAAGATCTCTGTCTGCATATTGTCCAGTTGTGGACTTGTATGCTAATTATCATCGATTGTAAGAAGAAGCTTCTTAGGTGAGGGTTTCATATGACATTGGGAATTGTTTTATTGTTATGTTCATTTCAAATAATAGTGGTACATTTTTCTCTAGGGATCTATGTAGTCATAGGTTTTTGGCCTCATAAATAGTGTTAGGCATGGATCCTATCTCTTATTGTGGGCCTTATATCCAAGTAAAAAGTGGTTGGTTATTCATATAAAATTTGTGCCACTGTTGCACCAGTCTATATTGTAGGTAGGTGGCTGTTGTCGGGCACAAGGTTTGTAGTTGGTGAGACTGGTTACTTTCCTCCCCTGCTTGTGTGTTCCTCTGGTTGAGCCTTCTAGCACTATGAACATTAGTCAGTAGGGGTGAAACTAATTGAGCACCAGCTAAATTTCTTAATGTTTGATGCCATGGTAAGTGGTGTCTTCAGCAATAGGGCCTTACCATCTTGTGAAGTGTAACTGGTGTCCCTGGCAATGATGTGCAATGTTGATGGCATCTATAGGACTCCTTTAGCCAACAATTAACAAGATGTAACCTATTACTGTGACTATAAGTTTTACTTAATAGCCTATGATGTATGTCTAGTTGAGGCGTTGTCTCCACTGTCCATTAACTTCATTTAAATTCCTTTTATATATGTACATATTTCAGGGAGCTTGTAGAGTAGTGGGTTTCCACATGGCTTTTTAAAAGGCCTTTTGTATTATACCTCTCTAGGAGGGATGCTTAATCTTGATTGCTGTTCAGCGAATCTGAATTGATAAACTCCCTTCAATAAGAGATCTTTCCTGAAAACACAAGGAGGAGAGCAATTGTGAGAAGACCTGGGTAGCAATCATCTAGCCTGATTCTCAGTCTTGGCTGGGAAGAAATCTAGCAATTTTGCTTTCTTTTTGTGGTGTTAAAGATTAACCCCAGGGCCTCACACATGGCAGGCAAGCACTGCCTCTATGCCACAAGTCTAGATACTTGCAATTTTTAAAAACTGTAGCCTAATGCCTAGGCTACCCATTAACCAAGCAAATCGATTTTTGGAAATGAGATATAGGTATCGATATTTTTAAAGGTCTTTATCTTATTTCAAGATGCACCAATATTTGAAACCACTGAGTGTTGATGATCTAAGATACAAAGACATTGCTTAATATGAGCACAGGTGCCAGGAAGTGAGGCCAGAAAGATAGCACCCGATCAGGTCTCAAGTGGGATGTAGATTTACCAAGAGGGCCGTGTACAGTAGATGATAGAGAGATAATGACACTCTTAAGGCAGGAGGTTAACATACTTAAGTATTATTTTGGGATCACAAAACAGGTATTAAAATAATGTCCCTCCTCACCTCTTCCATCACATCCCCAAGAGTTCTCAACTTGGACTCAGGAAAGGAAACTTTCATTTTGTATTTCTTAATAGACTTAAAGATTTTTCCAATTGTCAGGCAGTGGTGGTGCACGCCTTTAATCCCAGCACTTGGGAGGCAGAGGCAGGTGGATTTCTGAGTTCAAGGTCAGCCTGGTCTACAGAGTGAGTTCCAGGTTAGCCAGGACTTTACAGAGAAACCCTGTCTTGAAAAACCAAAAAAAAAAAAAAAAAGATTTCTCCAATTACAGTTATGCTACTTCCAAAAGTAAAGGCAAATCCATATACATGTAAGGACCAAATAAATAAATAAAAATAATTATAAGTAAGAAAAGCATATCTCCCCCAAGATTCTTATGCATACGAATCCATGCAGTCTTCCTAGGAGTTTTGAACTCTGCTGAAGATGACTTTGAAGTGAGGCAAGGAGCATGAGATTTGCACTCAAGGGTTTGAGCTGAAGAACAATATGACTCTAGACACCACAGAGCTCTGAACACAGGAAAGCTGCCCAAGGCTACTCCACGCTGCTCACATGAAACTCTCCTCTGAGTTCCAATGTGTATTAGCTGGTGGGAGAGGAAGTCGAGAGAAAAAAAAAACTGCAAAAATTTAATTAAATAATGTTTTACATATTTTTTCCTTTGGACTCAATTCAGTCACAAATGAAATAGCAGTTGCCTGGGATTTCCACAACATTAATTAATTCAAACAAGAAAAAAATGAATCAGAACCAGAAACTTATTTATTATGCCCTTCTTTCCTTTAAGATCTCAAAAGTCTCAGGGTCTCCTGTGATCACAGGAGTTTGCATTTCTAAGACTTGGGTATATCCAATTTAAAATGGATTAAAACATCCTCCCAGACATAATAGTAAAGGGAAGATATTTGTTTTCATTAATTTTTCTTTACCATTCTTTTAGTGGAAACTTTTTTCTTTTAAATGACAGTAATAAGACTTGAAAATAGTATTGCGGCCAAGGATGGAGTGCCTCTGAAAATGCCTTATAGATAAATTGGGCTTCATTTTCTTTGCACCATAAAATGTGGATGGCCCGTGTTTAGACCTTTAGTCTCTGGTAGAGAAGAAAGGAGTACCTGTCCATTTTAGCTGTCTATTTTTTTCCCATGGGAAGAGATTTTTTTTATTGAATGGGGGAATGGGAGGTAGTGTGAGGAAGAGAAGAAAAAAAAAAGAGGTGAAGCTTCAGGTCTCTGTCATTTATTTGGGATGTGATGTAGATGCCAGGTAATGAATGATGGGTACCACTGCACATAGGTGAGGAGTACTCTGTGACTGTGTGGTGGTTACCATGTCAACAGACAAAGGAGGGTCCTTGTTCCCTAGAGATAACATTATCCCTGGATTCAGAGGCTATCTATAAACTCCCTCTGATGCTAACAGGAAACAATAAAGTTTTGTTAGGGAAGATATTATTTGTGGGCAGTCAGGTTGCAGTTGGGGGGGGGTGATGCTTTAATATGGCATCTCACATGCTGCTTGAGGTATTCCAATCTAGCAAAGTCTTTGTTGCACATGGGACATGGGTAGGGCCTCTTCCCACTGTGCTTTTGTTTGTGTCTCTTGAGATCTTCTGAGTGGAAGAATTTCCATGTGAGAGTAGCAGAGAATAGCAGATCCAGGGAAAGTATAACAGAGTGCATTGAATAGTAATTGGAGTGGGATACACAGATTCTAAGCTCTAGGTCTGATTCTCCCAGAGGTCAGTCTCATGATGGGGGCTTCCTTCAGTCCATCTCTACTCTGTGCCAGCATTATAAAGCAATGTTGATAGTGTGTCAGTATTTAAAATCATTGAGGTTTAACAGTGTCCCACACTTTGTTTTTATTTACTTTTTCATTCTTATTCATTTGTCTGTATCCATGCTTTTCTTTCTATATTCATTCATATATCTCTGAATAATGAAGAAGTGGAGAAGATTTGTCATTCTAGGAAGATTCACACTTTTTGAATGGAATGATCCTCTGGTGTCTGCTATGTGTCTCTGGTGCAATCTCTGCTGGTTGGACAATTCCAAGAGCTAGCTGCTGTGGGTCAGAAATGGGCACTGT
This sequence comes from Mastomys coucha, assembly GCF_008632895.1. Taxonomy (NCBI): domain Eukaryota; kingdom Metazoa; phylum Chordata; class Mammalia; order Rodentia; family Muridae; genus Mastomys; species Mastomys coucha. Next base: position 104,752,851 of record NW_022196904.1, on the reverse strand, counting down.
TGCCATGGCTTCCCTTCTGATAGTGCAGTTCAGTTTCTGATCTTCTCCTTTCTCTATCACCAGTGCAACATCATTGATGGATGGCCGTACCAAAAATCTGCTAAAGCAGTGTAATTTCTTACAGAAGGTAATGTGCACTTCGTTTATGATGATGAAGCCTCAACTTTCTCACTTTATCCATGTGTTTTGTTCTTTCCCTAGAGTTGTTTAAACATTTTTTTTTAAAAAAAACCTCTCAGACAGAGGCACTCCTACATGCTCCATAATCTAAACTCCATGCTCATTTCGACTGATTTTTTAGCATCTTTTTCAAGTGAATTTGTTGGATAAAAATTTTTTCTTGGATGACACACTTTTTTCTTTCTTTTCTTCTTTTCTTCTCATTTTTTAATGACACTCACACTTTGATTAACCTTTGTTCTTCTAGGGACAGTGCAGGTTATGTGAGAGAAGACTAACAGGTAGTGAGTAATTGCTCTGTCATTTACACATGTGCTCCTTGAGATTCTAGGCATTGTCTTTAAGAATCAGCCCTATGTTTTACCATCTTACTAAGCGTGCTGATTTCCTAAGCAGTAAATACAAAGAGTTTGTAAATACAGACAGTTAACAGAGATAATTACAATGATCTGCAACTCCAGGATTAAATAGGCTCCTGGCTGGGTTAGGTGGCTCAACATGTAAGAGCTGCACAAGCCTGAGCACTTGAATTCAAATACTGGAGCTTCCAATGGAAGGAGGAGAGAACCAGCTCCTGAAACTTGGTTCAGGTGGACACTGTGGTGCATCGGTGGGGTGAACAGTTACATACATAATAAGAGCAATGCATAACATTGTAAAGGAAGCAGTCCCATTATTGTTTGGTGTGAGTTGTGTGCAGCTGATGTCATGTCATAGTTTTGTCTTCTGGCTTTTCAGCCCCATTTCTTGCTAGCTTATCATAATGGCTCAGAGTGGTCACCATGACCATCCAGTCTTGAACTGCCCCCCTGAACTGAGGGTCTGCTGGTCTCTTGACTTCTTGCCTCTGTACCACAATTTCTGTGTCTTACAATCTTCTGTATCTGCATTTGAGTTTCCTGTATTTACCTTTGTTTCCAGGCTCAAAGCTGTTAAACTCTTTGATTGTTATTTTGGCCTTTAACAAGATCAGTTCTCCTATACTCCAAGCTTCTACTTACATTTATTTGCCTGCGAAATTAGATAAAAATAAGGAAAATAGTATTAAATGAGCTTCTTCCATTGCCAAATACTGACATAAATGTTTGTATAGAAATTTCACCATTTATTTTTCAATACTTAAAACATTTATTTTTATTGTTCTTAATTATGTGTGTATGTGTTCATGTGGATATGTGTATGAGAATGCAGTGCTATCAGAGCCCCCAGCCTCTGGAGCTGGAGATAAGTGGTGAACCATGTTGCATGGATGCTAGGAATCTGGAAAAACAAGTGCTCTTAATTCCTGAGCCATCTCTGCCGACCTGCTTTTCAATTCTTAAACAGCTCTTTCTTTTTCTTTTTTCTTTTTTTTTTAAGTAGCAAAGAACCAGAATTAAGAACTCAGCATATTCCAGGCATTGTGCTGAGCCCATTGGGTTTATCCCTGCAATAGTCCAGCAAGGTGTACCATTTTTACAATGTACACATGAAAATTCATAGGCTCAGAGAAATTGAATAACCGGACTGTATTGCTGATAAATGTTAGAAGCAGAATTTGAATCCAAGTGTGGTTCTCAAGAAAACAGAAAGGATACAGTGACATTTAAGTAGAGTAAGTAGATTCTGATCTGAAAGGGCTCTACTTAAGGAGAGAAATAAGCTCTTACCACATGACCTTGAGATGGTTCTTTGGGATCTGCATCTGTTCTGATTGTCACCGTCACCACAGTGTCACTGCTGGTATACTGCGAAGGGGTGGCAGCAGCTCCTAGGACTCACTCTACATGATTTGTTTTTAGAACCAATTAGGTTAATGTATGTGAAATAATTATCATAAAACTTATATAATATGTGAGTTACAAATATTAGCTATTAAGATTCTAATTTGAATTTTAAACCATTTTTTGAAAACTCAATGTTTGTGAAAATTATTAAATCTCTAAAAAGCAGAAGCCTTCATTAATCAATATATTTCATTTTAATCTAACAAATAATGAACACCATTTCTTATTTCTGTTTTTCCTTTTTTTAAAATCTACTTTCAAGTTGAGAGTGACCTTACTGTGAATTCTCTAATTGTTTTTTGAGTCTATTTCTTGGACCTAAACACAGAACAATCTGAAATTGCAAGATTTTGTTTAGAGTGGACCCAAGCTCCAGGTGAGGGGTCATGAACAGCATCTCTTCACCATGGGATGATATCCTACATGATGTGAGCATCTCCTGTACTGTTTCAAAGTGTGAGCTTCCATCAGACAAATTGGATAAGAGTATAGTTTTGTTCAGCAGCTTAGTTAAGTGGTGAACCATCATTCTTTGTTCATCTACTACTCTAGTATTGGAAGAAAGTGGCAAATAGTACTGAACTACTCCCTCCTCTGTGGTGTGAATGTGCAAAACAAAGATAAAAGCTATGTTTTCTTCGTGGAAGGGTGTGGAGGCAGACAGTAATTTCAAATAGAAATAATGAAGCTTCCAATTGCAATTGAGGCTCCCAATGAAGACACTGTGGCCATCAGAGGAGGAAGGAAAGAAGTACATTCCTGAAAGAGAGGTATTGGAGTCAGCATTTAGACTGTGTTGTATGTACAGGTGCCTGGGATGCTGCTGTTAATGGTGATGTGACTGTTTGACAGAGATGCTGTCTGAATATTTCTATGATGGCTCCAAGAGGAGCAACACTGGCAATTAGCAGAGTAAAAATCCAATGTTTTGATAGACAAAGACTTTTGCTTCTTGGATTTGTTGCTTCTCTATTATACCAAATAATTTTGAGAATTGGCTTCTTATAATAGTGATTTATCATTTTTGACTAATAATATTAACTTAGAGGAAAAGTTACCAGATTCTGATGAACATGTATAGAGCTGTTTTATTACCCCAACCAACCTCTGCTTAACCCCCTACCCCCCACCCCATCATGAAGCATTGTTCAAGCTTGCTGTCACCTTTGGGTGGTATTTAAACATTTATTTTTAAGGGTTTGGCTCAGTGTGTATATGCCCGTAAGTGTGCACCTGTGTAGCCACATGTTTGAACTGGGGAGGGATGGAGAGAAGTGAAATTTTGAGGGGATAGAAGTCAGTGATATTTGATACAGAGGAGTGGAAATTTAAACCGAAAAATAAAGGTTTTCAATGTATTCTTTCACATTTAGAAAAATGAAACTGACTGCATGATACATATTTCTACAAAGAGTATTTATGAGTGTAATATGGAAATTATAAGAGTAAGTAGACTTTCTAGAAATAGGAGGAAAAAAAAGATATGATTGAGAAAACTAGGCAGAGGTAAAGAAAACACTTTTGAACATAATTTGAAGCATAGGACTCAGCCGGGATAAAGTTTTAACAAAACTGGTGTGGCCATTTATAGATTACAACACTTTTAATTTCGTCAGTGTTACAAAGTGTTGATGTTGATAAAGAATTTGTTGATGCTGTATCGGTTTCCCCACGTGGTGAAGTGCTCCAGGGTGATTAGCCTACTTGGGCTGGCAGCCAGAAGACAGAAACTGGGTCCCAGGCTTTCTGAAATAGGAGAAAGTTGCCATTGCTGAACTTTCATTCTCTGTAGAGAAATCCTGATGACCAAGGGTGGAAGTTCTCTTTACTTTTTTATTTCTTTTGAAAAGTCTTTAGTGGTTTTTGCCAACATTAACATCTTTCTGTCTGGTTGATTAAATTAACACTACTTTCAAAAGTCATGCTAGGGCTTAAAGTCACCTTGCTATATACAAATTTGTGTAGTAGTTTAAAAGCTCGATCATTTAATGTGTTACTTTATGCTTCAAGCCAAGGGTCCTACCCAGAGGACCTTACCTGCTCTTCAGGGAGGCATGCTTAGGGGTCAGACCAGGACTTTGTAAAGCAAGGCCTGCTGCAAACAGCTGGCCCTGGCTGAGGTTTGCTTTTTGTCCCATGGACGTGACCTTTTGCCAGCACAGTCTGTCACCTATTGCGCCATCTCACAGTAGTCTTACTCATCCCTCTGCCTTGCTGCAGGCAGTTGACTTGGGCAACCATGGTTGGCCTTACCTATGGCTTGATGTAGCTGGAGGCTACATGGAAGCATGCACACTGCTTTAAGTGAAGGTTTCTGAAATCTTCTTCCTCTGTGTTTCTGTTACCATGCAAACTCCTGCGCTTCACTGTTACACCTGCACGTGTACTTTGTTACTGTGGGTCTCCTTCCCCAACAGAGCACACCATACACTCCTGAACTTTGCTTTGCTTAGAACTGTCATTTTGTGGTATCACTTTGGTAATAAGTCAGTGTATTACTTAATTTTTGTAAGTAAGTATAATTATGGGCTTTTAAAAGTTAGTGGAATATATTTGAAGAAAAGGATAAAATACAGTCTTTTTCATTGATTATTTTCCACTTATAAAAATGTTCCACGATTATTAGGGAAAACCAGAAAATATAAAAGGGAACCTAAAGATGGGGAAACTCCGAGGGTGATATTGAGAAATAGTGCAGTGTTTAATAGAATATATTTTAGGAGATTTTATACTCTGGTATTCTTATTTATATAAGAAATTGAAATGCTATTGAATATTGGTATTTTGTAAATTTCTTCACCTTGAAAAATAAACATTATTCTATGCACTTACTGTGAAGGAATAATAAAATATGGTAAAAATAAAAATAATTTTGAAATCTAAAGTTAACTACTCAGAGATTTTAATGGTTTTCATGCTTTATTTCTTCCCCTTGAAAATTTTTTAAATAAATATTTTTATAAGTTGCCTTGGTCAAGACAATTTATCTTTTCTTTTCTTTCATTTTTATTTATTCATCTTTTGAGACAGAGTTTCTTTGTATAGCCCTGGCTGTCCAGGAACTCAGAGATTTGCCTGCCTCTCCCTCCTGAGTGCTGGGAGTAAAGGTGTGCGCGCCACCACTACCCAGCTCCCCTTGCAAACTTTACATTATAAAATTCATATAACTTCATCCTTAGGCAAGGTGACTTCATAATCAGCCAAGTCAGGGTTCTTTGTAGTTACATTACTTTCTACTTTATTTATTTTTTTGTGAATAAAAGAAATGTATCCACAAGCCCACTACCATGTCTGAGGAATAGAATTTTGGTAACAGCACATATTGCCACTAGGTGTGAGCTACCTTTTGAACATTAGCACCTCATTATCACTTCCCCACACATTACTAAATGCTCTTCCTCACAAATGTCTTCTTTTATAAATGAGTGCATAATCTGTATAAAAGTAACAGGTACTGTACATGAGAAGTTCAGAGAAGTATAAAAAGTCAAGGAAAACAACCTGCTTCTTTGGTTTAATTATAACCATCTTCAGGCATATACATGTTTTGATTTGTAAAATTTCCTACCTGTCTATCCATCTACCTATCAAACCCATCTGTCTATCTTCTGTTTATTGATCACCTATCAATCATTTACATTTATCTATGCTCTATATTTATTTAAAAATAACAATAGGATCAAATAGTAGGAAATGTTTCATTTTCTTGTTTTACTTAACAATCTATTGTTTCTATGATGCTACATGTTCATTAGCATGATGATAGTTTTCCTTTTATTAAATAAAATTATAATTTGAGAAAAGCACCATTTTGTGTGTGTGTGTGTGTGAGTGTGTGGAGGTCAGAGGGCAACCTGAAGGAGTTCGTTCTCTCCTGCCTTGTGGATCTGGGGATTGAACTCAGGTTCTCGGGCGCAATGGCATGCTTTACCAGCTAAGCCTTCTCACCAGCCCTACTTGATTGTTTTCAATATTTCATGCTGTCCTGTTGTGGGCATTGCACAGGTTTGCTGATAGCTATAGTTTAAGTTACTTCTAGTTTTCTGTTGTTATTAGCAACATCTTTTTAAGCCCTACCATAGATCAATCACTGCACATACCTGCAATTATTTCTTCAGTTTAAATTCTCAGAAATGCATTCTTGGTTGATCCTCTTTTAAAGAAGTTTGACATGTATTTCCAAAATGCCCTCCAGAGAGGCTCAGTCAGCTGGCTCGTAAGTCTAGTGTGTGAGAGCACTTCACCATATCTCTACCAACACACTGTCACTGTTTTAACCACCGTCAGTGTAACATGTAGATGACAGCTCATTTTTAGGATAATTTACATTTATCTGAGTAGTAGTTAAATGGAGTACTTCTTCATTTTTTGGACTGTTTGAATATCATGTCTTGTTCATATCTGTATGTCATCAGATGTCACAAGGATCAAATGAATAACTACGTATATACATATATGTGAATATTTTGGATAGCTGAACACAAAGAAATATATGTTAGTCAAATGAATATTAGGTTTTGATTCTTTTTTGTAAGAAATATTTACTAATATGTTAAAAATCTTAGATAGTGAAGATATTTTTGCTTTTGTGTTTTTTTTTTTTTTGAGGAAGGATCTCACTATATTCCTAGATGGCCTGGAGTACCTTGGCTCAGGAGATGTGCCCATTTCAGACTTCTCAGTATCTGAACCGTAGAACATACAATCCATGCCAAATTAGAAGTGATTGGTGATTGATCCAATCAGATTACTCCTAAAATCCTTTTTTTTCTTTTTTCTTTCTTTCTTTTTTTGAAACAAGGTCTCTCTATGTATCCCTGGCTGGCTTGAGAATCACTAAGTAGGCCAAGTAGTCTTGAAATCACAGAGATTCTCCTGAGTGCTGGGATTAAAGAGTGTACCATCATGGCTAGCACAACCCATCTTTATAGGGTTTCCCTGTGTAGCCCTGGATGTCCTGGAACCCACTTTGTAGACCAGGCTGGCCTCAAACTCACAGAGATTTGTTTGCCTCTGTCTCCCACGTACTGAGATTAAAGGCACGTGCCACTATGCCTAGTATATAATCCATCTTTTAATGTTATATTTATTGTAAAGTTCTTAGAGGCATTTGGATCTACTCAATTTATTTTGTTTAGTGTGCCTACTCTTTGACAAACTTTAATTAATAGTTTCATATTATTTGAGCTGAATTAGCATACTCATAGTTTTTCAGTACTGGAGACTCACCTTAGGTCTTTAGTGTGCTGGGAAACCACTAAACCACTGGGCTATATTCCTGCATCTTCACGAACCCCAGTCATGTTACCAAATCTCTTTCTCTGGTTCCCTTTAAAGGAAAATGAATTCTTAGATATTTCAAATCTAGTTCTCGGCTGTAGGATGTGGTGAAGGATCTCTTGAGCACATGAGTTCTAGGCTAGCCTAAATCATGGTATAGAGTAGCAAGCCGACTGCCCCCAGTGTCTGCAGATTCACACTCTTAACAATGGTTTAAGACTGAGGGGATCTGGCCAGCTTCTTATCTGTCCACCATAAACCCAGTGCCACTTTCTGCTGAGTTTGGAACTGATGTGTTGTTGAAAAGAAATATTTGTACATTTAGAGTGTGCTAATATTTTCTAAGTATGGAGGAGATACACAGCATGTCTATCTGTGTGAAGAGTGAAATCCTCCCTCTCTTGCTACAGCTGTCAGACAACCAACAGAGCTGGGGCATTGTGAACTTGGGTGGAGTCACATGTGCAATTCAGCAGATAATGACAGGAATAGAGAACCCCAGCAATTGTTATTTTAGGATCATGTCTTCTAGGGGCAAGCTTTTCTATCTTAAATTGTTTCATTCTTATGAGGATAGTAGTGATCTTCTGGTAAGAACAAATGTTGCTTGCTTATGTAGTTTCCTCCCTCCAAAGTGTCCCCTTCCCCCAAATATTCCTGTCCTCTGCTTTTGTGACACATCTGTTCTGAGACCTCCTTTCCTTTCTTTAGCATTCTTGTTTCTCTCTCATAGTTTTATGAGATAAGTTTTGATGAAACCAGAGTGCCAGTACCCCATCTGTAACTTGTGTAAGTTCTGCATGTGTGAGGAGCCGGAGTGTTCACTGATATGAGCTACCAAAGTTTGAAGAGGTTTTGAAAAGTGTTTGTTACTAGTATGTTTCTTTTTCATAGAAGTTTGAGGTTTCCTTTCCAAATGATGGATTTTTTTCTCAATGAAAGCTAATGACAGCAGTAATTGTTTGAAATTCCAGAATATATTTTCTAGCTTCACTCTTAAATGTTAGTCACAATGTTGTAGTAACTTTTTTCCTATATATTTTTAAATTAATAATAATTAATTTGTGGTATAGGCTTGTCTTGAACTTGTGCTCTTCCTGCCTCATCTTCTCAGGTCCCAGGCCTATACATGTTGCTACTGTGCCATACCCATCCTATATGTCTGACCATGCTTGTCTCCTTTTCTAAATTCAATGACATACAAGTAGCAAACAGCAGTCATTACAAAAGTAAGGAGTGGAGAGAAGTGGAGAAAGAGAGGAAGTTATGATAGGAGAAATAGCAGTACAGATGTCATCCCTTTAAAAACGTTGACCCTAAATACCATTTTATTTTGCTGTTTCTTGGATTTCAAGGTTAAATAATTTTTCTGTCACATTAGGTTTTTTTGTTTTGTTTTGTTTTGTTTTGTTTTGTTTGTTTGGTTTTTTGTATTACACACATACTCATTTGTCTTTAACATTGACCTTTAAAAGATTGATCTATTTTTATTCAATGATAATAAATGTTTGGTTGCATGTATGCATGTGCATCATGTGCATGCATTGCTTGTGGGTATCAGGAGAATGTGTCAGATCCCCTGAGACTGGAGTTATAGTGTGTTATGAGCCACCATGTAGGCACTGGGACCGGAACCCAGGTTCTCTGCAGGAGAAGCCAGTGCTGTGAATGGCTGAGCTGTTTTCCTCTAGATCCTCACGTTACAGCTATGTAAAATATTTGAATCATATTGTGACAGATTTAAGCAGGGATTGAGAAATCAATCAAAGTGCTGGCTGTGAAAAAAATAACATTAATACTGAATTATAATTTTTCTGTTTTAAAAATATATCCCACGTTATTTGAAGTACCATATATTGTGTGCTATAAAGTTAATTTTAAAATTAGTTTGACATGCATAATCACAATTTTATCTGACAAACCACTAAGAATAAAAAAGTTTGGAAAGGAAAGCTGCAGGCCTGGGAATAGGTGTCACTGTAAGTCAGTTAATTCTGTCAGAAGTGAAGCTGCTAATGAATGGATAAGTCAGGTCACGTCCCTCATGATGGCAGCATGTGAATACTTTTCCTATGCTCTTGGTAGATATTTGTGGGGTTTCACCACTTCCTAAGTGTTAAGTCTCAGCTGTGTGCATAGCAGCCTTCAGACACTGAGGGCTGAAAGGAGCATGAAGAGCTCAGAGGAGAAGAGCTTTAAGGTAGTGTGGTACAGTGGGATGTCTTGAGTGAGAGGGTTGGGAACAGATGCTGGGGGTGGAGTTGATTCAGTTGAACATGGATCAGAGATGTGGTATTTCCATTAGTCAAGATAGGTACCCTCCTGCCCTCCCCTCTCCTGCCCTCCCTCCTATCCCCTTTCCTTACTTTCCTGCTGTTTCTATTACTTTCCCTTCCTTTGGCTATTCACCCCTCCCCTCCCCTTTTCCACTTTCCCTCCCCTCCCCCTTTTTGCTCTCCTCCCCTCCTCTCCTTTCCCTTCTTATTCCTTTCCTTGTCTCCTCTTTTCCATGTTCTTCTACCTCTCCTTAACTCTCTTTTTCTTCCTTCTCTTTCCTTCTCCTCCATCTCCTCTCCCCATTTCCCTTCTTTCTTTCAAGCACAATTACACTATAGTACCTAGGGTGTTACATATTTTTGAAAAGTGTGTGTGTGTGTTCATGTAGAAATCAGAGAAAAACTTGGAGGCATTATTAGTTTTCTCTTCCTACTATGTGGGTCCAGAGATAGAATCCAGGTTAGTAGGATTTGAGCAAGTGCTTTTAGCTGAATGCATTTATTTACATTTTTTTTTGTGCATTTGGGTTTGAAATTTTCACAATTAAGCACATTTAGACCATATAACCCAAATTCTTGAGATAAAAATTGGCTAGTCACTGGATGTGCTTCTGGAAATTGTAGAAATCCACCAATTTAAATGTGCAAAGACAAATAATTACTTTTAAGACTTGCTATTTCCTAGTAGGAAGAGAGGTTCACAGATGCAACAGTTATCTAAGTGGGATTCTTAAGTTATTTGGGAGTGAGAGAGTCACACAGAGAAGGAAGTTAGACTCAAGGGATGAGGAAAATGCATTAGAGGAAGAGTGGACTGTCTACATTGGACACACCTCCATAATCTATTGGTTTGTGTATGGACATGAGCATCATGACTTGTCCTTGGAGGCGGTTACTGAATGCAGAGACTATGGATGATAGCTCTGAGGTTTGGTGTCATTACTAATGTCTTGGGTTAGACTGTATTTTTGTGTTCTGCTGCTTGTGGATGGCACGTGTGCTGTCACATTGCTGGGAATGACATTCTGTACACTGTCATCCTGCCCCCATCCTCACCCCCACTGTGAACTATATTTGTGAAGACTTTTGAGAAAATGTTTGTGTCATAAGTACCAGCATGGCAAATTTCAAACACCATTCACATTACTAATGTTCATTTTTACAGCATCAAGTGAAGGACACAAATGAACTATCTTTAAAACAATGGGTAGGGGTTCACAATAAGGGAATGTTAGACTCTAAATTATTCTATCTAGGCTTCTGGCAGGCGATATCCTATTTATGATTAATGTAAGCTGAACACCCCCTCTCTCCTTTTTAACTTACCATTTCACAGAGAGTTAAGGGAGTCCTAACTCTCTGGTCACTGTCCTCTGCATCTGCCCTGCCTTGAGAGTGCAGTGCCCAGCTCCTTGTGACCAGTACCCACTGCTGCTTCCTTGGAGTCAGCCACTGTCTCACCATGCGGGGCTTGTCTTTCAGTGATGTTTGAAGAAGTGTTTTTTCATCCGAGTTCACTCTTAGCTATCAGCCCAAATCTTTGTTATTTCATGCTGTCTTTTCTTGCAGTGTTGCTTCTGACTTGCTGTCCCTCGATTGAAAAGCCTGCAGTCTGATCCCACTTTTCTGTTCTTTTTGTTTCTTCCTTCCTATGCTATTCATTTATCACCATTTCTTCTTTCTTAGAGCACACATACGCACTATTATACAATTTTTAAAAAGTCTTTAATATACTTTGGTGTAGTTTAGTACCTCACATGCTATAATTAGATAAGGGGACCAGACTTATAACTTACTTTTAAAAAAGTTCTTTGTTACTTACTATGGTCATTTTGAGCAATTTAGCATTTGCAATCTGCATCTTTACTTGATTTAAAAATATAGGTTGGAGGCTGGGGGTTTAATCTGTTGGCAATGTAAGCATGATAAACTAATTAATCTTCAGAATCCATGTGTGTGTGTGTGTGTGTGTGTTTCAACCACCAACAAACAAATCTCAAAAAAACAAAAGCTGGCATGGTGGTACCTGCTTGCAATCCCAGGTTGGATCTCTGGGCAGGTTTAGCAGCCTAGCCTACTTGGCAAGTTCTAGGCTAATAAGAAAGCCTATTTTAAAGAGCAAGGTCAGAGCAACGAGGTAGTTCATTGTTACTAGGCCTGACAACTTGAGTTTGGTCCTTGGGACCCATATAGTTGGAGAGAATCCACACTAGTAGTGTCTCTCTCCACCATACTTGTTCCAGGATACATGGATATAAACACACACTAAATAGATATGTTAACTAATAGAATGTTAAAAACAAACAAACATAAAAAAAGAAAAAAAACCCAAAAGAACAAGGACTGGTAATATCCGAGGAATTACAGCTGAGGTTGCCTTCCTCATGCTCCTAAACAGAATAGGCACACACATTACACACACACACACACACACACACACACACACACACACACATGCTCACACACAAATAGATCAATCAACCACCTAATCAAATATTGAATTAAAGAAATTTTTGTCCTAGGTACGTTTGTATATTGACCAATCAAGGAAGAAATAAAAACCAATTAAATTAGTATAAATGAATGAGCTTGGAGTTTCATATGTCATTTAACAAATACTCATAATAATGACAGCTAAGATCATACTTATCTCTGGATAAGATACCTTGCTGAAGATGTGTAAGCATGGTGCATAGTTTAATCTTTTTATTTCTTATTTTTTATAGTTTAATCTTTTATGTAATTTCCATGAGCTATGTTTTATTTTATTTTATGATTTTTGAGACAATATGAGACACAAAGGTCAAGTATGATCTCAAAGCTAGTAGGATAAGAATGAGTGAGTCCTAGCAGGCAGGCTGTTTAGAGTGCTAGGCAACACCTGATGGTGTTGGGTTGTTAAGTGTGAGATTTTGGTAGGAAAGGCTGTGTAATGATGGTCTCTATTGGAGTTCAGAGTGAAGTCAAGACTACATGCACATGAATTTAGGATGTGTGTTGCACAGTATTTCCATCTGTGCATGTAACCACTCATTCTTTGGAATGTAGGGTTTCTTATCAGGCATTCACTAAACACATACTAGATGTCTACCATGGCCTTGGGGACACATCTGTGAGCAAAAGAGGAAACCCAGCCCCCAGGAGCTTACATTCTAGAGAGAAACAGGCAACAACAGAAAGGCAACCTCAGAAAGTAAAGTAATATCTTCTAGACTGGAAAAGAAATTCTATGGGGCAGAATAAAACAAGAAATGAAGACAGAAAGAGGAAGTGTTCAGGCATATGGGAAGCAGAATTCCAGGCAGAGGAGCTGCCAGTGCAGAGACCGCCCCCACCCAGGAGGGGTTGATATGAACCCAGCTATTACAGAACAGGGGTGAGGGCCAGAGAGACTGGATGCAAGTGAGTGGAAGGAAGTAATAGGAACTAGAATAAGCAGAGACATGCAACTCAACATGTGGAATTTTTAGTTGTTTTAAAATTTAGTGTACAAAATATTAGATTATACTGTAATTATATATATATATATATTTATATGCTTATACATATATAATACTAATGGTGGGCATCCTTATAAGAAGTTTTATTTTATTTGTTTCACTATGTAATGGAAGTAACCTTGAGTTTCTGTAATCCTCCTGCCTCAGCCTTCCAAATGCTGGGATTACAGACATATGCCGCATGCCTAATTCCCACCTAGGGCTTTAAGAAGGTGTAAGAAGGCTCTGCATTTTGGTGAAGGTTGCAAGTGTTTTGATGGTCTAATATCTCTCATACTAGTCCTGAAAACTTGGTACTTATGTTACATTTTATCTTGATAGTGGGTTTGGCATGGAAAAGACACAGAAAAAGCAGGGCTGTGGCTATAGCTCAGAGGTAGACCCCCTTCCTGTGTGTAGGGCCTAGCATTGCAAACTGATAAACACCAAACCCAAAGCAATAGCCACAAAACCCAGATGGAGATCTTGTAGACAGTAACACCAATGTACAGCAGAGCCCCTGCTCTGTTAAACAGTGATTCATCGCCAAGAGCACATTTTCCTGGTAAATTTGTACAGAGCCCGATGTAGAAAGGAACTGTGATAGGCTATAGCTTATGAAGTAATTTGTTCTCTGAGCCACTGAATAATAAAAACAGCAAATTTAGTCCTAGATATAAATCTTCGTCTTGCAATTTGCTTGCAGTGTTCCTTCTCAATATCAGTCTCTTGTCTGCAAATTGGATATAATGTTCCCTATAGCTGTCATAGACTGGGAAAGATTAAGTAAGAAATCCTTTTCATTTCTTTCTCTACTTGAATTCATTCTTTATGACACAAGAAGCACTTCTATATGTGTAGGTTGGTGGAATTGTATGTAGATCATTTTATAATTGGCTCTCTTTGCAGGATGTCAGGAGGTAAGAATGGAGAGACCTCTCTAACCATCCTAGCAGCTGATTAAACACTGTGTGGGAGAACGGGGAAGTGGGAAGGGTGGCAGATGAAACCTTGGCAAAGAGAACAGTCTAATCCCAGAGGACATTTGCAACAACCACTTGGGCCCTTTGGCTAGACTCAGAGCAGCCTAGGGCAAGAGGCCTGCCCCTGAGTACACCATCCAAACTGTGTGCATTAAGGCTTGGCTTTAATGAAGTCATGACCACTTGTTCAGCTCTGCATATGGCTGGATGTGATTCCCAGCTGCCCTGTGGGTTACAGTGTAAACAATGAGTAGATTGTTATGTTCCTGTTAAGCTCAGAGTGTGATCTCATGTCTGTGCCACATATGTCTACCACTAGAAATGTCCCTGCTCCTGATCTCATGAAAGGGAATTAGGGCTGTGTCTGAAAATGTCTGAATCCATTAGTCTGAGGGCTTTTTGCTCATGTTTTTATTGAAAACAAAGAATGACATAGAGGTATAGAAAGTCACAAACATCATCAATAGGTGTTAACATGGCACCAAACATATATATATATATATATATATATATATATATATATATATATATACACATATATGCTAGGATGAACATATCTTTTTACCTCAGGACTAAGACATCCATGCATCTAGCATTTTCACAAAATATAACACCCTTGTAGTCTACAGTCATAAAGAAGGCTTGAAACTTCCAGAATCTGAAATGTGTACAGTGCTGGACAAGTAACAGAAAACTGATTCTGCCCAATTGCTAGTATGTTAATTAGTTAGTGTTCTAGTTTTTCTTGTTCTATATTGATCAGAAGTGCTATTGTCTGCTTGTGTTTACATTTGTATGTATAACATATGTGTGCTGGTTGGTGACAACCTTGAATGTCAGCTCTGTAGCCTCCTCCATGGTTTGAGACAGGATCAGGTACATCCAGCTGCTACATACAGAAGGCTAGCTGGCCTTCAATTGTCTCTGCTTCCAATTTCACCACAGGAGGCCTGGATTACAGATGCATGCATTACCATGTCTGGCTTTATGTGTGTTCGGAGAACTCAAACTCAGGTCTCTACACTTGGGCAGCCAGCACTTTACCCATGGAGCCATCTCTTCAAGCCCTGGAATGATGTTTGTGCTCTTACTGTTTTATATTACAAATGTTTCAAATGTTGATATAGTGAGAATGCTAAGTGAAGGCCAGGGTTTTGAAGTTCTCTAGAAGGAAATATTTATTTTTGATAATGCCAATTAACATTCTAGATAATACAAGGTATCTGCCTAATTTTGTTACTTATTCTTTGTAGCAGTTCTAAAGTAAAACCTTCCCCATTCTACCGAGGAAGGGGAGGCTGAAGAAATTTAAATAACCTCTTGAGGTTGCAGAAGATTAGTTTCTTACTAAGGTGATCTAATGTCTCTATGTTGATATTCTTGCTGTGACTCGATGCTTAAGTCTTTCCTAAACTCTATGCAAGACGGCTTCCTGATCTCTTAACTTGGTAGTAGTTCTGAGTAATAATAGTCATATTACTCTCACTGCTTTTTTCCATGTGTGTACATGCGTTCTACCTTTCCCATTAATGTTATGTCTGTTAAGCTGTGGGCTCTACCTGGTTTCTATGAAACTGTTATCCCTATTTACAGATGGGTAGAACAGACAGAGAGGGTGTTGATTTTCCAGGTCAAACAATTCTCAGAGACAAACCTAGAAATGTCTTGTCTTATGTTTGGCAATCCTTTTCGATCTCTGCTGTGTATCTCCAGGGATGCTGACTTTAAGAGAGAACTGTGACTGTACAAGTGTCAAAATATTACGTTAGCCAGGCTAAGGAGGAAGATTTTCTTTCCCTAAAAATTTCTTCGGAAATTTCCTTGGGGTAGGGGTGGGGCTTATCCTGCAAGTCCTGCCCCTGTCCCCAGGGAAAGGGTATTCAGATAGAGGTATTATTGTTATGGATTAAGTGTAATGGATTCCTGCCAGAGTCTGCTTGGCCAGGGCCTTGGTTTCAGAGCTCTTAAAAATTCTCCAGCTTAATTGAATGGAGAAGATTGGGGGAGAAAAAAAAGAGTTAGGTTTGAAAGGGAAACTTTTCTTATAGGTAATGATTACAAATACTGCATGCTAGTAGCATTGTATCTTTTCAAACTGTGGAGTAAAGGATCTGCGAATACTTCCTACTGACTAGTGACAGGGAAGCCTGGTTCTGTAGTGGGTAGGTATGGTTACTCTTGGTGTTTGTGCTGGGGCCACCATGAAGTAACTGTAGACTTGGCACAAATTGCTTCCCTTCTCTGATCGGCCCTCACTTGGCAAGCAAGATAGTAGAGTTTGACAACTTGTTTCGGTTTACTTATTTATTTATTTTTTATTGTGAGACAGGGACTCATGGAGATTGGCTTTAAGTTAGTTATGTAGCTGAGGCTGTCAGCTTGGGTGTTTTAGGTGAATTTTATGTGTACTTTAATCTTTCAATACTTATCTCTTGATGCCAATTATTGAAAAATTAAATTATGTTTCTGATAAGAATAAGCAAAGATATAGAGACTTATTACCAAAAATAACTTTTAGCAACAGAAATCCTCAAAAATAAGATCTTAATCTGTTTTTAAGAAAAAAGCCCCTCCCCATTTATGAGCTTATAAACTAGCTCTAGTTGGGCTTCAGAATTTATCTCTTCCACTTACCTCTGTCTAGCCACAGGGCATTTATTTAACAATGGGAATCTGCCTCTACATCTCAAACAACGCTTGTCTCTATTTACTTAAACACTTTTTTTTAGGTCACCAGACCAGATGTCAGATCCTGAGGCTGGAAGGTCCTCTTTCCTGACTGTGAGGAGTGCCTTTCCACCATGGACTGTGCAATTCATAAACTCTCTTGTCTGTTAGCGGTGGGACAGACATCTGGGAGTTGGCTTCACTTGGACTTAGCTTGCTATGGAAGTGACTTAACCCACTTTATCCGTGGACTCCAGAATTGTGCCATGTACATCTGTATCCATATTTACCGATTAATTAATAGGAGAATAGTGAGGAGGACACTTAGGTTAGGGTGCACTTTTCTTATCTACTGCCTTGGGCTCACACATTAGACTGGCAAGGTGCCTAGCTTATGGGCATCTCCATGATAAGAGAGATAGGTGCTCTGGGCTGTTCTGTGTGGCCATTACCACTCTGGCAACTTCCGAATGAGATATGTGATGTGTGATTGCTCCTTACAGGAATGTGAAAAGTTTCATATTCTGAGAAGAGTCAATGTACATATTAATCTCTGTTTTCCAGAGAATGTTTGTGGTGTAGAAGGCTTCAGCTCTGGATAGCTTTCTCTGCTTGTACTGTCAGGTTCTCTCTTGATTTCCCTTTTCCTTAAGCAGTATTAGGTACCCCATTGTGTTTCTGTACATGTTTGCTGGATTTTACTTCCTTCTGCAGAGTCAGAGTGTCATTCCACACGGGGACATGGCTGCATTTTCACCATTCTAGTTTTCTTCTGAGCAGAGCAGCAGCCGGGACTCTGTGTCTGTGACACTGCTATGGTGATGCTCTGTTGCCCTACTGTTCCTTAAGGTCTGAGGAAGGGAGGAGTGAGTTTAGGGAGCAGGGGGTATGCAGAGCCTGGAGTGGAGTGTTCATTGCTTGCTATTATTCTCTCAAGGGAAAAGGTGTGGACCTGGCTTGGTCTGGCCACTGTGTACTTTTCAGTCTCAGTAGCTTTTTGCAGGGGCTCACATTCTTTTCTTCAAGAGGACCACATGGTAAAAGGGGAGTGGTATTTTGTTGTTTTCCTTTATTTTTAAGGGGACATGGATTTTACTCTCAGTTCCGCCCTCTACCCGTGGAGATGTGGGATATCATCCTCTCTGAACTTTGTCTGTAGATGATGATTTTGTAGTGATAAGACTAA
Source organism: Mastomys coucha (assembly GCF_008632895.1). Lineage (NCBI taxonomy): Eukaryota > Metazoa > Chordata > Mammalia > Rodentia > Muridae > Mastomys > Mastomys coucha. The sequence continues at coordinate 104,735,034 of NW_022196904.1, read as the reverse complement.
CTACTGAGACACTGGGTAAAGTAGAGGAAATAGTATATATATGGGATGTGAAAATTGTAAACTATAAATTTATCTAAACACAAAGTGTAGTCATTTTTGTTTTCCAGCTTCTGAATTCTTAGGGATTTTTGTCTGAAGTGAGACTGGTTTTCTTCTGACTTTTGCAACAACCACCTCAAGCAGAAGCCAGTTGGTGCTCAGCACTGCTTCAGGCTTTCCTTGGTGTCTCCACCAGGCCACTGCTCTGACCCCCTCACAGCTGTTGTGTGTCAGTTCTGAGGAGGGTGCCTTGTGCTGGTTTAGGATTACAGAATCTGGTATTGAGTTTCAGTTTTTAGCGAACAATGGCCGCTCGTTCTGAGGTATGCTATATGATTGCTTGTTCTGAGGTATGCTATATGATTGCTTGTTCTGAGGTATGCTATATGATTGCTCATTCTGAGGTATGCTATAATGATTTGGTGTTTTCCTGAGAGGATGATATGGCTGCTTTAGAATTCACTTGCTCAAAAATGGCATATTTGGCACACTCTCGTCCTTCTTAAAGAGGAATACATCTCATTTTCTTTATTTCTTATTTTCCCAGCAGTTTCTTTTGATACCCGCTGTTTAGATTTTCCACCCGTCCTTTCACATCTCCACACTGTTTGCAGCAGGAGCAAAGAATGTTTTTACATTCTTTCCTAAGGTATAAGAATTGCTCAATGTTGGAACAATATGTTCTAGCAACATGGAGTTACAATACATAGAGATAGTGTTGAAAAGTAGTTAAGAACATGCTGACTCTGGAGTGAGACATGTGGGTTTGTCCAGTGGAACTTGGACAGATTGCTTAGTTCTTTTTGTTTTCCTTATTTCCTTCAGTTTCCTTTGTAAGATAATGTTGAAGAACCTATATCATTCTGTTATATGACAGATGAATTTATATACATTCATATAGAGAATTAGCTATTATTTCTGTAACCATTCTGAAAGTCTTCCTATTATTAAAGTACTAAAGTCATCCTACACCTTGTTTATGTAGCTAGGAACCTGTCATTTATCTTAGAGGTTACACCTCACCAGGATACAATTCTTATACCCTCCTGGAGGCCGATTGTGAAGCATGGTATATTTGGATGGTACAGATTGCCCAAGGATCCTGCCAGGGATGTATCTCAATGCTAGCTGTCTGGGGGGAGCACAGCATACAAACAGAAGAAGAAATAAATATAACTCTATCTTGATCAAGTTAAATGGCTATTATATAAATAGTTGCAATAGGAAAGTCACGAAAGATTGATACTTTCCTGAAAAGCTTCTGGAGAAGTCAAGCTATCAGCTGAGCTTGGATGGTAGATCTGGAAACAGGGAGGTGTATAGAAAGCTGAAGGTGTTGGGAGTGGACAGCTGATGCCAAACAGAGCAAGGACAGGAGGCTGCATTTTACTTCCTGTGTTGTTACAGTGAAGTTACTTAAGTTCCTGAAACTTCAGTTTTCTCATCTGTAAAGTGGGCACAAGGATACTTTCACTTGCAAAGCGATTAGTGTAGCTTTTGGTATGATTTATACTTGGGATTCAGGATCATTTGCTATACTCTCCACCAGCTGAAAGTGTGCGAGTAAGATCTCAGGCACACAACCAAGGCCAAGCTACTGAACTACTTTAGAGCTTAACATGGATCATTTGAAAATGAGTTCAATTTTTTCTTTATTGTTGTTTTGAGACTGTATAGCTCAGGCTGGCCCTGGACTCTGTATCTTCCTGCCTCAGACTTCTCAGGGCTGGGAGGAAAGATGTATACCCCTTGTCTGGCCCTGTATAAAGGGATTGATTAGTGGGTCCCTTGCAGAGTTGTTTGGAGACGTAATGAGGTGCTGTGAAGATAGTTAGTGAGCTCAGAGCGTGATAGGCAGTCAAACCCCAGCCACTGCATCAGCCATTTCTTCTGCAGCTCTGCTTTCTCACAGATAACTTCTTGGCTGTTATTTGTAGTCTCCTTTTCTCTGCTTTTCTCTTCATCTGTCTTCTTTCAACAGTATTTATCAGCAGTGGCTGGAGACTCTGAACACAGAGGCTTGGAAGAATGTGGAGGTAGAGTAACTGGTTGGCACCGTGTGTCCAGCCGAGCAGTGAGGAGCAGATATGGAAAGGGCAGCTAGACACACATATGTACCACAGCAGGAGCATAAACACACATGTGTGCCTTGACCCAGCCTTCCTTGTTAAGGCCACTGAGGGATTTTTTTCCTTACCAGGAATTTTGACCGCACTGCTCCCTTGGTTAAATTTTTTCATCAACATGTTATCTCCCAGAGGATAAATCCTTACTGCTTGGACAGCACTGAAATCCTTTCTTCTTTGTTGATGTCCTGCCTTTCCAGACTTTCTCAAGACATCTTGTATCTCTGCTGCTTTGATGTTTGTTTTCCCAAGGTGCCTTTCCAGGGTATACTTTATGGAATCTCCTTTTTCCACCAGACAAACTTCTACTCATGCTTCAGGAACCCACTGACTGGGACTTCTGTGCCACCTCTGATTTCTCCAGAATGTGCTCTTTTCTCTTTGGGGTTTTCAAAGTGCTTCTCTAGAGCACCTGCCTACGTATATTGTCTTATAGTGCTTTATGCTCTAGTTCTATTTCTTGCTATTTCTTGTAAGGCAAATGGTCCCCAACTTACATTTACTCAGTTTAAATCTGATTAAAATGTTAATAGAAACTATATTTCAAATACCACATTCAGTCCCTCTTATCCAAGGCTAGCAGCCTGAGGTGTGGTAAACTCTGACCTTCCTTGCACGGCAGCAAGCCACAGGTCCCACTCAACCATTCAGTACCGCACAGTTGCTAAGCTCTGCTCCTTGGTAGGTAAGGTGTATAAAATGCAGTTTTGACTTGTGAGTTTTCAAGTCATGGACTCATCTGGTTAAATTCTGTCACTTGGTGAGGCACATGTATACCAGATATCACAGTGTTATATACCTGAGTTTGGGAGTCATGACAATACATGATGTGGAACAGGCAGTAAATTTTTGCATGCTAAATAAAGGAGGTGGTGGGTTCAGGGCTGATGATTTTTCAGGTGGTTAGCCAAAGTCTGAGGATTACCATAAAGACACTGTCTCATAGATCTTGTTTTGTATGAAAAATTCAGAACAGCAAGGAACATTGTATTTTCCTTTCTCCGTCAGGTCAAACAATGGTCCCTTTCCTTCAGTACACAATTACAAACTTTCTAACATTCAAAAAGAAGCCTAATTTAAAAGTCCCACTAGTTTTCTTTCCTCTGGTGGACTATTTCCCAGATTATCTAGTTTATAACTTTGGCAAAAGCTGGTGGTCTGTCAGTAGTGCCTCATCTTTGATTTTTCTCCAGTGTAGAGACACCCTTTGCTCTGCAGTATATGTGTCATGGGCAGAACCATCAGCATATTCACAATAAAACTGAATTTCCTGTAGCGTATGCCTCTTACAATAAAACAATATAACAATTCACCTGATATTGTATAATTTGAAAGGGGTGGAGGAAAAGAAAATGATGGGGAGGTTAGCCTCCCACTCCTGGTTTATTGGCTCTGTGCTGTGTTTAATGCTTTATCAGGATCAAATTTCTTTCAGAAGAAAACTGGCTAATGTAGTCAGACACATCTTTTGTTCGATCTGGCTCTGGCCATTTTGGGGAGTAAATCAGCTCCTTTCTGTATACACTCTGCTTGGGAGCTGTAATAAGTGAGTGCATACTGCAGAGCGGTGACCTTCAGCCAACCAGAGAAAGACACCTCTTCTAATCAAAGGCAAAAGCCACGATCTTTCTTGTTGTAACTTACTGTTGACACAAGAAAGGCCAGAGAGATTGACATCAATCTCTATAGAAACCATTAGCCAATGCTGAGGAAAGCTGCAGCATTGAATCCATATGCATGCTTGCCTTTATTATGCTTGACCTATGGGCACACGTGAGCATTTTGTGGGCTTTGTTTTAAAAGGAATGTTTAAAATGTAGCTAGTTATTATGGGATTTCGTTGGTGAAATAAACTGTTTGGGTAGTCTAAATAAAGGAATCTGTATTATTTTGCATCTCCTAAGCATTATTTGCTTAGGTGTGGCTTGGTTTGATTCCAGATTAGCACACGGCAGAGGCTGTTGCTTTAGCTGGGTGTAGCAAAAACCAAGTAATTTTATACATGTTTTCCAAATGATGTGCAAGTCCTGTGTCATTGAGTCTAACTGTGACTTTTTTTTTTTTTTTGGCATCTACTCTTTAAAAAAAAAAAATCTCTTTAACAATGATGGTGTTGGCTGCAAGGACATGTGTGTCTAAGAGTCTCTTAGATGTCCCAAACTCAGGTTGGTAATACTTGCCAGATGATTGGCGACTGTGTGCTTAGCAGAAACAGGCTCTGTAGTCAGAGCTTCAGTGTTGGGAGCTCCTTTTCCTGACTCCCCCACCCTGAAATCTCAGCTCTGGTTGAGGAGGGCAAGGAAACAAAAATGCTTTTCATTTCATTCTCTGCTGTACATTTTCCAGTTTGAGTGACTAAAGCTGGCCAGGGTGCCTATTTTTGGAAAGAGGAATTAAGATACTTTGGAGAAAGTACTGCACTGTGTGCTGGCATTCCAGATGGCCAAACTAGAGTAGAACCAAGCCCAAGGTTTTGAGGCTTTCGTGCCAAGGATGACCTCATGAGGTCCAGCCTGGAGAAAGAGAGACATAGTTCTCCAACAATGATGGAGAATGGCTTCTTCCTTTCATATTTCTATTGAGTGATCTCCAGTGTCCTTCTCTTTTCCTGTCTCTGACAAAATTAGCCCTTTATAATTAACAATTGTTAGATTTTTGGCTTGTCTCTCAGGCTTCTCTTAGAGCCTCTCACCCCATCTACACATTGTATCCTCTCTACCACACAGAAAAACTGTGATGGTTTTCTCTTTGGCATTCCTGTCTTTTCCTAGCAGGCTTTTCTAGTGGGGACTGTGGGCGATTTTACACTTGATTTGTTGAATCTGAACTCTTTGCTGTAAACGCTCACACACAGAAGGAGCTATCTTTATAAATGACAGAATGGACCTGGCCTCAATGGCGCTTTGTTTACTGTTTTCCTAAAAGGGGCCCCTCTATATTTCATCTGTCAAAGTTGCTTTTCTTTCTTTCAACAATGCTTGATTGTTTTCACAAAAATTCAGGTTCCATAGACAGGAGAATTCTGTATTATATTTTCCTGCCAAATTCCGATCTCTGTTTTCCTTCCCCTGTGCTCACAAAGGGCTCATAACTTACTGTCAACTGTGAGGCCGACCACAAAGCTCCACTGTTGCTCAGCAAATAGGCTCTATTGCATGATGGCTTGACTAGCTTGTAAAGTTTGCTTAACTGTAGCAGCAGTGGCAGAAGGCATGTGGGTGCTGCATCTCCCCACAGGCCAGGAGGCTTCACTTCTCCCAGCGACTTTTATGCTTTTAACTCTTAATTGTTGAACAAAATTGACACTGCTTTGTTTAAGCAGGTTAGATGCTGTTTAAAGCCATGGCTGCATTTGGTAGCCTGGGACTCAGGAGAAATTAATTAGCCTTTTTTTTTTTTTTTTTTTTTTTTAAAAAAAATTTTTTTTTTTTTTTTTTTTTTTTTTGAAAAAAAAATTTTGTTTTTAGTTGGCAGTTAGTGTTTTTGTGATTTGGTAAGGTGTCAGAGGGGTATGCCCTCAAGTTCTGAAGTTCTGGCTGATGTGGCAAGAGAAAGCCGGATTGAAGAGTGGAGGAACAGCTACTTCGTGTGAGTGATTTGTGTCTTTAGCTGTCACAGGTCTTAACTGTGTTACTTTACCTTCTAATTTTCTAAACTTCAAAGCCTACCTGATTGGGTGGGAAGGTGGTGTGTGAGGAGCCGCCGCTGATGTCACGGTACTGAACTAATAACTTGAAAGGCATTTTTGTATGACATTTGTAATCTTCCTAGGGAATTGTAAATTTTTTTTTTTTTTTTTTAAGATTTGATTTTCCTGGGGGTTTAGTACACACACCTTTTTTTTGGTAGTATTTATTAGATTTTTTAAAACTTGTACTTTCTTTTCCCTGTATGCTATAAGGTCCTGGTATATAATTATATAGGAAGAACCACAGAACTCGTCCATAAACTCTTTGAGGAAGAGTGATCTGTGTCCCACTTCTTCCTGTTTTCAAAGGCAGGCTGCATCTGACAAGGGACCTTCTGTACAGTGGTGAAGATACCTTCTCTAGTGGAAATATTTCATCGTAATAAACATTTCAAAGAGACACAACTGACAAGCAGGCCACTGGGTAATTTTTGGAGTGTTTTAGCTAAAGAATTTAAAATGGTCAAAGCTCATAAACAATTCTAACTAAGAAAGGCTGCTGTTCTACCAGGATTCACAGTGTTGAACATCGTTAAAGGTATTTTATATGAAACACAGTGAGTTAAATTGACTTCTGAGAAATGCATTACCATAGTGCTTCAGTAATTCCTTTCACTCCAACCCCTTTTATTCTGTTATTTGTCTCTTCTACATTTTTTTTTCTAAGTAACACACACCCTGATTTTGTTCCCTGTAGTGCTTGGCAAAGTTCAAAATATTTATTTGTTTCTTTTCTCATCCATCTGCTCTAGAAACCTCTGTGTTTATGAGCTTGGTCCTCAGGCGAGTTTATCCTTTTGGTGCATTCAGTTTCAAATAATTCGAATAGGCACCGCAAGCTGCAGTGAAGAGCGTTTTTTGACTGAGCCCTAGTGAAGTACATCTATTTTGTAATAATGAAGTCACTAAAAGTCCAAACGGGCCAGGCTGATTCTTTAAAGTAAATGGCAGGGAGAGGATAAACATCTTGACTTCAGCTATGACACTATAGCATAGATCTTTAGAGCATCAGTAGGAACTGGGTCCTTGACCTGATTTAGAAACAGAAAAACTGGCCTAAGACAAGAAACACTTGGGAGCCTCTCATGTGGGGGCAGGTATTGCTGCTGCTCAGGGCATTGGTTTCCCTGAAAGGAAAGCAAATGTGTGCTCTGAAAAGCACTCATGCGTTTCAGGGAACATGGGTGCTTAGACTTCCTATGTAACGTCAAACTAATGTAAGTACTGATGGTGGAAGCTCTGTTTACCATAAGCTTATTTTTGTTTAAAAACTGATTGAAAATGAACATGAATGGTTTATGGTACCCAAATTCTCGGACTACCTTTTTTGGTTTGTTTGTTATTGAAAATCAAGGAAAGAGATGATCAGTGGGAGGTCCAAATGGACAACCTGAGTCCCAGACTGTTTTGTCCTTGGGAAACAACTCTCAGTAGTGTGGCCAGTAGGATCTAGTCTCTCCAGTGTAAAGACTGTCTTATCTGTAACTCTTTGTAGAGATGGTGTGTGTGCCTGTGTGTATAAAATGTACTTTGTCACTAGCCCACTTATCATTGTGTCACAGATAGACTGAGACTAGTAAACTTTCATTGAGTGGAACTTTAAACAATTTCAAAACTTTCAGAATTTCTTTAAGGATTTTTTATTGGCTTTGTTTGTACCAAAATATTTTTTCTCTAAGTTTTACTTGAAGTAATTTAGCATTCTTTCCATTTCTACTAAATGCTAGGTTCTTTCACAGTGATTAGGTTAATAGTTACATCAACTCTTAAAAACACACAAATTGACCCATTTGTACACATGGGCATATGGTGGCTCAGATAGTTAAATGACTTCTCAAGTCCACAAGTGAGAGGTCTGCGATTTAAATCCCTTTTCAAAACTTTCCCACCATACTATATCTTCCATCTGGCAGCAGGTTCTGTTAAGACAGGTAAGGTTTTTCTAGTTTTAGGCACTGTAGATACAAATAAATATGGCATCTCTAGAAGTCATCCTCAGAACTCTCTCAAGTCAGGTTTGACAAGTTTCAAGGCATGCTTTCATGATGGGGGCCTGTGACTGTGAATAACATCTAGTTCTTTCTTACAGTGAACCCTAGAGCTTGGGAAAGCCAGAGGTTCTTAGCATGGTAGGTGCAGTTAGACACTCAGTAAAGAGTCTCTTAATATACAAGGCTGTGGGCAGCCACATTTGACTTTTATAATGATAAGCAAAACAATTCTGTGCAGTGATTCATGGAGACAATTGGATTCTCATGTTCTCCTGGAGCTGTTTATGATAATATGCTACCAGCAAATGCAAGTGAGAAATTTATAGCAAATAGCTATAAGGGAGGTAGAGAGTAGCAGAGATATGGAGGGGAAAACACAAGATAGTGGCACTTTAGTTATTTGCAAAAGCAGATGATTTTGTGCATATTAAAAATGTGGAAATCTGAATTGCTGGTAAAATCTTTCTTCAGCTTCTACAGACAGTGACAGTTTAGAAAAATTCATGTCCTTGTGTTTGAAGCTTTTCTGCCTCTTTCCCTAGAAGTTAGGGTATGTGCAATGCCATGCACAGTAAGGTTTTAGGAGGTTGTTTGAGTTCCTGTGCCTTCCTTGGGATCAGCTGAGACAGTTGTGTCTAAATGAATATTGCTGGAGCTCCCATCTCCTTCCCCCTGGCCCCAGGGCTGTCCGGACCCCTGCTTTTGTAGCTTGTATAGCAGTAGGAGTCATACCTTTGGAAGTGCTTCCAGCTTTGACCTATGTCCAGAGTAGCTTCTGAGGTCAGAGCTGGTGAGTAGAAATTGGATCTCATTCTCCTCTAAACCTAGATATGAATAAGCAGTGATATCCTTGTATTTCACTACTGACTGTTTAAGGACATTGTTATAGGTGAGTCATCAATGCTAGCCAGGAAATGCAAGCTAGAAAAGGATGGTTTACATTAAGAAACAGTTCTTAGATACTACAGAACACTTCCCAGTCTCCTGTACTAGAAGCTGTAGTTAGTTGCTCAACTGATTTTGCTGTCAAAGTACCTGGAATGAGAGTCAAGGTGGCCCATTCGTCAACCTCCTCTTCTTCCTTCTCCTCCTCCTCTTCCTTTCCCTCCTCTTCTTCTTCCTTGTCTTAGTTAATTTCTATTGCCAAGACAAAACACCAAGACCAAGGCAACTTTTAAAAGAAAGCTTTTAATTTTGGACTCACAGTTCCAGAGAGTTAGGGTTCATGACCACCATGGTAGGGAGAGTGGTAACAGGCAGAAGGCATTGGTGCTAGAGCAGTAGTTAAGAGCTTACATGGTGAGACAACAACCCCGAGGCAGAGAAAGAGTTAACTGGGAATGGCTTAAGCCCACCTCACAGTGAAACATCTCCTCTAATAAGACACACTCAATAATCCTTCCCATACAGTTCTACTAATAACAACTAACTAAACATTCAAATATATGAGCCCGTGGGGGCCATTCTCATTCAAACTACCACAGCTCTCCTCTTCTTTCTCCTTCTTTTCATCTCTCTCTGCCTGACTTTATCTCTACCCCTTCTCTTGGTAGTTATCTAGTAATCAAATACCTCCAACTCTAGGATTAGAAATTATTTTTTGTTTGTTTTTGAAGTGCTAGGGGTCAAATCCAGGACTAGGAAAGCACTCTGCCATTGGGCTATACTTTAGGTCTAAAAGAAAACAGAAAAGAATGGATTAAAGTTTAACTAAGTGAGCATTTAGAATGCACACACACACAGATACACACACACACACACTCACATACACACACATATGCACACAGAATATTCATAATGGTATTCTATATGGAGGGACTATGTTAGTAAGGAAAGATTCATGTGTTAGTTATAAATAGCTAATAATTCATATTTCAAAAATCTTTAACCCTGGCAGGATCTGCCCAGGAGTTAGACTGTCAGCTTTCACACTCTGTCCTCTGTTTGCTTGGTATGCCCTTTGGGTGAGTGCTGTTTCATTTTTCTTTGTCTTGTGAGAATGGGTTTTTGCTCTGTGGTCCTAGCTGGCCTAACAGTTACTATGTAGACTGAGAAAGCTTTGAGCCGGAACCTATCCTCCTGTCTCTGCCTCCTGAGTGCTAGGATTAAGGATATGTGTCATCTCACTTGGCCTTATGTTTTATTTTTTTAATAAGCAGTTTTATTCTTTGGTTTCCTCATTAAACAGGACAGTGATGTCTCCTAACTCCTATTGTAGTCTGGGAACATGAGCTTCCATGAGCACAGGGCAGGGACTTTCTTCAATGTCCATCTGTCTAACCATCATCTATCCATTTACTATCTCATTTGTTCATCTTTTTAATGTTCCTGGAAATACAAATTAATGATTGGTTTAGCTTTTTAATTGCACTTATGTTTAAAATTTGAAATGAATGTAATGGGCCAGGGCCTGTGTAAAGAGGATACACTTAATTGAGTGTGGAGGTTTAGAAGCTTCGTTTTAAATCTTCTATCATGGCTACTGTTTTTCTGGTTAGTTAATACCCTACTAGATTCTCTTTATTTAATAGCATTTAAACAACTGGGTAATATTTACTGATGTCATCTTTATACCAAATATTGTACTAGGTTGGCACCATGGGATGCAGAGAAACATGGAATTTTGTTCTCTTTCTTGGAAACTCTATAGTCTGGTTGGAATAATTTATACAATTGTTTATAGTCTACCATTCTTTCATTAGAAAAAAGTTGTGTGCATAAAATATTGAATAAACATTGTAAGAATGACTTCCTTAAAGTATTTCCTGAGAGTTAGGACCACAGTCCCAGGGATGGTCCTAGCTGGCTCCACAAAGCTGAGGGAAGTGACAGGGCCAGGTAGAACATAACAGCAAGAGTGAACAGAGCTTGAGGGTACCAGTGTACACAGGGCAGAAAGGGAAGGTGCAGCCCAGAAAAGGCTTAGGAAAGTCAGACTGGTCTGAGTGCGGGGCCTTGAATGCCTGGGTCAGGAGTTTAGATTTCACTATGTCTCCTGGGGAGAGCTACTGATGTGTTTTGATTAGAACAGTGGAGGCAGACAGAATGGCAGCAATTCATTTGAAAGAGGAAGGAACTGAAAGAGATAAGCTAGTTTAGAGTAGATTGCTGGAGTTTGAACCTGATGCACAGAAAAACCATGTTCTGAGGTGATTATAAGTATGGCAAGCAAGGTGGACCAGAGAAACATCAGCAGGGAGGATTGACACAGTTGAGGCAGGCTGGCAACGAGCAGCTGTGATGCTTCTGAGACTCTTCTACGTCTGTGTGAACAAGGGAAGGTGCTGAGGAAAACTGATGAACCTAGTTTTAAGTTTTGTTGCTATGGCATTGCAAAGTGTATCTTCATGTTGAAATCTTATGGTTGTTTGGGGCCCTTCACAGAGGAAGAAATGTTGGGAGGAGACAAAATAATCATGGGGCTTAGAAATAAAGCAGAAAGATGCTTGATCAAGAGTATAGGGACAGAATAGAGGTGAGCAGCCTTGGTACATGAGTGGTATGCTTGTATCTGTTCTCCTAAGTAAAAGAAAACGATCTATTTGGTCATTGCCCCCTTTCAGCTTTTCCTCTGCCTTTCTTTCCAGAGCCATTGAGCATCTGTAAGATGTGGTACATGGGTCAGGTACTAAGGAGCCAGAAATGTGTGAGTCTGCCTGTGGGTCACAAAGGATAAAATCCTGGAATGATTTCTCCTTTCCTGTACTTAACAGAAGCTTGTGACAATGTCTACTGGGGGCTTGGAAGTATTTCTCTCACAAAGCATACCTTTTCTCTCAACATTCCTTATTATCTCTGTATTGTAAGAAATACCATGTGGGTGTATAATTTCAGAAATGGCTTAAATTAGCCATCATCGAAGTTCAACACTCCTGATTACATCCTCTCAGCCAGGATGTTGTCACTCTGTAAGGTCACATGTAGAAAGAAAAAGTTTGTTATATTACTTAAAAATTGTAAGATTGAGGAAAATGATGTTTTCACTAGATGATGGCAAATGTATTACAGATCACAGTTGAGCTTGCCCTAGAGCCCCGATTCCTGTCCTAGCTCATCCCCTTAGAATTTCTGAGCCTGTGTGATCACTTGTGTCTTTCTTGCTCTTCCCTGGTAATAGAGAGTGGAGAGAGTGGAGTGCAAAGAAGCCTGTCCTCAATAAAGAGTCTAGTTTCAAGAAAGTGTCCCAACAGGGAGCAAGATACCAGATTGATAGCTTCTGATTTGTATGCCAGCTGAGGGGATCCTGAGCTGTTGATGGTGCCCAGTTTGTTTCTCTTTAACCTGGTGCAGGGCTTTCTGATCTCCTGCTAAACCTAGCTCCTCCTCGTGGGTTGAATAATTAGAAGTGATACATTTTAGAACAGAGGTGAGAGGTAAAAGTGGAATATCAGACTGTAGCAACTTATGTACCTTTCTAGTAAAGGAAGGACACTACTGATGGAAGAAAAGAAGTTCTCTGAGTTAGGAGCATATGGGGGAAAAGTTATTTTATTTATTTATTTATTTATTTATTTATTTATTTATTTTACCATATTGGAGGGGATGATGTGAATCTGAGCATTTTAAATTTTGAGTTAGACATAAAAGAACATTACTTTGCTAAGAGAGCTTTTACATAGCAGGTTTCCTTTTTATGTGTCAGAATGCCAATGATAATAGTTTTACCTGGACTACGGCATCATCAGTGTGTCCGAAAACCAGGCCAAATGTTCATAATTTTAAAACTAAACTAGTTTGGAGTTATCAAGGTCCCCAGAAGAATGAGTCAGTTTGGGCACCAGATTTGGGCAAGAATTCCAGGTGCTGAAGGTCTCAAAAACAATTGCAGAAGTGTATCCTACTCATGGCTAGTTCTAAATTTGGATAGAAATAATCAATTTTGGAAGATAAATTTCCAATGTCAAAAACTTAGACCAATTTAGAAGACAAAAATAACATATACATTTTCCTTCCCTTTTAAGGAAAAGATAAGTCAAAAGCTAATGAGGTTAAATTCTGTTCTTTTCCACTTTCATGAGGATTCTAGGCTAGAAGGAACTCTCTAGAGGTTAGGCTGTTTTGTGATGGATATGCTGTTGAGTGTGATGGCTATAAGCCACCGTGATGTCACCTGTAGGCCTTTATACCATGCCAGCAAGGCTGTGGGGCTCCTATATATATTATACTGTGGGGCTCCTATATATTATACTTGGGTTCATGTCCCATAAATTGGTCTTTCTTGTTGTTTTCCATTTTTATTTGATATAAGACTAATAAGTCTTACTGATAAATAACATAGAGCTTTCATCATACATGCAGGATTAAAATGCACCCCTTTTGGGGGAAGCCAGATAGGTGTGTTTACTCTGTAGAGAGATTTAGAGTTGATTTTTTGTTTTCTTTGTGGTAATTATGTTTGCACTTTGCTGATCACTAGTTGTGCATTATTACAATGGAAGGTGACAATTTGATTGTCTTCAATTGGAGAAACAAGTAATTTTATATTCACTAAGCTGTCAGGTAACACTAACTCAGAACTGAGAGCTCCTGGCAATGCATTTGGCACCTATATTTAACTGCTTTGATGCTTGCGTAACCTCTGCTAAGTCAGAAATGCTTCTCCAGCTGGAGATGGGTTTCAGGGCTGTGCAGTGAGGTTTTCATTAAGTAGACACACTGAAAATGAACCACAAAGCAGTGCTTCTTGCCCCTTCCCTGCTCCTCCCACCACGGCTCTCCTTTTCCTTTCCTTCACACTGGCCCCCTTTCCTTCTTCCCTCCATCTCTACTTTCCCATTCTTCTTTGACAGAAGTCTAAAATGTGTCTGATATGTCCTTACCAGAGAGAATTGCCCCATAGCTTTATGTAGCTGGGGGGAACCTAGAAAATCAGCTTCTTCACATAGCTTTGTCCAGCATGGCCATGCTTGAGGTTTCATACTGGGAACAACCTCAGTACTATCAAGTTTTCATCTCCCTCTCCTCTTCTGAGTGACTGACAAGAGAGGCAGAACGAAACAGTGTCCAGGGATAGCTTCCTACACTTTCTGTTTTGAGAGGATGTGGCTCTGGTCTGTGATTTTTTTTTTTTAATGAAAGAAACAGATGAGGTGTCCCAGAATCTGACACTCTAAAGATGATATTCTAAGTGAACACGTGGAAAAAATTCATTATGCTGTTATTTTAGACAGCCTTCTCTCATGAAAGCCACGAAGAGGTCTTTCAGTTGAGCTGAACAGTGGCTGAGCTTGATTAAAACCCTCTGAGTTAGGGTGTGTATTTATAGTACCTATTGTTCAGCTTTGATCTGACTGTCAAGCCACTGGTTTTATTTATATTCTCTGGTAGTGGCTTTACAGAGCAAAACTCCCAACAGCTACTGTGAGAAAATTCAGTATTATTTTCATCAAGCAAAAAGTATAGTGGTTCCATGATATCAAGTTGTTTTGATCTTAGGAAGGAACTGGATACACAGGGACAAATGTGATAATTTTAGGTTTTCCATAGGCAGTCAATCAGAGACCAGCCGTTGGATGGGTTTCCTGTGCCCTCTAGCAGATACTGATCAGCTAGACAGAGGTGGTTACGTGATGTAACATTATCAGGAGAAACAATTCATGAGTCAAAGCATTCCAAGACATATGAGCTCTAGTCCAAAGAACAGACTTAAGCTATATAAAGTGACAGCAACATTGTCAGCTAAATATAGTCTCCAGAGACACAAACTTTGATGACTTGAGAGGAATCTGTTCCAGGTAGTTCCTGTTCTGTAAGAACCTCAGAGGGCCTTTGGTGACAATTTTGGTGCATTGGTATGGAAAATTAGAGGCCTTAGAGAAATCAAGACCATTAATTTAAGCCCCTTCTTAGAAATATGTTAAGTGTATTTCATTTGCTTCATCTCTGATAACTTGCCAGTTTGCTCAGATCAGTGAGTATCTTAACAGGTATCACATCTTGGTGGTTCTATATAAACTCTGAAAGAGGAGCTGAAATGCTAGAAGGAAGATAGGCTTCTAGGTTTTCCAGTAGCTCTGACAGCACTCCCCTTCCATTCCCTCAGTTGCTTATTAAGACATGAACAAGGAAAGAAAAACTGGTAAAAGCCCACAGGTGTTTGGAGATGGAGTGGAGAGGACATGAGATTGTGGCTTCAAAGAAGACAGAGACACAGACAGCAAAGGTGGCCTCTCCAGTGTGTGTGTGTGTGTGTGTGTGTGTGTGTGTGTGTGTGTGTGTGTGTCTGCCCGTCCTACAAGAGTTAACTTCAATGTAAGATCTATTTTCTATCTATAAGGTGTTCTGCTTACATGTGCATCTGTGTACCATACAGGTGCCTAATGACCTCACAAATTCTCACAAGGGGACATTGGATTTCTAGAACTAGAGTTATAGAGGGTTGTTAGCTACCATAGAAGTGGTGGGATCTGAATCCAAGTCCTCTGTAAGAGCAACAGGTGTTCCTCACCAAACAGGCCATCTCTCCAGCCCTCAGGACTCTCCTCACATTAAAGTCTAGAGTTAGACTTTTCTTTGCAACCCTCCCAAATCCCTGAACGTGGGAATTGGAGGCACAGGAAAAAGGCTTGGAAGTCATTCTTTGCCCCAGCCTGGGTGAACTGGAATCCTTTGTGAGGGTTCCTGGGCATTGTGCATTTTGGCAGCTGAATGTATCTGTTACTCACGCTCCTTAAAATGAGAGGCACTGTGTTATATTTTTTGGAAAATTAGTTTATTTTTCAGAATCAGATCAAGTGCAGTGTTCAACAATGAATTATCTAACTGAGATGACTCTATGCTGAGCTTTGAAAAATGAATGTAAGCGTTGGACTGAGCATTTTTCTTATAAGCAAATGAGCTGTTAAAGTGCTGCTTTATGTTAGAACAGCATTTCTTTTTTATTTTTAGATTTTATTACTTCTTTTATTTTGAGATTATAATATAATTACATAATTTCCTCCTCCCTTTCCTCTCTCCAAGCCCTCCCATGCACTCCTCTTTGCTCTCTTTCAAATTCATAGCCTCTTTCTTCATTATTGCTACCCATGTGTATGTGTAGGCACAGAATTCTTTTGAATAACTGTAACATACCTAAAAAGTGAGTGTTATTTGATAATAATCAAAACAATGAAATATTAGATAATAGTTCTGGAAAGGTTCTGTGTACCATACTTTCTGAAGCAGAGGCTTTAGTGCATGCATATCCACCACCATCCTTGTTTTATAAAGCCCAGACCACCTCACCTGCCTTGTTCAAGAACAGAGAGTACATTTACCACTGAATTACTTGGCAATAACCTAAGGATTTGGACCATTATACTAGGACTTGAGGTAGAGTGTTTGTCACTTTGTTTGGATAGAGAAGATCCTGCTGGCGTCCTGGGGAACATTTTTAACTCTGGAGCATTGTCTCCATCAAGCTCATAACCTCAGATCTTAAGCTGGAAGGTCTTCCCAAGGTCCAGCATCCAAGAGGATTCACTTGATCTGTTGGACACATATAGTTCAAGTGCAGGGAGCATATGATGGGAACTGAGTTTCATATATCCCAAGACATACAATTCTTTTTGGAGGTTTTCCTTGATAATAGCTATGCCCCAGAAAACCATCTTGTTTAACCAGTGTGATAAGTTGACAATGTAGTTTTCCTCTCTGATTATAATGTGCTCTGTGTAGTCAATACACTGGTACCATGTGAGTGTAATTTCCTCTTTTATTTGATCTCCAATGCACTGTATTATAAATAAACAGTTAAAAAAAACACCAAACAAATCTGTTGCATTTCCTTTTAAGATTGTACCACTGTAGACACTTGTTCTAGTAAAGTAGAATTGGGCACATTTGATTGCATTTAAATTTTTCATGCTTCAGCAGTTTGGCTGGGAGCACAGCAAAGAAAAATCCCATGAGCGAGGAGAGTTGAGAATAATAGAACTTGATTTTGTGTATTATAGCAGCAACATTTGCGCTGCTTTAGTAGGGTTGTGTCAGCACTTCCATTATAAACCCCTGTTTTCAGGGTCTTTAACTAGGAAGATATTTTTTTTAATACAAATTAAAAAAACAATTCATTTGAATGATTTTTAAGTTATAATAGAGCAAAAATAAAACAAAGTAAAGTCACATCAAAATTGACCATTTTCGCAAGGATTTTGATTTTACATTGCTTGTTCATTGTGTGGGACATAGCTAGGTAAGGTGCTACCTAGTGTATGGTGGGCGGGGGTGGGGGGTGGTGGAGTGTATGGGAACACTGTTGTAATGGATAGTATATAAGCATATTCAAAACAAGTATGAGAATTTACACAAAGCTGACAAACCATAATTAACAAGGTGTGTTTGATTCATGGATTCCTAAAGCAGGTGACTTGGGTAGAGTGGTGGGAGCAAGGGTATTGCCAAGCCAAAGACGAGAGTCTGTGCTTCCTGGAGTACAGTTCAGTTGCTGTAGGAAAGTGTATCAAGGAGGACTGCTAGGATGTGGAAGAGTGCCAAGGTGAGGTTACCTACACATGCTTGCTGTGCAAACTTGACATGAGTTCAACTCCCACTCCTGAAAGTTGTCCTCTGGCCTTCACATACATTACTTGGCAAGCGACCGCTTGCATCTCTGATGCCTCTCCCCGCCCCCATATTAAAAACAAACAATGAGAAAGGGTAATCCCAAAGAAAGAAAGAATGAGGGCATAAGCAGTTAAGTTGAAGACTGTATTTATGTGTAAAAAATGAGTAAACCTGATCCAGTAGTAATCTGTGATTTACTCAATAAACTATGTGACAGCAAGATGGCTCTGTAGATAAAGGCTCTTGCAGCTACATTCAATCGTAGGACTTACAAAGGAGAGAACCTGCTCCGGCAAGTTGTTCTCTGGCCTCCATCTGTGCATGCGCACATGCACTGATATGAATATAACAATTTAAAAAAGCTATGCATTAAAAATAAGTTGTGTGTATATTTGTATAAAAAACAAACAGCTACCACTTAGAGTGGCTCTCATCTGTGGGTCACAAGCCCTTTGGGCATCATATCAAACATCCTGCATATCAGATATCTACAATGCAATTCATAACAGTAGCAAAATTAGAGTTATGAGGTATTAATGAAATCATTTTATGGTTGGGGTCACCACAGCATGAGTTACTGTATTCAACTACATTAGGAAGGTTGAGAATCATTGTCCTAGACTAATACAACACAACAAAGCTACTGCTGAGAACTGAAATAGCCTAACTACTTATCAAAAGGAAATACTTTGGTAAAAGAACAAGAGCCTTCTCCTCTGTGGACAACGTAGCTCAGAGTGCTAATAAAACAAGCACAGAGAAGGATGTAAAGTATGACCTGAGAAGTGCTCTTAGGCCACAACACATTGACCTTCTTACTAAGGCATGGACTGGGAAGCAGGTGTGCCTTCCTGGTTCTCCTCCCTCCCCAGCCTGGTTATGGTGTGAGCTGAGCATGAACAGTCGGCTTTAATATATTGGCAGCCGAGCTGGTATTTGCAACCCTGATATACATTTGTGTTTGTGGGTGTAAAATAAAAGACAGCTTGTGTGCCACTGTAAATAGGCTTCTGATGGGTCACTGGAGGGTTCACCAGAAGCCTGCCGATGAAGGAGAGGTGAGGCCTCTCCCCACTAATTGTATTCAGCGTGTAATTTCTAAACTTCCCTCTGAATTTTGATTTTCAATTAACACTCCCCATTTGAAGATAATTTTCTATTTAATGTAATTGCAGGAAATAATTTATTGGCTGATTAAGACCGAGGGCCCAGCCTTCCTTAAGAAAAACACTCACCAACCAGCCTTTAAACTCAACTCATAGCTTTGGACAGATTGAGTCTATTTTTACAGCTGCAGGGTTGTTTAATAAGGATCGTACACCATTGTTAACCAGCATAGTCTGTTGTCAAAATGATTCTTAAGAGACTGCTTACATTTTGCGTTTTGTGTCATGATTAATTTATACTAAAGTGATAATCACAGATACTGCTACTGGAAGGCACCAGATTACTTTATAATAAGAGGTTGCTTTTTGGGAGAACCGAAGTCACTCTGCGTTTTGGATTATGACTTTTTTCTTCTCTTGTATTGAACTGTTTCTAAAAGGTGGCAGTCAACTCATTCATTTTTAATGTGTGTGATTACATTAGGGCTAACTGCCCATTATCTGAACAATGCAAACACTCTTGCTGCCTGTGACCGATGCTTGATAACTTACAGGACAGTTATAATTGCCTGGTTTTGCAGTGGTATTTCTGTGGCCAGTGCAGTAGGTTCTGTAGTGGCTTTCAACACTGAGACTCATTCATTGGTTAGGATTTTCCATGTGTGCATGTATTTACCCATTTGTTAGCAGCAACAGGAGTCACTGAAGAATGTGTCTGAGTCTTTGAAACGGTACTCTTTAGAACATTCACTTTCTCTCCTTTTAGAGGAAATAGAGCTATTTATCTGCACACTGTTCCCATTCTATTTTCCAGTCTCATCTAAATAGATGAAAGTTTTAGTATTTGTACAATGATTATTATAAGTAGGTATCAGCATTTTAATATGTTTCAAAGCACTTCAAAAGCCCGTAATACTTTTATTTAGAACTGTGCATAATTAGTTTAGCTGATCTTCTATTAATGTTTTTCACTGTAGGATACTAACTCTGAGCCCCCTCATTAATTGTGAGAAATTTAGCATTAGCTGTTAAATCCTATGTGAAACATGGGCTGCTACATAAAAACTACTGTTTAAATTGGAATTAACTTAATTATTTTTCCTTGCACTTGATATTTCCTTCACTGCAATATTCATGAAAGCATGTGACAGATTTGTAAATTTAACTGTTAATCTCAGATTTCTAGACCCTTTAATCAGTATTTATTTGTCTGTAGAAACAGTACAGGCAAGTTAATGATTTGCTAATTTGAAAAATGCTCATGTGGTTCCCTATGTTAACTGATTTGTGCATTTAAAAATGGTATGAAATCAATTAATGTTAAAGAGCAATTAAGGTGGCGATTGTATTCCTTCCATTACACAGCAGTTTCAAAGGAAATACAATAAATAAAAATCAACATGAAGTTTTAGGGGAAAATGGTTTCTTCCATTAATTTGTAAACTTTTAGTGATTTGGTCACTAGTCCCTTTACTAAGAAATTCATCTTTCTAAAGTGATGTTCTCAGAGCTTTGTAATTTTGTATGACATCATATATATATATTTTTTTATCTCATCTGAAGCACAAAATGAAGACCCTACTACACAGTCCTTTGACAGTTTCTTTGTGAAGACTGCCACTCATGATATAGATTTTTAACCTTTAGTATGCACAATAAGCATTTTATTGTTTCATAGTAGATGCTGTGAGTCATGTGTATGCTTTCTGACATAAAATGGAGGTATAATTATTTCAGAAATTCAACTCAAATGCCACAAAGCTGCTATAACATTTATCTGACACTAGAAGCTGTTCAGTCAACATGGCACTTCAGAGTTAAGAAGCAATTTTTAATGTATCTGGGAGGTCTTCAGAAGAACTTCAGTTAGGCCATTGGTGTGTGCTCTGGCACTCATAATCAAGACTTAAGGTAGGAAGTCATGACCAGCTTATTAGCATATTAAGAACAAATTATTTAATCAGTTTGTATTTCTTTTATATAGGCTTAATTTTTTTCCCTTCAGCACTCTGCAAGAAAGTTAGATATTCTTTCTCTGAAGTCATTCCTCAGAGTGGCTCATTAGCCCATCCACTCACTCACTCTTTCTTTTCATTGCTAACCACTGACCCAAGTACCGTTGCCACCAGGAACTCATAATCTAGTAGGAAAGCCTGGAAGAAGAGCATACAAAAACATATATTGTACATCATGAAAGCTTATAAAGATCAGATTTGGGGATTGTGTAAGGGAAAATATGCAGCAGTTAGGGGATGGGGCAAAGAGGAGGAGGATAACAGATAAGCCAACAGTCCTTTGTAGTTTAAACTGTCAGTTTCTCTCAGTTTCAAGGATTTTTATTTTTTGCTAGTATTTTATTATTAGCCAAATACAATAGCTTCAATTTGTTTGCTCAGAGTCCTCTAATTCACGGTGTTTCCCTTCTTCTGCAGAAGAATGTCTTCCAAGCAAGCCACCTCTCCATTTGCCTGTACAGCGGATGGAGAGGAAACAATGACCCAGGATTTGACCTCAAGGGAAAAGGAAGAGGGCAGTGATCAACACCCGGCCTCCCATCTGCCTCTGCACCCCATAATGCACAACAAACCTCACTCTGAGGAGCTGCCGACACTTGTCAGTACCATTCAACAAGATGCTGACTGGGACAGCGTTCTGTCATCTCAGCAAAGAATGGTGAGCACTCAAAGTCTGGGGGCTGCTACCAGCGGTGTCTGCATCCTGGTCCTTAGGAGATGTTAAGGAAAACTAAAATACATGGCTTCAGAGTATGCCTGGTCAGGCCACAAAACAAACATGAGACATACAGTTGTTATTATTCTGGCAACTGGGAAAACTTGGAAAGCAGTTTATGATCTAGGCTATGGCCATCATTAGGTCTGCTTCACAAAAGAATATTAATTTACTTTTTAAACAAGGGGAAGTCAGTTATCTTATACTTTCCATTCTAATTTAGTGTGATTAATTTAGTATTGTCACAAAAAGATATTCAAATGAAGTGTGGCTGTGTATTAATATTGAAAAGTTAAGTTAAGCAAATATGTCCATGCAAATGAGATCACAGCATGACTATATCTTCAATAAGGAAATACTTGCATCTGTCATTCTAAGTGAGAGGTCATGTGCCTATATATTAATATCAAAGGAGCATTCAGGACTCCTGTGTACCATCCAATCAGACCACATAGGTTTTCTCTAAAAGCAGAAACAACATGCCAAGTAATGCAGGAGTAGGCAGCTTTCCCATGGTAAATTCTATTTTCTAAACATCAAAACAGAAACCTCAGGAGGGACATTAATTATCTAGTCCAAAACAAAAATCTTCATTTTTCTTTATCACCTAGAAGAAAACAGAACCTTAATATGTCTTAACCCTAGCTTGTATTTCTTAACTTTTGGGTGGCCAAAAATTAAGTTAGTGAAAAATATCTTAAGTAGACAATGAGAGTTTTATTCCTAAACAAAAAACAAGGTATCATTTTAAATGCCTT
Source organism: Mastomys coucha (assembly GCF_008632895.1). Taxonomy (NCBI): domain Eukaryota; kingdom Metazoa; phylum Chordata; class Mammalia; order Rodentia; family Muridae; genus Mastomys; species Mastomys coucha. Next base: position 104,713,053 of record NW_022196904.1, on the reverse strand, counting down.
TGTTAACAATTGAACATATTGACATAAATAACTTGTAGAGGGAGAAAGTTTTTCAAATGTTTTTGTAGACACAGTACAGGCATGGGGGAGGGAATCAAAAGGTGAATGGAGCATGTCTCGAGTAATTTTAGTTTTATTCCATGATTCATAGAGTTTATTTATATATCACATCTTAATTATACAGATTAAACAAATTTCATTATGACATTTTCATAATGCATAAAGTACTTTCATTACAGTCTCCTGCTCTTCTACCAGTTCTTAAACACCCACTTCCTTTCCTTTTTCTATTCTAAATTCCTGATATTCCTTTTAGGTCAATCTTTCTCTCTCAGCATACTCAACTTAAGTTCCATATATGGGGGGATACTTAGACTTGTCTTTGTGTATTTGGCTTATTTCACTTAACATGATGATCTCCAGATTTTCTGGCAAATGACATCATTTTGGTCTTTTATACACTGGGAATCAAGAATGAACAGTTTTCTGGGTTGTAGATATATCTTCCAGGAGAAAGGGAAGTCGATTATATATTGAGGCAGGAATGGAGACCACTTTCTGATTGAACTTAACTTGTTCCTTCCATGTGTGCATGGAGGCACAGCTGAGATGGATATCCACTCTCTGCTCCTTGCTCATAGGCAGGAAAGGAGACTCTGCTTGGTCTTTATTTGAACAAGCATCTGTGGAGCACCTTCTGGATGCCACACATTCCCTAACTCCAGTTGTGTTATGGTGAAGCAGATGTGATGCCTGCCTGCCTGGAGGTTGTGTTCTTGGATAGGGGCCAGGCATGCAAATACATATATAGTTGAAATTGCCCATGCAGAAGATCAGAATGTTGTCTGGAAGCACAATGAGGCGAATCTAACTTTGAATATAGATAGATAAGATGCCCTCTCCAACTCAAGGATGACAGAAAGTAGTCAGAGTGGGGCAAAGAATAAATCCGTGGAGAGAACAGCATGCACTGAGGGTCTGAGGTGATAAACCCAGAACTTAATTTAAGGAAATGAAAGATGGTCTTTGTGGTCAGAGGATAATGAATGAAGATACATCAGATGTGGTTGGAAAAAATAGATAGGCGCCATATCATACAGGCCTTGGAGATGGCATTGTGGAGGTGAGATTTGATCTGAGTGCAGTGGGAGCAGCCTTTGAAGGCCGAAGAAGGTTTCTCACAGATAATTCCAACTGTGGCCCAGTGAATGGATGGGCAAGCAGCAAGAGTGAAAGGACGGGGCCCTGGGGTTTCTATTTCAGAAATCTAGATGAAAGATTACAGTGGCTTGGATTAGTGTAAACAAAGGGGGGCACAGAGAGGGACTGGCTCAAGATAGTTGTGCTTTGATGCCATGCGCAGGCCTGACCACATAAAAGTAACTGGACTGGAAATGTATCGGGAGAGGCAGGGACAATACACTTCAAGCCTGTTTCTTCTGAGGGCACTTTCCTTATTTTTCTTAGAAAAACTTTATTTTTGGCAAGTGCTAGGTTGCTTTGCTGAGTTAGTCTGAAATTTTTGTTATGCAAAACTTGTCAGAAAATAGATACTAATGTATATGTAATAATTTATGTTTCATATGATTTATGGTAGTATAAAATAGCTTAAGGTTGCAAACATGTTATAGATTAGTGTGAAAGAGGCCATTCTCATAGAAATGTTTCCAAACTTTCGCTGTGCTTTCTGCTGGAGCTTTTGTGTTCTCCAAATGCTGGAAAGCCAAAATATTTGTTTAACTCCCACTCTATAGCATTTCCCAGCTGTGTACTTATATGGTGCAATAAAAGGATTTAACAAATGGGAAATAGCAGCTGCATGTGGAAACTTTCTTTGTGTTCCCTCTTCACCAGATAGAGTCAACAACATGGCGTCTGTAGCCTTGAACCTAAACTGACCTAGGCCACAGATCGGGTCATCAGGCAGCTTCTGTTTCTTGTAAAGAAAAACAATGGAAAGATTTTATGTTCCTGCCAGACCTGCAAATGTGTGTGTGTGTGTGTGTGTGTTTGTATGGAGAGTATGTGTAGTATGTATATGTCTGTGTGTGTGTTTGTATGGAGTGTGTATGTGTGTATGTTTGTATGGAGTATATATGTGTGTGTATGTGTGTGTGTGTGTGTGTGTGTGTGTTGGAGTAGAAAGACTGTGACTGATGTAAAAGTTTAATTTATTTCATTAACTATGAAGTCTAAAGAGCATTGATGAGGAGCCCAGACATTTGCAGTTATCTTCTATGGATCCTGTTTGCTTGCTTGTTTGATTACTACTAGCTGAATCCCGTCAAATACTGTGGAGAAATAAAAGCCAAGAATGACTGTACAAACTACAACACACATTTGTCAGGACTTCTTCAGTTTCTGTAATTCAGCTTCCACAATGGAAACTGGCCCTCATCTTCTGGACAGCATTTGGTCTACAGAGTTCAGAAGGGTTTCACTGGGAAATGTAAAGAACAAAAGTCAAAAAAGCAAAAAAATTCACCAGTCCCCATGACCTGACTAGAAAAAAAGGTTGCATTTTAGCATCCTGGTTATTTTGAAGTGGAAACTCAATAAAGTAAGATGCCACACAATTTTCAGTAAGAAAAGCAATGCATAGGAATCTAAGCACAGGAGGATAGACATTTTAGGGAAGAGATTTCATAGACTAGTGCAATATAAAAAATTTAGACACATTTTAAACAAATACAGAAGGCAGAATGTCTGATTTTAAATTTAGTGTTTTTTATCAACTGGTGACTTTTTTTATGGTTGGAAAGTTAGTACACATAAGAATGGCTGTCTGCTTCTGTGTACAGTACTTGTTTTTGTCATGGTTTCAGGGTACCAATACCTTTTTGGCATAGGAACATTGACACCATCCAGAGATGTGTATTTTTATTCTTATTAACCCTGTGCCATTAGTAAAGAATGTACCCACATAATAAAATGTACACAGCAAATTTCTTTCTGATGTCAGTGTGAAGGAACATTTCTGTGATAGCTTGCAGTGACCTATATTTGTTCTTATATGTAATTATTTTAAACAAAAGTTTTAAGTGTAGAAAGGACATGTGAGCCTAGGTATTGTTAGTAAACTTCTCTGCAAATTACATATTTTGTGGGGTAGGGTGTGTTGTGAAGATTGTATTTCTTTGTAGCTACTTGTATCAAATGAATGAATTGAGGGGTACATGCCATACTATGATCTCCTTCTAGTAAAATTTTCTTCTTTTTCTTTTTTCTTTTTTTTTTTTTTTTTTTTTTTTTTTTTTTTTTTTTTTTTTTTTTTTTTTTTTTTTTGCTTTAAAGTATAATTTAAAGAGGTATATCACCATTGGCCATGGGGGTTTGTAATGACTACTCAGTTCCAGATACAAAGACTACTTGTGATAATATCAGGTGTCTGTTCTAGTGGAATTTACAAAGCACCACATCTCAGAGTCAGACGATTCGAACAATGAGGAAGATTCAGTGAGAGGAGAATGACTGAACAGAAGGAAGATCTTTCTAAAGAGTAAAACTTTCAGTTGAAATTTGGAGCAAGTCAATTGTACAGAGTTGAGGGTGATAAATATAAAAGTACTTACAAGTAGTAAGTAATAAGTAATAAGTACAAAAATATTTATAATTTCTCATTTTTTATAGTGTTTGCTTTTAAAATTTGCTTTTATTTATCCACTTCTTGTCCACTGCCTCTCACCAATTCTCCCTGACAACCACCAACCCAGCTCCTTACTGACTTTGTCCTCTTTGAAAAGTAATTGTTATATTAATAAATAATAATAATAGTTCCCTGAGTTCAAGTAGTGCTAAACAGATGTGAAAGAATATAGGACCATCCACTGGGGGACAGACCACCTATCAGTAGGCACATTCCCACAGAAGAGTGAATCAGCAGCTTCCAACTGTCAATAGGTCCTTTGATAGAGATGGAGCCTCAGCAGTCCCTGGAATTTTCACTGGCTTGATCTTGTTCAGGTCTCATACAGGTAGCCATTGCTGATGTGGGCTGATGTGTACACCAACCACATCATGTCCAAAAACATTCCACAACTCTCCTCCCCATCCTGTGTCTCTTATCTTCTTTTTCCCCACTCTTCCATCATGTTTCCTGAACCTTGGATATGATGAGGTTGATATAGATGACCCATCTATGGCTGAGTACCTGAAGTCAGCACTTTGACCAGTTATTGGTCTCTGCATTAACTACCATCAACTGCAATAAGAAACTCTTATGACCAAGGTTGGAAGCAGCACAATTATATGCGTATAAACATAATATTAGGAGGGCAGTTTGACAACCCTCTATTTAGTATAACAGCCTCAGTAGACTTCCCCATTAGACTCTATGATTTTTCAAGTCATGGATTTTTAACCAGGTTACAATATCAGACAGAAATACCTCTTATGGAGCAAGTCTCTAATCCAATCAGAAAAAAGTTGGTTACTATCACAACTGTCATACCATGATCATACCAGTGGCAGGTTGATGCTGTAGCATGCAGGGTCCAGTATTGGGAAATGTCTTTTCTGCCCCCGTAGACTGAACAGCACCTTCTGGCACTGTGAAAGCTAGCCATTAGGAAGAGAGTTTCCTGGTCAATTTGAGATTTCTTAATGTCCTGCAACCAAAGTGCATAGTGTCTTTAGCAGTTAGTGAAAACATATTTTGATTAGTGTATTTGAACAACAAAACAGCAGAGTATCTGGAGAGAAGAGAATGATGTGGAATGAAATCAAGGAGGCAGGCAGATGATACATATCACAGAGTCTCAAAGGTTCTAATGAAGTGTTTAAACTTTGTTTCAAGTGCAAGAGGAAGCCATTGGGAATTTTTAAGCAAGACAGTAATAATGCTTTATTTAATTTCCTAGTAGATCACATTGCGTACTATGCAAGTACAACTGGGATGAGGCTGGCAGAGTGAATAGTTTTGGAGGTTATCCATTGAGAACATGAAGGCAGGAGCTTAGTCAAAATTGAATGAACTAAAAGAGGCCAAGGACCAGGGACACAGTGATAGACATACACATTCCTGATCAAACCATGGTGACTTCTGTGTGACCATGAAAATGTGGTGAGACATTGATGGTCTGCCTCTCTCTCTGTAGAGTGCATGTGTGTATGCATGTGTGTGGGATCAATGTATGTACCTATATGTTTGGGAATGCACACATGTATATATGTTTATGGAGGCTAGAGGCTGACATTGGTTGTCTTCTTTGATCATTTTTCCCATTTGATTTACTGAGACAGGTCACTTGCTGAACCCAGGGTTTGCCAATTTGCCTAGTCTGGATAACTAACTTCCCCAGGCTCTTGACTCAGGAATGTTGTGATTACAAACTGACCACCTCACCTGCCTGGCTTTTATGTGAGTCATGGGAGTTCAAACTCTGCTTACTAGGAAGTGCTTTATCCATTGAGCCACATCCCCAGCCAACACAGGGTCTTCTTGAGAAGTGCACAACATGACAATAAAATTTAATGTAGGACTCATGCAGTATGCCCTTGTGCAGTTACATTCACAATCACAATGATATTTATTTTAGGCAAAAATGTTATTACATATGTCTGAGTTTGAACTATTCATCTAATTAAGTATAAAAAAACCCCGACATTGTAGTCTCAGCCCAGAATGTCTGAACCTCTTGTTTTAGAGATGCACGTGGAATAGCTTTTCTTGCTTGTATTGGGACTGTATCTAGAAAATGAAATTTATCTAGTGCTGATTACTTGAGCCTACCATGCATGTTTTTTTTATGATGCCTGATCAATCTATGAAAAACTCTAAAAATACAGAAAAGAGCAAGACTTAGATGATAATTTTCATTCTTTAGAGAAGTTTTAAAGTATGATGCACATTAACAAAAGATGTAAAGATTGTTCTTTGTTATAATCAAAAGAAATAATAATAGCCATATTAGACCACTTGATAGTGACCAGGAGCACTCGCTTGAAGCTGTCACCCCTCTCTGCCTCTTGCTTCAGCCAAGCAAAGTTGCTAGTAAGCTCTGGAGTGTTTTCTGTAGTTCACTTGGAGTCATAACATTTCTGGTGTGGACTTTGTACCATTTCTCGGAACAGGGCTGTTGTCATTGTGTGATAGCATAGTCCAGGAATTCTCACTGGGGATTTAATCTTCTGCCACACTTCATGTTGTGACAGACTTTTAGAAAATTTCTCATTTTACTTCTTTTTGAAAGATTTAAGAATGTTGAATTGTAGCCAAGGTTTTTTTCTGTGTATGTGTGAGAGAAAGAGATTTAGTAATTTAAGGTACTCTAGGTACCACCCAGATGAATTTAATTTCAATACATTTATTGGGGCTATAATTCAGTAAGTGTGGTTCACCTGGTCTGACTAGTATTGCCCTCATGCCCAAGGGCAGGTTGATCTATGTCTACTGTGAGGTATCTGATCAATATCTGGAGCCCTTGGGAAAAAATTCAGAAACTGGCAATATTTAGGCTTCTTGAGAAATTTAGTTACTTCTTGTCTTAGTTACTTTTCTTCTGCTGTGACAAGTCACCATTACCAAGGCAAATTATAGAAGAAACAGTTTCATAGGAGTTTCAAAGGGTGGGTCTATGACCATGATGGTCAGAAACATGACAGCAGGCAGGTGCTGGAATAGCAGTAGCTGAAAACTACATCTGATCCATAAAGCATGAATCAGAGAGAGAGGGAGGGAGAGACAGAGACAGAGAGAGACAGAGACAGAGATACAGAGACACAGAGAGAGGCACAGAGAGACAGAGACAGAGAGAGACACAGAGAGAGAGAGGCAGAGAGAGAGAGAGAAGAGAGAGAGAGAGAGAAAGAGAGAGAGAGAGAGAGAGAGAGAGAGAGAGAGAGAGAGAGAGAGAGGAGAGAGAGGAGAGAGAGAGAGAATGAAAACTGAGAATGGTGTGGGCTTTTGAAATCTCAGTGCCCACTGTGGTGGTTTGAATATAAATGGCCCTCATAGGTTCAAATAGGGTTTGGAAGGGTTAGGAGTGTGGCCTATTTGGAGTAGTTGGGCCTTGTTGGAGGTGTGGCTTTGCAGTAGGAGGTGGGTTTTTTTTTGTTTTTTTGTTTGTTTGTTTGTTTGTTTCCCTAAAGAAGTCCCCTAAAGAGCTGGGGACAAAGCATTCGAACATTTGAGCCTTATTCAAACTACCACACTATTATTCTCATTTTCCAATTTTGAAAATTCATTTAACTTAGAATTCAAACTTAGGTGTTGATTAAGGGAAGATGTCCAACTGTGGCCCAAAGTCACCAAACAGTATTATTTAGGAAGAGTTCCCCTTTTCCATAACTTTGAAATCAGCATACAGTACTGTCTCTTTTTATAAAAGTTATCTCAGACTTTTAGTCACAAATGTAGTTGCAGTTCATGCTATGAAGTAAACCTCATCTTGCTGTGTGGAATTTGTTAAGCCTTGCTGTGGCAGTGAACTAGGAAGCTTGTCCGTGTGTTTAACACGCTGATACTCTACAGTAACTTTCAGGGCTGGATCATGCCCTGTGTTTCCTTTCTGTTATTTTTTCTTCCATGACACTCTAAAAGAGTTTCTCTAACCTTGGCTGTTTAAATAAAAAGGAAAAAGGCTATTGGAGTGCTGCCGAGGGAAGCTTTGACACTTGGAATTCTGAGTGGCCGTGCCCTACTTTGTCCTATTAGTGATGTCATAGTTCTTTGTAAAGATACTTTCTGGAAAAGATTTTCTTCTTACCTGGCATATAATCAAAATCTTTATCAGACACAGAAGCACTAGCTGCTCTGCAATGGTTGACTTCCCCTTGGGCACGAAGGGATCAGGTATGCATGCTGATTAGCACAATCCAGTCATTAGCATGTGATTATGTCGGCTACATATTGAACACCTGCCAAAATCTAAGAATCCCATACTTTGCTGTATCCATGCAAAGACTTGTATTTCTTCTGTGTTTTGACAGTTTGAGGAAAATCAGTCTCTGATATCTTTTCTGTCACTATAATAAAACTGTGCATACAGTGTGTCTTCAAGGAGATGGGCTATGCCACACTCAACTCACTTTGTACTTTGTATAAGCTCCAGTGGCTGGGTTTGCAGAGGACTGAACCCCATCACAGATGTCACTTGTCATTTACACATTTCTACCCAATCACAGGTATTGTTGTTTGTATGATTTGGCCATCTTTTCCTAATTTTTTTTCCTAATCAATTTCATATGATTTGTTTCCCCATGAATAGTTTTTATTGTTTTGTTTTGTTTTGTTTTTTTGAGACAGGGTTTCTCTGTGTATCCCTGGCTGTCCTGGAACTCACTCTGTAGACCAGACTGGCCTCGAACTCAGAAATCTGCCTGCCTTTGCCTCCCAAGTGCTGGGATTAAAGGCATGTGCCACCACTGCCCAGCTTCTTTTCTTTTTCTGAGTGCCACTAGTGTATGTGTTGTCCTTTCCTAGGTTGTTGGTCTACCATAGAGTGTGTCTTGTCGTCTCCCGATGCTGCTCTTCCCTAGGTTGCTGGTTTATTGTAGAGAGTATATCTGGGAGCTGCACTTCTACAGAGCAGAAGTTGTACCATGATAATTATTTAAAACAAGATTTGATTGCAGCAGAAACTGGTGTAATCTGGCACAGAACAAACAGCTTGAACAGGATGATTCTCAGGTTTTATTTTTTTCTGATGGATTAACATTTTTGAATGTAGAAGACTTTTACTTTTAAAAGAATCCAGTTAGAATTTGTTGTCATTAATCAGTGGGGGATTACTTCAGGAAACCAATGCTTTTCTGCTTAAATTAGAACTCCATAGTGATTCCAGTCTGCAAGTGGTTTGGTCCCATGTATACATTCCTTCAAACTTCTTCACACCATTCCTTCTTGCCTGGGTGTGGGCACTTCACCAGAATAAAAAACAATAACTGGAATAATGAAACCTGCTCATTTGGAACAGGAATTCCTGTTCTAAGGAATGTGCTATAGAGAGCAGTGTATGGACTGAGTGGTGTGTAGGGATTTTCAGGACTACTTTGAACGTTTAGGGAAGCGTGAACTCCCTCTCAGGGCCCTTTAGACTGATGGGATAGAATGGGAGGACAGTGGTGGTCAGTCCCTGCTTTGTAACCACAAGCCAGGCTGTTTGCATTCCTTAGGATCTGTCTTCTCTAGTTCCAACTGAGGGAGCTGTTATTTTCCAGTAAGGCAATTGAATCCCACGTGCACCAATCAGAGGAGAGCCTGAAAGGCTCTGCTGAGGACTCAAACTTCTGCGTCAAGCAGAGGAGACCTCACCCTGTTCTCTCCACAAACACATCCAATCTTCATTAAACAAACCTTCAATAGATGTGTCTTTATCACTTTAATATGCAAATTATTCCACCATTTGATTGTCCTTCTCAATTAAAAGTCTTCCTTGTTTCCCAAGAGAGGTGTAACCTTTTAAAAGAACAACTCTAAGCTATTATTCCCTTTTGTTAGCCTTCTATGAGATAACATTTATTATATTGTAATATTAAGCCTATAACTGTTATTTTGGTGCTACTACATTCCCATGACTGCTTGGCATTATTTTTCTAGGTGATGCAAATTGAATTCAATATTATATCTTTTCATGAACTACATTCTTAGATCCAAAGTATAAATTACAAACATTCACTAATAAAATTTTACTATCAGGTTGAAATTAGAAATGAATATTTATGCATTTCATTTATCTTCTTTATCTTTCATTAGCACCCTAGAAAATGGATAATCTTGTTTAACAAAAATGATTGGAAATTATTTTGTAAACTTTTGTTTTCATCATTATTTAACTCCAAGTTATTTCTACTACTAGTGTGTTGAGAGTAGCTTGAATACAATATTCTAAAATTTATCTAATTTCTGATAGGACTTATATCCTTTCAAGCACAGACTATAGCAGTGCACAGAAGACACTCGCTGACATGAAATGTCAACAAAATGGAAAAGGAAGAATTAAAACACTTAGATGACAATTATTTTTATTTTGGACTGTGTGTGTATTCTGTGTATAGCTGTGTGTGTCTGTGTATGTGTGTAGCTGTGTATATATATATGCATCTGTGTGGGTGTCTTGTAATTATTGAGAAGTAGGTAGGATTAAACAAACCAAGAACACCACTACTTTTCTGCTAAATGAAGAACTCCACAGGCATGCTTTCTGTTTACAGGTGGTTTGCATTTATGCATATTTTCTTGTACAGAATTCTTCAGTTAATTTCTTCTTGTCTCCATGAAGAAATTGAGGAAACTTTTGCACTTGAATTTATCAGTAATATTTGGCTTTCAGCTCTTTTATTTTGTACTTTTTCATTTTGATAATGCCTGTTTCATTTTGCACAAATACTGCTATGCTTTGTTTATAATTTGAATATAATGGTTTGTGCTGTTGTTCTTTTTAAAATGGCTAAATAGGTTAAGGAATGAATCTTAGTTTTTGGCATTTGAAAGTTCCCTCTCAGAGAGTGCAGGCTGGCGATGTGGTTGTCAAGTAAGGTAGATGAAGGCTTATTGCCTGAGGCAGGGGAAGGCAGAGCTTCAGGCACTAGGGGACCTGATGCTCCGGTTAGACTTCTTGCTGCTTTGTGTCAATGTTGAGATATTTAGTGCCTAGTTTTCCCACTTTCTGCAAATACAGAGGTAAGTCCATAGATACATGGATAGATAGATGGATGGATGGATGAGTGGATGGATGGATGGATGGATGGATGGATGGATATTTTACAACACTATAGCATCTGGAAATAATTTTTAGTCTGTTCATATATTGTTCTCTTTGTAGAAATTGAAATCATAATGCTAAAGATGTTACATATATTTTCCTAGATTAACACAAATTTCCAGTTAAGCTCACTGTAGGTATTTGATGTATTAGAAAGCCATTTGAAGACTTTTTCAGTGAAGTCCTGAAAACTGGAACATGTACTAGACAGAATCCAATGAAGAGAGATTGTGGGGCTGAAAGAGGCCTTGAGACTCATTGTGTATAGTGTGTAAAGTGGTCTGTCCTGTCTTTCTTTCCTAGATTAGCTTGGCCTTAAAAAGTCTTCACTGTTTGTAGAGGAACATCTTTATTAAGGCACACATGGATCTAGCAAGTCCTAATTGGGATCTGGTACTTTTAAATGTTAAGATGGGTAAGGTTTGAAGAACATGGCCTGAGTAGTTTGTCTAATTTTAAGGACACCAGTTGTCTCGCTGGTTATAACAACCACAATGATAACACATGGTTAATTTTCAAACCACCCCAATGTTTCTCAGATAAAAGAGAGAGGAAAACATCTGCCCAGAGCTTAGCAGGAAGCAATAGAGTTGACATTAGAGCAGACTTTGAGAAAAAACTGTGGATTCTTGGTCCTCTCCACACAGTGGACTTGTGATCTGTAAGAACTTGTGCAACACGTCCAACTTTTGCGTAATTTTTCCCACACCCAGTGCCTCAGATTGTCAAGAAAGGGGAAAGAAAAAAGAATCCTTTCTAGATAGTGTAGCTGTTCCCCCTGGTGTTACTGGAAGGGGACATGCCAGAAGGCTGCTACCTTGCCAAAAGCCTGTGCTCATCTCTACTACTGATTTTTCATGTGACCTTAGGAAAGCCACTCTTAATTCTTGACTTGAATTTCGTCATCTCAAAAGTGAAAGATTTGAATTGTAGTTGCCAAGTCTCAAACCACTTTTAATTCCCTGGTTCAGAGTTGAAGTAGTTTGAGCTGGTTCAGCCTAGCAGTATTGTTAGTACCTAGTAACATTCTGAGCGAGTGGCTGCCTGAGATTGGAGAGACATGAGTAAGCCAAGAGCTGAGTCTTGATATTCTAAACTGTTGGCTTGGCCTCTGAGGAGTTTACCACTAGGCATCTCTACAGTCTACTACCAAAAAAATCTACTGAGTATTGCCATCTATGAGACTTTCTGCCCATGGCATTAGAACTTAAAAACATGATACCTCTAAGGCAGTGTTGATAGGGTAACTTAATTCTTGTATAGTCAATATTCAGGTTGCTCAGTACACTTCTCTTTAGGAGAGAGAAAAAACAAGCTGGTATATACTTCAGGGAGACTAATCAGAATATCTGAACTTTTTTAAAGTTTTATTTTTTTTTCTGTGAGAGGGTCTTACATTGTAGCCCCTAGATGGCTTGTAACTCACTATGTAAACCAGGGTGGCTTCAGACTTATGGAGATCCACCTGCTTCTGCCTCCTGGGTGGTAGGAATAAAGTTCTGTACCACCTCTTATCTCTCTATGAACTATAGCTTTATAAAGAAGTAAGGGGAACTGGGATGTTTCCCTGAGTTTGCTAAAAATAAGGCAGAAAGGTGCTATGGTAGCTGTGTGTTGTATTGAAAAGTATTTCAATCTGAATGTTTTTATGGGACAGATTTTATAGATTGAAATAGATTTTATATTCCTATAAAGATAAAATTTGTCAACTCCCCAGAGATGAAATAGACTACTTTGGGAGACAGTGAATCCTCCAGGAAGAGGAAGTATTTGCAGAGAAGCCTCCAGTTGATTGTCAGGGCTTCTATCACTGCCACCAATCCTGCACCACCTCATTAGTGCCTATATAACTGGCACAGGTCTGAGAATCTTATGTTTAATCATGCATTTAATAACAACCCAGTGCAGTCGATTCTTTATTGGTGGTACTGTTGCTCCCATTTTAGAGAGGAGGAAATTAAAGATAAAGAGTTTAATTAAGTTGTCTGAGCTTAAATGAATGAACGCTGGGAAAGCTGGGAGTTAAGACTAGAAAAACCTTGCCCAATTGACTGTACCTATGTTAAGGAGTTATCATTCCATGTGCTGCACAGGAATCCATGCACTGGCTGTGACTGGAAAACTAGGATTTTAAGGACATTAATGTGAAAGGGTGACTATATGATGACAACACAGGTGCTCTTAAGAACTTGTCTCCACAGTTTGGGCTTAAAGGATACAACCTTCCTGCCTGCTTGCCTGCATTCTTTCTCCCTCCATCCCTCCCTCTCTCCCTACTTCTCTCCCTCCCTTCCTTCCTCCCTCCCTTCTTCCCCCCCTTTTTTCCTGTGTATACACCAACTACCACTTATATGTTATGACAATGAGGCAGTTTGAAATCTTTTGGGTTTTCGATTCTTGTGTTAGACACTTAATCTTCAACAAGATAAAGAAGTTAAATTTCCTTTGTAGCCAGAGGCTATTAGAACCTAGAGCAGACAACTCTTTCTAGACACTAAGACAGAAATCTGCTAGTGGAAGACCTCTACCATAGGGTACCCTGCAGATGGGTTTGGCTCACCAGAAAACATTTTAAAGTGATAGTCTGAAATCACTGATAAGCTAGTATCCCTGCCCCACCATGGTGTGTTAAAATTCTACATGGGATCATTTATGAATAAACAACTTTTTCTTATGTAAACCTTATCTTTAGGGAGGGTGGGCTATATTGAAGATAAAGCTGCTGTGACTGAATAGCTACAACTCAGCATGGTGCACATATAGTATGTAAGGTCAATGAATGTAAATGGATATGAAGATACACATGCAATTTATGTAATACAAGTTGACTATCCCACTGGAACTTAGAATAGAATAGATAGAAGCAGGGTCCACAAAGACATGACAAAGGTCATGGTGGGAACTTTCCACCTTGGCAGAGGAGACTGACCCCCTGACATGCTTGTCAATGTGAACACAACTTTTAGTTTCTTTTTATTATATCAATTTTAGTTGATATTTTATTGTTTGTAGCATCTTTGTAGGTACTGAGTATCCATAATTATCTCTAGAATATCCAGTAGTTGAATATCAATAGAATATTCAGTGTACTTTAATAAGATGGGTTGATTATAGATTTGGACTTTCTTCAAATGAGTGTAGGTATGGACTGAGTATAGTCACTGTATATTGAGTGGCATTAGAATTCAAGAACAAATCTATGATTTAGAATCTCAGGAAGCCTTACCTTGAATGGGATGGGACTCACCCCAGTCATAACAGCTATTGCAGAGGATGCTGAGAAAGAGGACTCATGGCTGCTGGGAGTGCAAACAGGCACAGCCATTGTGGGAATCAGTTTTGGAGCCTCCTTAAAAAGTTAAAAATAGAACTATCATATGACCATGATATTTCGCTTCTGGACATCTGCCTGTGATGGAAATATTTGCACCTCCATGTTTACTGCAGCTTTACTATAGCAGGGGATTGGAACCAATCTAGTTGAACATCAGTAGATGAACAGATAATGAAATCTGGTACATACATGAAACAGAATGTTACTCAACTCTGAAGAAAAATAAAATCACAAAAATTTCAGGAAAATGGGTGGACTTAGAATATATAATATTTAGTGAGACCACTCAATCACATAAAGAAAAATCCTGCATGTTCTCATTCATATATGGATCTTATGACACATGCATATATATAAGTAAACAAGTGTGTGTGTAGAGTGTAACATTTAGAAAAGAACAGGAAATAATATTTAAAAAAGACAAAATGCTCACTAATGAGTTCACATATGTAGTATATATAGTTCCTGTAAATCCTTTTCATTATCTCCCTAGGTATAACACATTTCCAGTGCAAAACAATTGGCATGGGGCAGTTACCTTGATTCGAGCTCTGGTTAACATTTTCATTTTCATTCCTATTCCTGTAGGCTCTCATTCTCCATGGTACCAAACCAAGTGTCTTTCACCCTTTAGCCAAGTTTAGCTATTCAGACTATAAAGTGTGAAGATTGTTAGAAGTGTGTTTAGTACCGGAAGTTAGGTAACTCTAAGACAACCTAGGAATTCTGATTTACTTTTTCTGAATCTCAAAGAATAATTTATCATGAATTTGAAAACATTGAGAAACTTGCTTTGCTTTTTTCACTGTATGTTATAATTCTGATTATATCAATGATGGTTAATAATCACATCCCTTTTATTTAAATAACAAATAATCTTTAGGGAGGCTTTAGTGTGCTAGAATGAAGGTAAAGCTGTGACTAGAAAAGATGCACCTACAATGGACATCAGAGTCAGGATGTAGCTAGGGTGGTGGAGGGCTTTTCTAGCATACACAGAGCCTGGGTCCAGCACCGTACAAAACAGACATGGTGCTACATGTCAGAGTTCTGAGCACTCAGGAGGTGGAGGCAGGAAAAGTTCAAGGTCACCTTTGACTACAAAGCAAGTTAGAGGACAGCCTGGAATGCATGTGACCACATTTCAAAAGAAAAAATAAATAGGAAAGCACACTAAATTGACAGTGTGTAAAACACAAAAATGGATGCATTTCATTTTATTTTGCTTATGTGCTCAAGGAAGGTAGGAGAAGCTAATACTTCATGCAGACAATCAGACTGGGCAGCTCGCTGAGTTTGAGTTGACTGGGGCAGTGACTTAGGCCATTTCTCAAGCCCCCTTTTCAGTGGCAATGACTTCAACCTGTTTATGGTTCTCCACTCCAGGATACAGGCAAAATCCCACTCCTGATCTCTGCTTTCCAGTTCCCATCTCTGGGCACCATGTTTGACATTTGCAGACTACACTCCTCTGCCTGTGTACTGCTGCCCATCCACATTCCTCACCGAGGTGTGGCAGCAGCCCAGCTGACTCAGAGTCTTGAATAAGGGAAGAGATAGCTCACTTGTAGTGTAGGATAAGTGCTCACTGATAGCATTCCTAGAGAAAATCTAATTGCTAAGGTTTCTGGAGCTTTGTGAGGAGCCAGTACTTAGTGGATTCAGCTTGGGAGCAAAGGGTATAATGTAGTCTAGGCTCATTACTCCACTCAGATGAATTAGTATGAGTAAAATCCTAAAAATAGTGCCAGTGGCTATCATGACAGTATACAGAAGAGACAAGTGACACAAAGCACATGGACAAAGGACATTTGGATTCAGTAATAAAGAGTTCCTGAATAGCTAGTAGTGTGTACCATATGAAATGCTTTATAAATGATTGACTTCTCACAGCAAGTACTTGAGGATATAATTATAGCTCTATCCTATGAAAAGGTAGTCTAGCTTCCATCTTCGAGACTGCAGGCAAGTTCCATGACTCAAGGATTGAATAGACAGCTGTGACTGACTTACAAGGTGTCAGCGATAGCCTTCCTCCAACTCTCCCTGAGAAGCCAGGCTAGAGAGTAGATACAATATGGAGAAGTCACGCAGTAATAGAGGAAGGAATGTGTCCTTGAAACTCTAGCCATTCCAAACCAGAGTTCTTTGGAAGGTTCCTTCTCAGGTACTGCACCTCTCAGTCAGTCTCCAGTGGGAGCTGGCCACCGCACAGACTCAAGGGCTGCTTCCCGGAAGGCCCTGAGACAGACCAGCAGTTCTGAAGCTTCTTAGAAGTGCTTGAGTTTGCAAGGATTTTTTTATGGAATGGCATGCAAGCACTGCAACATCCATTTGCTAATTCTTGGGTAAGATTAGTATCAGAAATACAATTGCAGCCTTTTAGTAGGGAAGTCTTCCTCCTGGAGAGAGATGTGTGGGAACAGAAAGGTTTTCAAGGTGAGCTTGTTTGGAATTATAGCATTTTACTGTTGAGATGACTGTTTTATAGGTGTGCAAGTAGAAAGATCTTCGGGTTTGAGGTCAGAAAGCCAGGGTTCACCTGCCAGTTCTAACCAAGTGGCATGGCAGAGATACTCCTGCTGAGAGCTGGCTTGCTTCCCACTCAGAAAGAAGATTGGGAATTCACTATTTAGTGGAGTATTTTTAGAGATATATAGAGATTAGTGTGTACAGGGGTCTGGGAATTATGTTAAATGAGAAATGAGAGGGGAAAGGTAGACAGAGTACACTTAGATACTATTACTTGATCTCTTAAGATATTTCAACAACTTTAATATGGAAAAGGACATCAATTGATGTTGCATATTTTTGGAGGGCAAACAGGAAATGATGTAATAGAGTCAGCCATTTTGCTGCTACAACAAAATTTCACTGACTAAAGAATTAATACTGCAGAGTTTTGCAGGTGAGTGCTGTAGTTGGTGGAGTGTCCATGCTTTAAAGTTTGACTCTTAGCATGAGGTGATGTTGTGAGGTATTGAGAAGTGGAACCTAGTGGGAAATTTTAGCTATTGTAGTTGTACCTTTGAAGAGGACTGTGGGGTCCTAATATTGGTCTTTCTCCATCCCCTCCCTCTTCCCACTCTCTCTTTGGTCAGGCTTTTCCCATTAATATGTTTTCATCATGGTATGCACCACAGGCCCAAAGTAGGGTTGGGGTTCATAGGTCATAGACCAAAACCACTAAAGCTATAAGGCAAAGTGACACTTTCTTCCTGATGAGTTATCTCCAGTATTTGTTACAGTACTAAATATGTAACTAAAGTACTCAGAAAGTCTAAAATCAAGGCACCAGTAGTTTCAGTCTGGTGAGACTTTCCCCAGCCTCAAGATGGTTAGAGGGTGTCTATTACTGCACCTTCTAGAAAGAAGGGGCTATTAACAATGCCCTTAATGTTGAAAGGGAAAGATGACAAAAAGGGCCTAGTTAAGTTGCGAAAGGCTTTTTGAGTCACAAATTTAATCCATGAGGGTTTTATCCCCATCAGTAATTATCTCCTCAGGGCCCCACCCCCTTAATACTATGTTTAAGCAACACATTCTACCTTAGGAGTTTTGGGATATATATATATATATATATATATATATATATATAATATATATTATATATAATATAATATATAATATAATATATATATATATATAATATATATATGTGTGTATTTGTGTGTGTGTGTATGCAAGTATATAAATTTAGCCCATAAGGAGTCTCTTGTATTATCTGAAAATCTTCAGTTGAAGATGGAAGCGGCTGTTCTCCGGGTAAGTTCATAACAAAGGGACTCTGAAAATCCTCTAGCAGACCAGGCTTTAGGCTCATAAATGAATCTTTTCCACTTCTTTTAAGTGTCCAAAGTAACTTTTGTTTTCTGTATTACAGAAATAGTCTGTTCATAGATAAAAAAAATTAGAAGACCAGATAAGCAAACGTTTTTTTAACTGTTACTTTTGGTGGAACCATTGAGAAGAAAGGCCAAGAGGAAATAAGTCTATTGTAAATTTCTGTAGTTATGTGACAGTGGCCTGCTTGCTGAGGTCCTCACTCTTGGCTTTTTGTGGTGCTCCTGTGATCACTCATGTGACTTAGTAATTGTTTACCAAAGAAAGATCAGAGGAAGGGAGTCAGCTCCTGTCTTGATTCCCAACTCCCCCTCCCTGAGACAGGGTTTCTCTGTGTAGCCCTGGCTGTCCTGGAACTCACTCTGTAGATCAGGCTGGCCTTAAACTCAGAAATCCACCTGCCTCTGCCTCCCAAGTGCTGGGATTAAAGGCGTGTGCCACCACTGCCTGGCTCTGTCTTGATTTTTTATAAAATTCTCACAACTCATTAGATTTATTAATTTTGTCTTTTTTATATCCACATTGCAATGTTAAGGCCAAGCACAATTTAAAACCTTACAAAATTGTTTTTGTGGGGTGTGTGTGTGTGTGTGTGTGTGTGTGTGTCCTTCCATAGGTCAGGGTTGATACTGGGTGTCTTCTTCCATCTTTTTCCACCTTTATTTCCAGATGGGGTCCCTCACTGGATCTATAGCTCACCCACTTGTATAAAATGGTTGGCCAATCAGCTGCAGGGCTTGGTTTGTCTCTGCTTCCCTAGCAGTTGGATTCTGACTGTGACACCATGCCCAGCTTTTACATCAGAGTGAGGCCCTGAATTCAGGTCTTCATGTTTGCACAGCAATCACCCTATAGACTCAGCCAGCTCTCCAATGTCCACATAGATTTATTTTACTATCTTCTTAGGGAGCAGAGTTGCATACAGGATGGTCAGGACTCATCTCAGAGCTACCATACTCTTGTTCCTGAGGTCATGCTAGGGATACAGAAAAATCTTTGCACAGATTTCTCAGTTGGTCTGGCTTAGACTGTCTTGTCGTTTTACGAAATAAACTATGATTTTATTCCTTAAAAAAATTACCATAAAATGATGTAACTCTCTAGAGTGGTTTGGAATCTTTTGTCAAAGTTTGTTTGCTGCTCTCATTCTATATTTCCCCTCTATTTTGACTATATTTTCCTTGGTAAGTTCACACAGAAATATAGCATTTTGAGACTATAACTTTTCCCTACCCCCAGCCCCCAACTCATTTCTTGCCCCTCCTCTTTCCAGATTCATGTCATGTACTTCTTTAAAAAAATTAAAAATGCTTATGTTACTTGGCTGTCCATACTGCTAAAGAAAACTGACTCCCTTTCCTTCAACAGTGATTTCTTACCAAGTACCCCTTTCCTATCTGGGCCACAGTGTCAACGGCTTGATCTTGTGCAGACCTTATGCAGTGCCACAGCTGCTCTGAGTTCATCAACACCTTGCTTGTGTTCTATCCAGAAGACACTATGCTGCAGCTGGCCTTCCTGGCCTCTGGGTCTTACACTCTCTCCACCCTCACTTCCACGATGTTTTCTGAGTCTTCCTGGGAGGGGCCATGATAGATCTCTCTCTCTCTTTCTCTCTCCCCCTCTCTCCCCCCCCTTCCCTCCCTCCCTCCCTCCCCCCCCTCTCTTTTCTCTCTCTGTTTCTTGTCTCTCTGTCTCTCTCTTTCCTCCTTCCCTCTCCCCCCTCCTCCTCCCTCCCTCTCTTGCTGTCCCTCCCTTACTCCCTTCCCTCCTCTCTCATTTAGGGTTGCTGTCATCCTGTGAAAAAAAATTTTAAAAATAGCTTGTCAGTTTTACTGGCAAGAATTAGGGGCATATCTCTGTTAACGAAAATCCCAGTACTTATGAAATTTTATTAAGTTTAAAACTGATAAGTACCTCCCCCTTCCCATGCTTCCAAAGGCCACGATCAGCACTTTTGTGTCTACTTCAGCCTCTCATGAATTTACTCAATGCCTGAGTTGGTGCCTTGGCAACATATGAGTAGTTCTTGTGGCTTTTGTGAAAGAAATCCTGACTTTGCCGCCTCCCGTTCTGTACTCGCTTGTTAGTGTTGAGGCACTTTGCACAGGTCATGGGGCAGAGGACAGCATGGGTCATCACTGAAGAAAAGGAGCCCATGGTTATTGTCTTTGGTATAGGAGGATGGTAAGTACATTCCATGATCATAAAATAAAGAACATAGTCTAACAGATAAGCGATAACCAGCTTACAGGACTGCTTGAACTTGAGCCTGAGGACAACTGTCACACCATGCATGGAGTGCTAGTCTGGAGTGCCTCTCCAGAGCCTTTGAGCCTCCATCTAACCTCTGTGAGACTTTCATTCTGGTCAGTGGAGTCACCTGTCAGAGAGCAGGTTCCTGGGCCAGATTTGAATTCAGCTCCTCTTAGCTTGTGACAGGACTTTAGATTTTATTTTTGGGCTATACAAGCATACCTTGCATCTGAGGGAAAGTGAAGGATAAAGAATCTAGTGATCATTACCAATATTACAGTCACATTGGCACTGCAACTATGTTTCTGGGGACTTTGCACAAATGTGGAGACTGAACCAAGCATGCTAAGAAGCCCAGCAAGCATTGCACAGAGAAGTTTCTCAGTCTCTCTCCACAGAATGCTTATAAATGTTAGCTGAGGTGCCAAGTCTTCCGTGGGTAACTGAGGTGTCTAGGTTCAAGATAAAGCAGACCATGCCTCACCCATTTACTTTGCCCTTTTCAAGTTATTTCAGATTTCAGCATTGTACACAGCCCCTCTACTGTTGTGCTAACAGTAATATGAAGACAGGGAGAAGAAAACTCATCTCACACTGTTTTAAACTGTTTTATTGAAATTCATACCACACAGTTTATCTATTAACACAAACCATTTAGTAGATTTTCCAGTAATCACAGTATTTAAGGATCACATCAATGCCTCTACTGCCAGTGCTATATCTGTTCTTTCCTTCAGGGCATCATCTCTGCTCTGGGAGCTCAGCACCATGCCCAGGAGCTTTTCAAGTGCTGTGTCATCCCCTGGTCCCTTTCTCTGTGTGAATGGTGGCAGCAGTACTATTGAGCATAGTCATTGTTTCATTCAGTGCAAGTGGAGACTCACTGCTTTAGCTCCTACTCCCCCGTGTACCAACACTGTCTCACTAGCCTCCCATTTCTTCCAGCACTAATTTATTTTTGTTACATGCTCATGGAGACCAAGCCAGGTGTCTTTTGAATGCCAGGCCAGTGCTCTGCCTCTGACTCAGCCCCAGCCCTCCTTTGCTCAAGCTGGCAGGGTTGCCTTTGGAAGAAAAGAGATTAGGAGCCATTAGAATTTTGACATTTCTGAAGACTAGACATTTCACAGTTTTTCTTGTTTTTAATCAGGAAAAGAATATTTTTTGTTCAGACAAGGTATGTGGAGGGCTACAGTTATGTAACAGTTGCCTCTAACCCTTGGTACTTAATTTTTATAATTATTATTTTATTTTAACTTATGTGTATGTGTGGGTTTGGGAATACAGGTGCCCACAGAGGCCACAGACATCAAATACCTTAGAACTGGAATTTTAGAACTGCAAAATGAACCATGTAGGTGCTGGGAACTAAACTCTGGTCCTGTACAATAGCAGCATGGGAGACATTTCTCTATCCCTGATTCTCAGTTCTTATTCAGAGATACAAAACTATTTCCTTTTCAAAAAGCTTTCATGTGGTGTTTGTATTTTAACCTAAGATTTGCTCCCTCTCTGTAGCTATAGATGGGCCTCCTAGTAGTTAGCAAACTTTTGTATACTGGGAAGTAATTCCTGTGCAAACATTTCTGCAATGAGCAATTTACTATTGTTAAAGATGGTTTCTAAACGCCATGTGGATGGCATGCTACATAGGCTGAGCCTCAGGAGCAGGGCTGAGGGCTGGGCAGGAGCTTCTGGGTGGGTGGGCATGTGTGTGGCTTGAACAAGCTCCTGTCCTATAGACACAGCATGCAGAGCACTGACGTGCTGACTCTTTGGCATATGTTTAGGCATTTTATCTAATTTCTAGTGAGTAGTGAATGTTGGACATTGAAACTAACTTTCACTATTTTTAAAGTTTCTAAATGGGAGAAAATGGTTTTTGTTTGTTTGATTTTTGTTTCGTTGTTTTAGTTTTTTGTTTTGTTGGTTGTGTGTGTGTGTGTGTGTATGTTTGTGTGTGTGCTGTGTACATATTTTGGTCTGTGGGAAGAGTATTGCTGATGAAAGGACCCAGTTTAGGGAGAAAGACTTCACCCATTCTCATACTGGCTCACTGAAAATGGATGCTCATAAATACAAAGCAGGAGTGAATGAGAAGCCAAAATGTCCAGTTTTGGTTATTTTAACTCAAAAATGAAACAGCTTGAAACTAGGCTTTTTTAGTTCCTTTGGTAATTAATTGCTATTTTAAAGTTCAGCATTGCCTATCAGACAAGCAGTTCTGTTTGTCTCACTGAGTTATTTTATTTTGTTAATGTAATTTGTTTGATCTAGTGACAATCATGAGCTATTCAACAATTAGGTTTTCTTCTTTCCTTTTTTTTTCTTTTCTTTTTTCTTTTTGGAATGACTGGGAAAGAAACCTACATATTAATGACTTTTATATTCTCATTTTATTTTTCTAGGAGTCAGAGAATAATAAGTTATGTTCCCTATATTCCTTCCGAAATACGTCTACCTCACCACATAAGCCTGACGAAGGGAGTCGGGAGCGCGAAATAATGAACAGTGTTACTTTTGGAACCCCAGAACGCCGCAAAGGGAGCCTTGCCGATGTGGTGGATACGCTGAAGCAGAAGAAGCTGGAGGAGATGACTCGGACGGAACAAGAGGGTATGTGGATCTCCCCCCTGGGCTTTTTTCCCCTCCACCATAGCAAAATAACCAGGATCTCAAGGACCAGAAGTGCCTACATGTGGCAAGCTGGGAATAGTCACTCAGAAGTTACTACGGTGACAGCTGACTGAAGTCCATTAGGAGTGCTAAGCAGATAGCCCCAGTTTTCTCAAAACCTGTGCGTTTTGTTTGTTTCTTACAATACCCCAAGGATTAGAACTGACCTTAACCATCACCCTGGAAAAAGATAGCAAGGCAATTTCCCTAAGTATAGTTTTAGTGATTTTTCTCTTATTTCCTTTTGGCAGATAGTTTTTTTGATATGCCCAATTTGAAAATGAAGTAAACCTTTTTCTAATGTATTTCTCTTCCATTTTTGACTGTTACCCATTTAGAATTTTACATTCACCCCTGAATGTTGGACTAGGTTGGAGAGCTGCTAATGCTTTCCAAGGGTGGGATGTGCCCGCCAGAGCCTTCTGCATTCAGCTTCTCTACAGGACCCTCCAGGGAACTCAGCTTAAACTCAATGCGCCGCGTGCTTATTGCAATGAGTATGTACATGTGGTCTGGATCTGTATGCTTCAGGCCTGACCTAGTCCTGGATTTTTCACTCGTAAGTGAAATTTAGACCTTGGTGACACTCTTGGGAACTTTGATTAGCAGGTAGTTCCCGTCTAATTGGATTTTACTCTTGTAAAGACTTAATGTTCGTCTTTTATTGATATTTGTGGAACTTTGGCTATAAAGTCTTGTTCACTTTCTTGTCATGCTAATCAGATTGCTGGTGTGTATCTGATGCTTTGGGTGGCCCAGGCTACTCCGCAGAGACTCTACTCAAAGGTCAGGTTTTCCAAGCCACACAATTCAAAAGTTGCTGTGGTCTTTGCATTTAATATGGCAATTGAAACATTTTGAGAAATAACCCATACAGTGAATATGAAAGTCTCTTATAAACTGCAAACTATGTGGATTTGAGGTGTTCCTGATGATTATCACATTATAAATATTAATTATTCCACTGTGCTTTGATGTAAGGAAGCCTCTGGAGACCACTGAGGTAATTTGGATGATCAACTTTATAGTTATTTCTCTTTAGTTTTACAGACCTTTAGAATTCTTGTGCTTGCTTGATGCATACACCACATATATCTTTTTACATATCCATATGTGTGATTGATCCTTTTTGTTACCTGAGGTTATGTGTGCATGTGCACTCATATATACTGATTGCCTCTTCAATACTGGGTTTCAAGCTGTTTCTTTCTTTCCCAATTGTCAGTAATTTCTAATATGTTTCTTGCATTCATCTTTAGATTGTGAAAGAAGATGATTGGTATATTCTGATCTATATTTAAAATATGAACAAGTATGCTCTAGAGGGGCCAATGAGCAATTATGGATAACACAAGTGATCATTAGTGTGTGAACTCTGAGCTGACTCTTATGCTCTTTCAGAGCTTTATCTTCTATGACTCCCTTCAACAGTCTAGTGAAGCCTAT
Source organism: Mastomys coucha (assembly GCF_008632895.1). NCBI lineage: Eukaryota > Metazoa > Chordata > Mammalia > Rodentia > Muridae > Mastomys > Mastomys coucha. The sequence continues at coordinate 104,688,795 of NW_022196904.1, read as the reverse complement.
AACTCCTTTCTTAGCACTGTGGTAAACTCAGAAAATAAATCCATAGACTTACAGAGAAGTGAATTATATTAAATATCCAAGTAATTTTTAAAATATGATAAGGCAGAACATAATCCTTTACTAACAGTAAGATAAAGTTTAAGGTAGGCCCAGCCATGGCCTTTTAGTGTAGCAGTGCTATGACTGACATGTGCAGGTGTTTTAACAATTGCAGTGAGGTGGAAAACTGTCTGTTGTTACTGTGAGAACACTACAGCCACAGCAGATGTTGCTTTCACCTATTAGTAGGAAAGGCAAAAGTAAAAATCTCAGTCTGAGCTAGTTGGGGAAATGTTGCTTTTCCATCTGAGTTCTGTCAGTCTGTCTTTGGGGTCTGTGGACTCAAGGTGAAGGAGGCTGATGCTAGATTACATGCTGAGCTTCCAATGCATAAGGGAGTAGCCTCGAACTTTTAAAGACTTCATAGTCTAGTAAAAGGCATAGGACACATGTTGAATAAACCCAGTGTGAAGTCTAACAGTGACAGGCTCCATGAAAGCTGAACAGATCAAATGTTTTGGGAGTTTACAAGGGAGGGTTCTACGGGGAATGAGTCCTAACTAGTCTGGAGACTGAAAGCATTGCTGTGGTGGAATTCAGGGAAAGACATTGCAGGCTGAGGAAGGGCATTGCACAGAAAACAACCAGCCTTCAGGTTCTAACTTGAGGTGAATTTGCATAGGGGATATTAAGATAGAAAAACTAGGCTGCATTTGGATCCTGACAGGCCTTGCTGTTTAACTACAAAATCCAAACGCAGCATTGAAAATGATGGGGAGCTGCTCACTGTTCTGTTCTCCACGGCAAAGGATAGGAGTCTGCTCTGAGAAAGTGAACCTAGCAGTTCAGTGTAGGGTGGATGGGAACAAGGACAAACGTTCCGCACATAGTTCCAGGCTAGAGATGATAAGGGCCTGAACTAAGGCAGCAGATGTGAGAAAGGAGGCCTGCATATGGACGTCGAGTCAGGAGAGGAATTGCGAAGATATGTGAGTGTGCAAACCAAGAGGTTGCACAGGGTTTTATTGTTTTTTTGTTTTGATTTTTAAACTCTGGGCAAATAGGAAGGTAGTGATACAACCAATGAAATAAAGTGCACAAATACAGTTTGCAAGTGGGAGCAAAACAGGGTTTATAGTTTCATAATGTTATAGTTTGAATCCCATTTTTTTAAGTTTGTGCATGTGAACACACATAGGCATATGTGCATGCCCATATGCCCACATATGTGTATGTAGCACACCTGTCTTAGCAACTGTGTGAAGGTCAAAGGACAACTTCAATCGTCAGCCTTCCCTTTGCATCCTGTTGCAGGCAGTGTTTATTATTCTTTGCCACTGCATATACTAGGCTAACTGCCCTATAACCTTCCAGGGTTTGTCCCATTTCTACCTCTCCTCTCTCATAAGCACTCTGGGATTGCAGATGCACACTGTTGTGTCCAACATCACATTAGGTACTAGGATCCTGAATGCAGGCCTTGACAGTCTTATAGACAGGGCTTTAGTCACTCAGCCATCTCCTCAAGCCTGAATACTAATTTCATTTGTATTCTGGTAACAATAGACTAGAAGGCAGTGGGAGACCAAGGAACTATAGAAAGATCATTAAAGTTTAGGGTAGATTTCTGATTCTAAAATGATCACAGCATAGTTCTCAGAAGGCCAGATAGTCCTCCCAGTACCTGCTCGGCTTTGGCTCTTTTAAAGCCTTGGGTGTGACTCTTCAGGTGGGACAGGACAACTCACAGGGCATGTAAGAGCTGTTCACATATATCATTTCCCCCTCTATTTCACGGTTTGGGGGCCATATTTTAGGATCAACTGATTGGCAGGCCTGTATGGATAACAGAATAAATGAAGACCTTTCTCGGGTCATCCCAGAAAATGTTTGGACTCTTTATCAAATTAAAAAGACCTTCCCTTTCATTCCTCTTAATGCAGAAACTCATCTGTATGAAGTTTATCATTGTCTATTTAAACCGTTGCTTACATAATAAAAAAGCAACTTTCCAGGCACATGCTTTGATTTACTATATCACTGTTCTCCCTGAGCATTGCTCTGACTAGACTGCAGAGAATCTGATGAACAATGGCATTCTGTCAGAAGCACCCCCTCCCAACAACGAGGCTGATGGGAAGATGAACAAGGGTTCTGCCTTTTGTGAATTTAACTTTGATTTAATGTCATAAGTAGATGAATGGCTATGTGGCACGTAGGGAAATGACAGGTGAGTAGAGAGACATAGGAGTCTATTGAATGACTAAATCTCAGAATCTTCTTTTTAAAGTCCTGTTGATACTGGTGGCTAGAGCGTGCAGAAAGGCTGTGATTAATAGAGCCAGGTTAGAATGCTTCCAAGATAAAAATCCTTCAGCTGCGATTAAATGATGAATCTTAGTTATCCTGTGTTACCCATCTTGTTGCCAGCATAGCTGGGTCCTAACATAAGCGACAGTTGTCAGAAAATGAACACTTTAAAAAGGACTTCTATATCTAAATACATATATTTAATCAGAGAGCCCTTTGGCTTCTGAAAATAGGTTGTCTAATGAGAATTTCATTTGAGCAGCTGCGACTGAGGAGGTCAACAGGCAGCGCTAGGAGAATATGGCCCAGCTGGTTAAATGTGGTGGCTGTCGTGATTTAAACGGTCAAGTGCTGCTTGTAATCCAGGACCGTCTGTTTGTGGAGGGAAGAGGGAGTGCTTCAGCATAATGTACAGCTGTTTTAATCTCTCTTTAATAATAGTGCTCCAACCGCTGTCATGTCTTGTGTATCATACTACTGAGTGTGTGATCCCAGGCCGCTGGGGTGGGTTGCAGTCAGCATTGGGAATCTTGTGAGGGACAGGGACATAACAGGAAAACCCTTGGGTGTCAGACAAAGCTTTCTGACTCTCTGACTTTTCAAGACTCTCTTTTGGGTAATAAATACAGCCATCACGAGGAAGCAGTGGTGCTTGAAATTAGGTACAAATATCAGAGTGGATGTACTTTTTTGGGGGAGAGTGTAGAGCGGACACAGCTTAGCCAGGGTTCTATAGACATGCCTGGGTCAGAGACATAGAGTATGAGTTTGCCCCACGGTGTGCCTTAGGCCATCAGGGTGATACAAGCACACAGTCCTGTGCCCCCCCACAAAGGGCAGTAAGCTTGGGCTTCTGGTAAAGCAAGCTTCTCAAAGGGTGCTATAGTTGTTGGGGATACCATGTATGTGCTTCTGTGTATGACAGGCACACTGGTATTATTTTCATCTCTAAACAGTCATCTGGTCTGTGTTCCCACTGAAGTGTACCAACGTTGTATGTTTTTGTGTACTAAAGTTATTGTCTAGTATAGCTGAAATGAGGAGAAAACTGTTTTGAAAGTCATGTCCTAGATTGAGGTGGATCTGGATTTGAATCCAAGCTTCAGTACTCATGAAAGCACTACAAACTGTCATGTGAGCTGGAGCTAGAGCAAGGTGTATAGTTTGGTAGTTACTCAGTATTTACCACAAAAACTCTATAGCACAAATTACTAAATTTCTCTGTGTTTTAGTTTTTTTAAACCCAACATGTGCATAATTATTGTTTTATTTACTTTTCTATTTTTATGATAAAACAACATGACCAAGGCAATAAAAGCAAGCATTGAAGTTCCATGGTTAGAGTTCATGATGGTGAAGTGAGGAACAGCTGAGGGCTCACATCTTCATCTACAGCCAGGAGGGAAGGAAAGATGGAAGGAGGGAGGGAGGGAGGGAAGGAGAGAGAGAGAGAAAGAGAGAGAGAGAGAAAACACTAGCTTGATCCCAGTGACACATCTCCAATAAGGCCACACCTCCTAATACCTCCTAAACAATTTCACCAACTGGAGGCCAAATTCACATATATGAGCCTATGAGGACCATTTTCTTTCAAACTACAAAAGTTATAGTGCTGTTATGAAAATCAAGCATTGGTCAATGTACTAAGTCATGTGGACCACTGTGGGCACACAGGATAGCACTCAATAAATTAAGCCAGTTATCTATCTCCTGGCCGTGAGACCTTGCATGTATTACTTAACCCATCTGTGTTTCAGTTCCCTCATCTATGAAGCTGGGTTGTGGGGACTGGATATCACTTTTCTAATCACAGCTATTATTGCTATTATTATTGTAACTACTATTACAGTGCTGTTATTTGAAGAAACTTTTCAAAGAGAAATGTTATAAAACTCTCATTGCATGCCAGCAGGCTGTAGGGAATGCCCCAGGGTGTTAAGGGATTTAGCATTTGGCGGCAATGGTTCTTGTGTTCTGGAAGAGCAATTCAGTTTTGCTGGCCTTTCAGGCCTTCTGGAAAAGCTGATAGTAAAGTTTCCCCACTGGAAGCCAGTCTTCCCTGCTGTGAAATGTGGAATGCAATGTTGTCAGCCACTGAGGTTGGTGGAGCCTTGGATGAGGTTTCAGACTCCTGTCAGGAACAATGTGTTCCTGTTGCAATGAAATCCTGTGCAGTAAGAACACCTTGACATTCACGCCATGCTGTAGCATCCAAACAATTTTATGGCAGAATGTATGAATATTAAGGTTTTACTACTATTTTGATTGATTGTTGAAGTCTTAGCATATCTAAGCCTTTTCTGGTTATCATTTGTGAGATATGCACATAAAAACACATTAAAAAGACTCAAGGATATGGCTTCTTCAGTGAGTGCTTGCCTTTCACACATGAGGGCATGAGTTTGAAACCCAGAACTTACTTAAAAGGCCACTCCAGTACTGGGAGGTAGGTGCAGGAGGATCCTAGGTGCTTGCCAAATTGGTGAGCTCCAAATGCAATCTCAAAACTAAGAGGGGAGCGATTGAGGAAGACACCCCATATAGACCTCAGGCCTCCATGCATATGTATGGATGCCTGTCCCAAACATGTACACATACGTATTACACCCATTCACATGAACATATGCCTTCATTATTCACTGCAGCCCTGCAGAGTATCATCTCAAGCAATTAGGCTCCATAATCTGCTCACAGTTAGGTGAGGACACAGTTAGGCAGTCAGAACAATGCTAATACAGCTTTATTTAAATTATATTTTCCTTTTTCCTAAAATTTATTTTCTCCCAATAGTATTTATATTATTGGTGCTATACTGGATTGTTCAGTGTGAGAATTACACTTAGTGCATTTTCAAGTTAGGTATGTTTGCTTTTCAATTTTTGGAAACTGGTCATCCTCTCATGTAACTTAATGGGCGAGAGTTCTGTGGCCCATGGCCTTTTGGACAAATCATCACTAGTTCTGCCTTTGGCTGTTTCATGGCCCCAGTAACAGTCCGGTAACACATATGCAGCTGAGTCCTCTCCTTAAGTTCTCTTTGTTTGGCTTCTGTTTTGAAAAGATGCTGTAGATTCTTGGCCCATTTCTCGCTCCTCAGATTTAAAGGTTATTTTTTTTCCTGGCTCTTTTCACTAATAGCGTTAGCAGACACACACACAGTTGTTTCAGGTTTGTCTTTGCTGAATGGGGAGGGGATTGAGGGTGCTCTAGGCATTTTGTTGTTTACAAAGAGGCAGCTTCCTAATGGTTCACTGGAGCAGGCACAGTCTCCTCTGCCTTTTGCATTTGAGAAGTTTGCATTTTCCCTTGAAAACCCACTACAGTTTCTTCAGAAAACTTTTTTTTCTGCGAGTTTCAAGAAATGAGCAGGGGAAAGTTTGGATCTTTAGTATTTTCTTAATAGTTGAAAGAGAAAATGAACAGGTAAGGAAGTGGGTCATTTAACATGTTAGCTGATGATCAAGCCCATGATCAAGGAGACAAATGCTCATGACCTTGTGCAGGAGGCTCTGTACTGTTGACTGCCCAGGGGCATTCCTTCTGTGCAGCCCTTGCTCTAGACATGCTAGAACTTTGCTGTTGTCTTTCATTTTGTTCTGAAACAGTTTTGAATTAGTTTTAAGCAATACATTTAGTTTTATCGACTTTAGAACTTTATAAAAATGATGCACCCTGTAGCGTCTGAGCCCTGGTTTGAATCCTCACCCTGTACTACATGATGAGTTTTGCTGTGTAGTATAATGCATTTTCACTTCTGTCTAATATTCCACATACTACTTGAAGGTGTGGCATGTCACAGTCTGTTCTACTGTCCTGTCTCTAGATACTTGAATTTTTCACAATTTTCTGTAGTGCAACCAATAATGTCAGGGAGTGTCTTGCACTTGTGACTTGCACTGATGCACATGTGAGTGAGGGTCCTCCCTTTATGACAAGTATTGCTAGTATTGATATTGATACTGACAGATGTGTACTCTGCTTTTTTTATTTGCTCTGTCTGCCTCCATGTCCGTTTTCTGTGTGTGCATGTGTGTGTTCTCGGAAAGCTGTAACTGTCTAGAACTCTTTGGTCTATCTCCCTCAACTGTCCTTAAGTTTTTTTTCTAGTTTTTGTTTTTTTCATAATCACTATCCTTTTCAGAAACTCAACAAGAGTCTCCACTGGTCCCTTTGCTTCAATTTCCCTTTTCTTGTGTCCTAATAGAATGTCTTCAGCCCTTTCAACAATGGCCAAGCACAGGTGCCTTATTCTCCTGCTGGACTGTGATTACTGGATTTGTTAGGAAACACACTGTTGTCCTTTTGATCTTCTTTATTGATGTTCCCATCTTAAGATGTGGTTTTGGGATTAGAGTAATTACTGACCTCTAATTATCTTGGGTTTACAACCTGCATTTTTTTGGAAATACTTTAAATTTAAAATTACAAGCCTTTTGATTATTGCTCAATCCTATTGTTTATATTAAAATAGACATTTTTTTTGTAGTCATTTCATCTGTTATATGGAAATAGATCTATAATTCCAGTTACCAGGAAGCTGAGGCAGGAGGATCACAAGTCAGAGGCCATTCTGGGCTATATAGTAAGTTCAAAACCATCCTGGACAATCCCATTTAAATTAAATTAAAAATAAATTTAAAAAAAAAAAGGAAAAGGATAGCCAGGCATATCACTCAGTATTTTTGTGCTTGCATTGCATGAAGAGTCTGGGTCCCATCCTTAGCAGTTTAAAATTGTTAAAGAATCCTTTCAGGAAGGAGGCTGGGATGATGGCTCAGTATTTCAGATTCCCAGCACGAGATTGGTTAGGGCCTGCCTCTACTCCTAGCAATCTGCAGGTGGAGATAGATCTTTGGAGAAAGGTAGCTAGCTAGGCTAGCCAGATCTATAAACTTTGGGTTCAATATTTAGAGTGGAGTCTGATCAAGAAAGAGACCCAAAGTCTCAACCTCTGGTCTCCAAAAGTCTACTATATGTTAATACATATGAATATGTACTTACTAGGCATGCATCCACCATACCCCCATAAAAATAAAAAAGACGACTTCTTTCAGATGTTGGCTTGAACTTGATATGCAATCTTTTATGACTCTAGTAACTTTATAGTGTCATGCAATTAAGTAATTGATTTAAGTTTTAGGTTTTTTTTTAATTTATAATATATATATATATATATATATATATATATATAAGTTCTAAAATTCTATAATTCTATGCTATTTTGATTTTTTAAAAATTCATATCTAAACTTCAGAGTCCACTAATCAGGGTGCCCCCTCCCAAAATGTTTTCGAAATAAATCACTCATTTCAACCAATCTCATGATTCCTTTTCTTTTATTCTTGAAAGTGTTCGTGATTATCTCTTCTTTTTGATCCAGAAATATTTATGAAGTGAGAGATAAAAGCAGCTATGCAGTCTTGATGTCTGGAGAAGACATTGTCCAATGAAGTCCTTACAAAGCCCTAGCTTAGTGCTGATAGCTTAGCTCTGAATTATCTGGTGGCACAGATGTGGGTGCACTTTCTCAGTTGAGTTTATGTCTGAGGGGCCCACACTGCAGCACAAGTCCAGACAAGTGCCCCACAGTGAAGTCAGAGGATGCGGGCTGCCCACTACCACTGGGAGCACCAGAGTTAGAGGTTTATGGGTTTTCACAATTGCTCACAGTATGTTAAAAACAAGTAAAAATTAATGATGAAGGTATGTTGAATAGCTATGGCACTGTGGCAAGTATTGAATTGTGCTAAGAAAATCCATAGCAGCAGCAACAGCAAGCTTAGTCACACCATTGTGTATTTTTTAGTGAATGGGAACAAGAGTCAAAGGGAAGTCTTAGAAGAGGCCCAACACACTGTGTGCTCTGAAATTCCATTGCATTCCAGAATGCAATCCCAGCTTAAATGGAACTCATTTAGATTTGTTTATTTATTTACTCATTTTAAATTCATTAATTTGTATGTGTGTGTGTGCGTGTGTGTGTGTGTGTGTGTGTGTGTGTGTGTGTGTGTGTTTATGAGTATGCCATGGTGTATGCGTGGAAGTCAGAGTATGACTTCTTTCTGGAGTCCTATCTCTTCTTCCACCTTATTTCTAAGGCACTGGTCTCTCCTGCTGTTCCTACATAGCATAATCCAGGCTAGGTGGCCAGCCAGCTTCCAGCTGGCTCTACTCTCTCTGCCTTTTGTCTCTCTAGGAGTGCTGGGATTACAGATGCATGCCACCATATCCACATCTGGCTTTTCATGTGGGCCTCACTTCATCAAACTGATCCCACAGGGACTTTTACCCTTGAGTCACCTCCCTCGTTTGACCTTTTAAAAGGATGATCCCTTAGCTCTCAGTTTCTAGCTTCTACATACTCAGATTTCAGTTCCAGGCAGGCCTGGATGGCTCAGTGGATAAAGGAGCCCACTGCTAAACCTGAGTTCAATCCCTGGGACCAATATGGTAGAGAGAGAGAGAAAACTGACTCCTGTGGAGTGTCCTTTAACTTCCACATACATCATGGAATGTGTACCTCTCATATCCACACACAAATAAATATAATAGGAAATATCAAAACTACATTTCTTCTTTCTTGGAGAAGTCTTATAAGCCTGTAATCCTAGCATCCAGGTCTAAAGGAGATCACACCCAACTTTCCTTTCTTTTCTTTTCTTTTCGTTTCGTTTCGTTTCGTTTCCTTTCCTTTCCTTCCCTTTCCTTTTGTTTTCTTTTCTTTTCTCTTCTTCCTCCTCTCTTTTGAGGGGGTAGAGGGTCTCATTTAGCCTAGCCTGGCCTCAAACTTATCTTGAACTTCTGATTCTTCTGCCTCCACTTTCCAAGTACTAGGATTAAAGAACTGTGCCATCACAGCTGGTTTTATGTTGTACGTGTACTTAGCGGGTCTCTGGATGCAGGCTTCATGGATGATATGCAAAAATTCTGCCAACTGGACTCCATTCCAAGCCTCACAAAATCCCATGGACATATATATGTGCTTCATTTTCACAGACTCACTGCCTGTGAGTTCCTCATTTGTCATTTGTATTGTCTCCCACTTCATTTAGGTAGAGTGTCAATCAGGGCTTGTCCAGGGCTGTTTCCCAGTACTTGTAGCTCTTAATAAATGTTTATTGATTGAAAATACAAGTGAAACTTGACTACCGCTTCTAGTTTTTCCTTCTACCTCCCCTACTTTGCATTTACCTCACTCTCACAATTAGATTTTTAAGTATAACTTTAATGGCAATGAAGGCCAGTGGAGAAAAAAAAAACCTATTTTCTCTTTTAGTGACACTACTTTACCTTCTTTTTAGCTCTATGAGACCTATTTAAAAGTCTTTCTGCCAATGAGAATGTGACTTTTGGTATGATACCATTTTCCATCATCCCTTGGATTGGAATTACACTCTCTATTCTGAAACCACAGCCCACCAGTCTTCGTTCAATCCTGTGCAGAGTTATAGCCAATTAGTTGTCAGTTTACCATGGACATATGTAAAGTCTCAAGTCTTTCTATGCAGTCACATCATGTCAACATCTCTTATCCATCCATGTTGATCTCACACTGGTGGAAACTGTGTTCACGATCTCCCTGATTGTGCCTGCTGTGTCATCAGTCTCTGGGATAAGCTGTATTCTTGTTTACCAGGTAGAAAATAGCTTCTGTGATTTTTTTCCAACCTATATTTTCTTTTATTACTTCATCAATGTTATTGTGAATATAAATAGTTCCTATATTCTCTATTCTGTAGTCTGAATTCATTCCATGGTCAAAGACATCTGTACAGGTTTCAGTTGGTGATATCACAAAAAAAAAAAAAAATTCTATGAGCACTTATAAAACTTACCACTTTTTGGCTGAAAAGAAGTTTCCATTTTTCTGTCATCAGTATTCAGAATAATGACTGGGTTAGATGGTGGTTTCAGTCTTAGTTTGATTAAAAGCTGCTATACAGCTTTAGAGCCACTGTGCAATGTTGCTTTTCCACTAGCCACTGAGGAGTGACTTGGTGTCTCTACATCGTTGTCAGTAGTTGGTTTCCTAACTTTCCTTTTAGCCATTCTAATGGATATGTTCTGGTGTTTCATGGTGAGTTAATCTGTATTTCTTTTATTACAAGTGTTACCCATTGTATGTGCTGTTTGGTGTCTGTGAGTCATTGCTGGTGAAATGTTTTTCCAGACCTTGGTCCTTTTGTGTGAAATCAGACTTTCTTTTGCTATTGTATTTGGCAGTTCTTTGTTAGTCTAGGTAGTAGGCCTACACTAGAGATATGGTTTGGAAGTATCTTCTTCCAGTTGTTAATTTGCCTTTCCATGTGCCTACACATCTGCAAGTTTAGAGTCTTAATGAGGTCTAGGTGAACAATTCTTTGCTTTATGGATCATATTTTTGATATAAAATTTTAGAACAACTTGCCAAGTCCTGGATTTTAAACATTGTTTTTTATTTTCTCCCCTAAAGGATGTATAGAATTGTACACTTTACAGTTAAGTCCACATATACTTTGTAGGTAACTTTTGTATAAGGTGTGAGATTTAAGTCAGAACTCATTTTTATACTTTTAGCAATGGATAGTTACCACTTCTTTTGAAAAGCCCTGTCTGCCTCCATTGATTCATACTATAAATGACAGGATTGGCTACATAACCCCTAGGAGTCAGGAACAAAATGACACAGTGAAACACTAGCAGCTGCAGTAATGGCTAGAACAGAGGTCATGTTGGGCTGATGACTCACAGGTCAGAGGGCAAGATCAACAGAGATCCATTGCAGTCTTCTGCAGCACTAGGGCATGTCTTAGTCTACACAAGCTTTCATAGTAAAGTGCTGCAAGCTAGGAAACGTACAAAAACAAAAACCCATTGCTCACATGCCCAAAGTCGAGGAATTCCAAGACCTAGTTACTCCCTTCTTAGTTGGTACCTTGTTACTATGTCTTCATATGTTGTTAGGGACAAGCAAGCACTCATAGTCCTCTCTCGTAAGGTAGTCACTAACTTCATTCATGACCCAGCCACCAAATCTTTACCTCTTAATACCACACCACATTTGGGATTCTATTCTAGCATGTGGCTTTGGGAGGACAGAAACATTTGGACTATAGTAACATTTGAAAACAAAATTATAAACAACGTTATAATTTTTCTCAATAAAGTATTTTTGATATACACCTATCATATTTGTACAAAATCTGTATATTAAATTGCAAAATGCTCATAAAAAGCAGCAATCTAAATTTAAGAGCAGAATATACTATTCATATACTTGAAAAATTTGCTGTATTGAAGACATACAAATGAAATACATATTTAATCCAGTTTCTGTTAAAATCTGGTAAGATCTAGTAAGTAATACATATACCATCATACTTGATTTTTCATAGGCAAACTTACAGGCACATTCAAACTTTCAGCATTTTATAAAGAGTCATTTACAAGGTTCCTTCTTGAGAACTGTGCAATCAAGTTATGAAATAGATTATTAAGATCTCAGACATTTTAAAAGGTATCTATGATTGTGTAATGAATCACATTCACAGCAATCTTTGACTGCATGTGGCCCTGATAATTAATTCCACAAGGCATTTATTTATTAATCTCTTTCAAATCTATTGTAGTAGACCAAGCTGAGAGTGGTAAAAGTGGAAAGGAGGAAAAGAAGGCAAATATAAGGATAGATATTGTTCTTAGTGGCTTAAGGTTTGGTGGGAGGAAAGTGGAGTGAGTAAAGGCTGTACACGCTGTAATAGAGGGAGGCTGTTAGCATGGAGCAGGGCAGAAGACAGAACAGTTGTTTTGTCTCAGGCTAGAAATTCATGTATACAATTTGAGCTGGATTTTATGTAACTATAAGCTCAATATCCTGAAGAAGGGAAAAGTTGGAATCTGGGGTAGAGAAGAAAAGTTCATAAAATATCAGTGGTATGAGTGAACTTCTCAGGATGCTTATTGTGTCTAATTCAGGAGATCTGAATGAAAGAAAAAATTGGTCAAAGGTATTCTAAAAAGATGGAATTTGATTGTTTGGTTCTGGAAAGCAGGTGAGAACTTTAAATAGGAGGACGAGTGACTGAATAGGATTTTTTTAAAGGAAAGTAACTATTGACATTCTGACCATCAGTAGCAAAAAGACAATGGACAGTGAGGGACAGACTGTTGTAGGCTATTGTAATGGCATAGGCATATACTGATAACAGCTAAAGCATCAGTAGAGGATATATGGGAACCAGATTTTAGAGACACAGTTGAAGTTGCTAATTGGCTATGGTGTATGAGGTTGGAGAGACAACTGGAAGAGAGATTTAAGACTATTGAGATGATCTATCTCCCATGGATGAGAAGTTTCAGGAAAATGTTTAGTTTTTAGATGTACTAAGTTTGAGTATCCTCTCTGTGGATGGAAAATACACCTAGCATGCACACATATGAGGGACTATACAAGAGATTAAAAGAAGAATATGCTCTGGAGGTCCTTGCCTCTTATTGCCATGGAGTGAACTTCTTTTTTCTTAGTGAACTCATTTTGATGGGTAACAGTCCTTGATGGTACAGGGAAGTCTCTACACCTGGCCTTTTGGTGTCATCAAAAGATGAAGTAGACACAAGACAAGCTGTATCTTGTGCAGAAAGGATGCTGACTGCATAGCTGGCATGCTTCCTTATAGTAAACTTTTTGTTAAGTCCAAAAACACTCAAGAAAACAATAGTACATTAATGGCATAGTGACTTGCTGTCACTAAGTGTTACATGCGCCACACAGTTGCGTTTGGCAATTACTGACTCTTGGGAACTGATGGGACAGAGGGTTTGTTTATGCCAGAGTCAGTAAAAATACCTGAGAAGGGAGTTACATTATGGCAACATGGTCACTATAGTGATATTAACTTTTAACTTCACTATCATCTTGTACCTAAGTGGCATGTGTTCTGGATTTGATCAAAATATCATGGCATGGCCTATGACAGTGACATACTATAGAATTACCTTCAAACAGGATAATACAGTTCCATGATCAATTTCCTAACAATTTGTCAAATAACTGATCATAGATTCATGTAGTAGGTTAAAAATACTAGCTGTGGGGAGCTAGGTAAAGACATAAAGACATCAACTTCCCATCTGATTACTCATTCTGTGGGTTTGCATTTTCACATAGCTTAACAGTTGAACTTACGTTACAACATAAAGACAAATGAAATGTGAGTCTGCCTTAATAGTCTAATGACTGGCAAGGGTGCTGGTGTTAGAGGCTTGTCAGGGAAAATACATTGTCAAAGCAAAGAAGAAAAGTTATTGTGTGCTTTCAAATGTATTCATTTGGATTCCAATTTTATTTTAGTTTCTGTACCTTCATCAAAGATATAGACAGAGGTCACAACATGACTCTCTATGGTGCTTCAGAAATACCACTAATTGATGAAGCTATAAGTAATACAGAAAACAAAGCCTACCAACACCCAACTTAGCATTAACAAGATAGACATTTAATTACCAAAGGAAACCCTGTATTCTCCTTAGACATGCAGCTCTAGAGATGTAGAGGTGGCCTGGGCAGAAGTGAATTTTTGTAGTGTTTAGGTGAACAGCCTTAGGTTTCTCTGGTGATGAACTTGAGTTTTTGTCAGCCTCACTCACTCTGCCAGTCCTGCTGTTTTGCAACAGGGCTTAAAAGTGCTTTAAGTGCTTGTGACCGTGGTAATGAATGAAAATGTCTTTCTAGCACTGAGAGGATTGCATTAGACTGAATAGTCACCTCCCTTGTAAAAGCACTATTAGAGTGGGGCAGCTGTAAGTAAGGATAACGATTTGTGTCCACTGCTTATTTACTGAAAATTGTCAATGTATTATTTATTGAGAGCTCTCCAGACAGTGCTTGTCAGAATAAAAATGTCAGCTCTGAGCAAAATGTTATAATACATAATAAAAATGCTAGGTACGCATTTTAGGAAGACAACTAATTAGACCCGCTTTTTCTTTAGGAAGGGACAGTAAAGATGTCTAATATCAGAGACTTTCTCCATTTATATAGGTCTTTCCTTTCTTCCCTGCTCAGCTCAGTATTTGTTTTAAAAACTTAACCATGTCTGAGAAATAATTTGGCAACTTTCTGTGGTTGCTGTTAGACTCCCCAAGTAATAGGAGTCTTGCTCAAGAAGGAAGACCTGGCTTGCCACCCCACAGTGAGCAGCCGCCCTCACCGCCATGTTTTGTCTGGAATTAGATGTCACTTCCTCCCTGAGCAGTGCTCTCGGAAAACTGCCTCCAGTGTAAACAAGATAAAATTATTAAGCTTATTCCTCAGCCGTGCTAATTAACCCCAAACAAATTTCACATTAAGGAAACAGAATTCAATCAATGTAAATGTTATTGCCGTGTATTACTGTAAGCAATAATAGAGTGGCTAAAATAATTAATTATTTTGATTTTTTTAAAAAAGAAAGTATTCCTTCTCTATTTTTAAAATGTTGTTGCAAAACATTGTGTGGGATTATCCTGCCTTTCTTTGGATCTCTTGGCATAGAATATGAAAGACTCAACTGACAAAGCAGGAGTAACACAAAATTTTCTCCCGAACAATGAATATTTTTCCTTCTTTCACAGTTGGATTTTAGGAAGGGGAGAGCATGCTTTGGAGAGCTTCAGATTTACTTGGTCTAATGTGTTTTCATTGGCAATACTGAGGCCGGGCTGGTTTCCTCGGCCCTGCTCCACTTGACAGCTCATCATGGCGATCTCCTCTCCTTTCCCAGCACGCCTTAGTAAAATGCACATGGCAGTGCTGGAAGGGCACTAATGTAATTTATATCTGGGAGGAGATGAGAAAATACAGTTTTGCAGCATTTCAGGATTTCAGAAGCACTTGCCTATGAAGACCCTTCTACCCCTCCCTTTTAAAGAAAGATCTGGGTTCACACAGGAAGTCAAATTATCCTCTTCATGGTAATTTTCTAACATCAAACCCCCAGATTTCAACGTGATTGCTTGGTTGCGCCTTGAGAACTTGGATAAAATTTGTCATTACCGTTTTCATCATCCTCAAAGGCCTTTCACTACACAAAGTACAGATGCCATATGACATATAACTTATTTCTCATTCAGGAGAATGTGTATCTGATTAATACACAGTAATTTATCAATTATAAATAGCACATTCTATGGCAAATAGAACATAAATCAAACATCATCATATTAAGATTATTCTGAAAAATAGTACACGACTTCACCAATATATACCAGCAAACATTAAACTTTGAAATTTAAAGTAATTTAGCTGAATTATACAATAAGGAATATGTGACTCTATAAATTTAACCCCAGCATTTTTTTCTGTAATTTTTCCATTGTTAAGCAGTTGCCTCTGTTGTTCCTGCCCATGCCCAATTACTTCGGTATCTTGTTTGAGGGTGCCGCTGAGCACCTTACCCTCCCCATTAAAGCTGTCTTCACTTTGGTAGGGATAGTTAATCCTTTAATGATATCTTAAATATCTAACAAGCAGGTTGCTGCTAAATATGCACAGTGATGCCAAAGTGAATAACAAGAACATAGGTGTTCCAAGAAAAAGCTGGCGTGTGCCACTAACGACCATAAATAAATAAAAGCCAGTCCTCACAGCAGAGCTATGAAAAGATTAAACTCTCCAAGTGCTTTAAAATCACACCTAGGCTGACCATTTACTCGACTGTATATTTTGATTTCAAATAATATGTTTCAGACAATTGTTTAAATTTTAGTCTATTTCTTTAGTTTCTATTGCCAGATAGTTGGTTATCATTTTTTCATTTCTTTGGACATTTATTTTTACTTTTCCAAATAGAAAACAACTTTAGTTTTTATTTCTTCACATTCCATAGGTATCTGTTGATGCCCTGCACATTATAAGAACTACATTCAGTAATTTAAAAAATAGGAGACAATAAAAATTTGTATTGAGCATGTCTTCATTTTAGATGTTTATGTATGTAAACATATTTTAGGCAAAGATGTTTAAATACTATGCATGCTATAGCAGAGAATATAGGAGTGCTAAATATGATAACCAGCTCTCCCATAGCTTCTGGTCGTCAGAGAACTTATAAAATCTTAAACTGCACAATTTCTATGATTCTAATATTCCTAGATTTAAAAGTTATACTATAATTCCAAGTGAATAAATGCAATAAAATCTAAAAATAAGGATCCTCGTTAGAAGAACCTGTATTAGTGTATTTTTAAATGAGATGTAAAAGCCTGCATCTGGCATTTTATCCCTTTTAAGACAGTAATTGACAAACTGCAGTCAGCATGCTTTCATGTGTTTTTCTTCCTCTGCTGAATTCATTTTTTTTTTTTTTATAAAAAATGAAAGTTAAAAAGGGAAAAGGAGACTCCAGGATTTTGAAACTCACTGGTCCTGAAGTGATGGGAAAATAGGCAAGGTGTCACAGCTAATTTCTGGTCCTGTTTTATGAGTTCTGCTCTTCCTTATTCCCCCTGTCAGCTCAGGAATCCCCGAGGCTGTGCAAACTGGCTGAACATCACTCAACCCGAGTTTTATATCCCCTTTTAATAATGTTGAGTCTATTCTGTCCAACTTTGATTCAGACAACCTGCTTGTCTTGAAAAAGTGATATATTTAATCAGTGGCGCTGTCCCCAGCCTGGCTCCCACTACGTGTGACTGCAGCTGGGGAGTGGTACAGTGCTCTGTCACTGCTGTTTGAATGGGTAATGCGGAGCCCATCAGCTGAGAAGACAGGAGCTGGAACTGCATGTTAGGACACACGATCAAAAGCCACTCTCCATTTTCTGCCAATCAAACCTCATGTTGCCTTGTGGGGCAGACATTAAATAGATTTTTTTCCAGCCTTATACTGTGGGCACTTTGCCAGTTTGACATGTGAACTGTTACAAAAGATAGCAGAGTTTTGACTGCTTGCTGACTGCTTAAAAATATTACTGAACACTTGTCAGAAAGAACTATTCATAATGCTATAGTATAGAAAGCCAGTGAAATGTTTGTTACTCTTATGGTATACTACAGGTTTTTGTTATTGTTCTTCCAGAAGTGGTTGGGGCAGAACAAGGCTAGACAGTTGCTTCTCAGGAGAAAGTAAAGAAGACAAGCTGAATGAACTGGGCATAAAGCTAACAGTATGAACAACAGTTCAGCTGGGGTGATAGTCACTTTGTGGAGATAATATCAATAAATGAAATATTGTTTTACATTCTTCCCTGGTGTTTTAAAAATCATTTGCTCTTCTGAAGTCAAAATAAGAGAGGCTGTTAGTAGTTATATTTTGAGCAAAAACAGCATTCGAAACTTGAAATTGTGACTGACATGGGCATCTCCACCTTTCTGTTTACTGAGGCGACAGGCCCATTTCTGACTTCCAAAGCAGCCTCTGGTTTGTGTTTGTCCCGTGGCTGTTTTCAGCTATCTCTTTCTTCTTGTTGCCCTGCGGATTTCCCCATTATATTGCTGCCTCACCCTGAGCCCATATCAGCCTACTAGCGAGGATGGCCTAACTGCTAAGCTTTTATAAACAACAATGAATAGTAAGTACTTTTAATTTTAAAAGCACCTTGGGACTGGCATTTCTGTCCATTTCCAAGCTCCCAGATAACCATCCCAAAGCTGTTAAATTTCGGTGTTTTGATTCTTTCAAACTTGCCTCTTGGTGCTTGCTGTCGTCTTTTCTCTAATGATCATTTTAAAAGGAGTTAAACATTTTCACCAAAACATACCATGGCAGTCTAGTGAGCTGCACATAAACAGCTGCTCCTTCAATAAGCCATTCTTTATAATACCCTTATTACCTTCCAGTGTCTCAAATTCTGATTAGTCAACAGAGCTGATTGCTGCACACATTCCATTGCCCGTCTTCTCTGCTCAGCTGCTCATGTCTGAGTAATCACAACACAACTTGGGCATTGTTTCTCCCAAGTTGCTGTTCATATTGTGCCTCGAAAAACTCTGAATTATCCAGGAAAACTGCCGTGGGGTGGCTGTGAGTGACTTTTCTTACTTGTATTTAAATTGTCTGCAAAAAGCACTCAATAAAAAAAAAAATCATATAACTGTGGAACTCTTAGGTTAGAAAGAATATCTGTAATTTAAAACTGTTCCTGTGATCAGATTATGAAATAGGCAGGGTATGTAGCTGTGTTTTAAAAATGAGTCCTTTATAAATGTGTAGTTATAAAATTGTTATGCTACAGCTATTACATTTCAGTCAGCTCTGGAAGAGATAATTGTGTGGAGAACCTTACAGGGAGGTTCCAAAGGACCTCAACTTTTGCTTAAGATGAGATAACTTTAGTCTAGTTACTGCACGCCACCATTGGTGCCCACCAGATAGGGGAGCACGGTGGCGGCTCCAGTTAGGACGAAATAAGTAGGGTGGGAAAAGCATCTCCACTGAAGCTAGAATTTCAGCAATTCCTCTGTTGTGACCCCCAGGAATTTACTCTCTGTGAGGAGGAAATGCTGACACATTGGAAATGCAACCTCAGCCAAGGCCCTAAATCTGTCATTGTGCTCTGGAGTCTGCTCTGAAAATAGCAGAGCTCTTTTGGTAAATTAAAATCGGTGTGAATGGGAACAGATGTCGCCATGCTTCCCACTGTCTTCAGGGATGCCCATTAGATAGGGGAGGGTCAGTGAGGTTAGAGGGTGGAGCACAAGGGTGTATGCAAACAGGGTCCACACAGGGAGTACCACTGACAAGTTTGGGAATAGATTTGTACTTATCTGGTGGCTGAGTACGAACTTACCTAGGTTGCTACACCTAGAGAAAAAGGAAGGGGCAGTGTTTTATTTCTGGGAGGCTCGGATATTCCTTGTGCTTGTATCTTTTCTTCAGCAAAGCTACATGGTCCCTGGATACCATTAGCTTCTTACTTTCTGGAATTCTCTTGGCATATGCTCCTAAAGTATTTGTTACACTCTAAGGCTATAGTAGATTCTTTGTACTGCTATTTGTCAAAAATAATGAAAACGGTTTGTGCTCTAAAACTGTACAATTTATCAAATAGCATGTGTAGCCAATTTAAATAAGTCTCATCGAAGTTTCAGTCTTGATTTGAAAAAATAGCATAGGATGAATTTATTTATAAGAACCTTAATAGTTTCTCTCAATTCCTTTTACATTTTAGATTACCTTATAATTTTCTAAATCTACATGAACAATAATGATCAATTTTGTCAGCATTATTCACACCTTTTATTAATTTAACATAGATGAATAAATGTGAGTGTTGTGAAGAGTTGATTGGGAATAGATTTTAAATCTGACAGTTAGATTACAGGGTACCTAAGAAAAAATGGCTCTTTCACTAGGTACCTAGTAATTTAATTCTTGTTTGAAATTATTATAATTTATTACAGTGTGTGGGTCCTAATGAATGTCTACTATTAAATGAAAAGGAGAAATTGAAATTAAGATTATGAAATTCTTTTAACTCATATCTTTAAATCCCCTTAAACAATTCCGAAGACATTAATAAGCTATGTAGGTTTCTTTCCATATGCTACAATGACAGATAGAAGCATTTTTTTCAACATTTAAATATTCTAGGAAATGTTGAATGCACTACAACTGTATGCTTGTAATCTTGGGATTTTATAAAATGGGAAAAGCCATTACAAGAACATTGAACTTGCCAACTCTATTTAGATCTTTATTAGGACTTTACCCAGACTTTTCTAGCATTTGTGTTTTGCAGAAATGACTATTTCCTACTTTTAAACCTTTAATGTAAGGCAATTTGAGCTTTCATGGAGTTATGGACAGTACCACATTGACGTTTAAAAGATACCAAATATTAAGGAGGCTCCTAAAAATGTGAATTAGTGAAATCCATACATACAGTGAGGATGAGTGAATGTTGGCGGACATTGAACACTTCTGTGCCCAGATGTCGGTAGAGCCAAATTGGTCTAAAAAATGATCAGATATTTATAAATAATAATTCCTGAGAAAAGCTAGAACTATCATAGGTCATCATTATATCCTGACATATTGCCAAAATGACTGCTTGAAAAGCCTACTGGGTATTTTTCTATCTGGGATTCAGCCTCAGTTTACAAACATGGCCTTTCTTGTTTGAAATTGTTTTAAGAATTAAAGACTGGCTCTTTGAATTTTAAATTAAGGCTTTAAAACTCCTGAGGCTGTGTTTGCTAATTTCTAGACCTTCCCTTTTCTACCTTTCTTTTTAAAATTGGGGCTGCTGTGACTAGTTTGGGTACAAAGAGGGAAAAATCAGAGCAAGTGCAATGGGCATGGCTTAGTTCACCTTAGAGTTCAGAGAGTAGGCCTGTTCAGGCTCCCTCAGCTTTGGAGCAGTGCTGAGCTGTAGGCCTGGCCCTTTCTCATCTTGGGGACTCCTGTGACCAACCCTGAATGTAAGTGAAGTGTAACTTCTTAGGATGTGACTGCTTGGTTAGGTTTCTGATTGTTGGGTGGATTCTGTATGCGTTTCATTTGAGGTCTGGGAGCATGCCTTTGGGCTCCCAAGAACTGCATTTCCAGTCTTCTTCAAGCACAATTTGCTGTGGACCCCAACACTGCCCCCTTAGGTTAGGAAGACAGTTAGCGTAGCCTAGCTGCTTTTACATGAGAAACTGATTTGTGGCCTCTAATATTGTGCTTGTTAAGCTCAAGTTAGCTGACTTTTTGATAGAAACAGTTATCGGAACAAGACATAGGACCCACAGCAGTGCTTAACTGCTCTTTTAATAGGAGAGAGACAATTAGATGCTCCATGTTCTAAGTTTCCATAAATAGTAAAGCCCTTTCTCATCCATCAGTCATATCCATGTGGTTGCTGTTTTGTACTGCAGCTTTTCCACTTATATTTCATATTATTATTACAGAAGGCTGAAATCCACTCTGGCACGGAGGTGGCACAGAACTTGCCGGTGTTAGTTACATGGTGTGAGAACACGAGGATCCCGCAATGAAAGCAACCTCTTCACATTATTCTTTTGCCAATTGTGATGCCATAACTGTAAAAAATGTTCATTTTGAAGGCATTGACAATTTACAAAACTCCTACCTACTGTCATCTGTTTAATTAGATTCCCCC